>NC_137879.1:35927981-36237981 GCF_963924005.1 Protomyctophum bolini
GTACCGACAGTAAATCAAGCCGTCTCTCAGGCCATTAGTAAAACAAGCTGTTTAACAGTCACTCACAAATTCACTATTGATGGACAGTCAGTCAGTCAGTCAGTCTGTGTGTGTGTGTGTGTGTGTGTGTGTGTGTGTGTGTGTGTGCGTGCGTAAATGAATGTTTGTGCTTGCATGTGCAATTGTGCATCCATGTGCGTGCGTGTGCGTGTGTGTGTGTGTGCGTGCGTGAGTGCGTGCGTGCGTTACCTGGTCACAGCTCGCGTGCAGACGGTAACCATGAAGCAGCACCCGACGATGACCAGCCCCATCCTCCGTCGGGGGGGCGTGCCTCGCGTACCTCGCGTGCCTCCCGTGCCCCGCCTCCTCCTTTCCCATGAGCCATAGCGGCGAGAGCGCGGACCATGCGAAGAAAAGGAAAGAAAAACCCGCCAAAGGTCCTTCTATAGAGCTATGAGCTGATCCTACAGAGAGAGGCCTAATGGCGGTGGTGCTATGGCGTTTCTCTGCGAGGCGTGACGCGTGTCCCCCGTGACGGCGCCTTATCTCTCCGGCCCGGCGTCTCGTCGTCGTCGTCGTCTTGCCGGCCTCTCCCTCGCCGAGGTGGCTTCTCTTCGTGCCAAAGGTTGGGAGTTTCTTCCGCGCGGCGTAGAAGATGTCGTCTCGCCTGCTGCTCTCTCTCTCTCCGTCTCCACCCCCCCTCCCCTCCTCGCAATTCCAGGTCAGACGGATGGAGGCCCAGCTGGAACAATACCTCTGCGCTCTTCTTTCCTTTCTCCTTCTTGGTTTCTCCACCACCTCTAAACCCCCCGCTTGTGGTTCTCGATCTCTCTCTACAGACAGACGCCTAGCGATTGAACTGTGAACTCAGACAGGTTGGCATCTGTGCGAGAGAGAGGATGAACAGCAGATGGACAGACACTGAGACACCTATCCACAGGATAGGACTAAATGCTACGGAAACACATGTAAACCTTCACAGCAGCGGCAGCGGCAGCAGCAGCAGTGCCAGAGAGATCCATGTCTTTCTGTCTCTCTCTGTAGTCCGTCTGTATATCTCCGTCTCTCTCTCTCTCTCTCTCTCTCTCTCTGAGAGCAGAAAAGAGCTCACTGGAGGAGTATGAAGCCCAGAGTAGAAAAATTTCCCCTCCATTATTGCTCTGTTTCCCCCCCCTCCCCCCCGTTGCAGCAGGTCAGGTCAGAGGCTGAGCTGAACAGAGGACGGAACAGTGGACCAGTGAGTGGAGACGGTCTCAGAGACGACTGCGCGCCGCGAAGCATTGAGTAAAAGATGCAGTGGAGACTCTCGTAGTAGAGGAACAATGGTGTCTTTCTGCTAATGGTTGTCTGTAGAGAGAGAGATAGAGAAAAGGTTGGAGCCAGAAGAAAATATCTTTGACTTCTCTTGCTCCGCTTTGCTCTTCTCTTCTCTTCTCTTCTCTCCTGTCCTGTCCTCTCTCCTCTCCCTCCACTTCTCTTCTCGTCTCTTCTCTCCTGTCAGAAGAAACACCAGAGGAAAGATTAGTTGACAGAGCGTTGGGGGGTTTGTTTGTTTCTGAATGCAATAAGTCACCAGAGCCACCCGCCCTCACTCATTAACTCGCGCTGCCTGCCCAGGGCATCAATCCCGAAGGTGATAATAATCCATTAACCAAACGCACCCGAACTAAGCCCCCCCGACATTTGCAGATGTATACAACATCTCGAAAGTTAACTTGTGCCGCTATAAAGGCATCCCAAAAGGTTCAGGAGGGATTTTATATCCATCCTCAAACCCTGCCCTCAGGCACTCTCAACTTCTCAACGCCTGCAGACAGCCGCAGAGAGGACATGGAGTCCTATAGAAGCTTCAAGTTAAACCGCACATATAACCTCTCTTTTATATAGCATCAACAACAACACACACGCGCACGCACGCGCACACGTTGTCAGCACTCATTTGAATGGCATTTGCGACGACACGGCGCGGTGGCACCCGACACCTGAGGCCGGTGGAGTTTGTAGCGATTCATGATGGCTATATAGCGTGGCTTCCACGGGGGTGTCGGGTGGCGTAAACGAAGCCAGCCAGAGGTGTATGTATTTATGTCCCGTGTGTGGGGTTGTCCTCTGTGTGTGTGTGTGTGTGTATGTGTGTGTGTGTGTGTGTGTGTGTGTGTGTGTGCGCGCGCGTGTATTTCTGTCTCAGGGTGTCAAACAGACGGTGTTTACTGCCAAAAGACGCAGAGGTCAGACTGACACGGCTACACTACACAGACAGACAGACAGACAAGACAGACAGACTCTCAAAAATCCTGAGTGTTCATTTGACGCTTGATATTGCGCAACTAATGGCTCTTTAACGTGGGGGTTTTGTGGCGTTTAAACAACAGAAAACAGGGCAAATTTAGGCATTTAGCAGACGCTCTTATATCCAGACTCGCAAGTGTATATTGAACCCTATAGTCGAACACACAAGGTAAAGAATCCTATAAAAAGGTTGCAGGGAGAACCATGCAGGCCTCAAAGAGACGAGGCCAAGTATACCAAGTAAAATAATGAGCCTAACATCTGTCTAAAAACAACATGCTATAAAAAAATATCATTCTGTACATTTTAAACTATGGCATACCAGAAATCAATGAGCCTTAGCATCTGTCTAAGAATAGGGGGGGGGAAAGAAAACACTCCTTAACTAAAGAATTAGTGAACTCAGTAGCTATATAAGGGCCTAAAGAGGCTATAATATAGGACTGAGGATAATCCTAAGGTTTTCTGAAAAACCTCATGTTTCTAATGTGCAGTGGTTCTCAAATATTTCTTGTCAAGGACCCACAGAATTGTCTGTATTTGGCCACGGACCCCCCCATCTGAAAATATGTTGTTTCAGGGAAACCCCTCAGGAGCAAATATTTGAGTTAAAAACGTTCACTGTGAACACATTTTCAAGATTTGTAAAAAAAAATCACTGTGAACTGAGTGGTGCAATTACCCCCCCCCCCCCCCCCCCCCCCCCTCTCTCTCTCTCTCTCTCTCTCTCTCTCATTAGAGACACAGCACTACCACTCTCTCTGTTTCTGGCGACCTCTACTGGTATAAATAAGTAACATACTCGTGCTCAAACACACACACAGGTACACAGGTACATGGACATTGCTGGTTGTAGGAGTGGTTGCACCACTCAAAAAATAGCATCTACAAGCTCATAGCGCGGCACTCGGTGCCGCGCTATGAGCTTGTAGATCTGCTATTTTTCGAGTATAACATAATACTTCAAAAACACCAACACGTCCAGAATGGGTTAAAGAGCCACTTCACCCCCTTTTGCAACCAGAGCTTATTTTAATGACGTTTAGGACACAAGAAACTCTTTCCTGGGGTTTTTATGTTTGTAAAAACATACACTAAAGCATTATGGGTATTGTAGGAATTAAATCCAGTCAAACCCTAGTCAAACAGTGGCGCTCGTTTGCTTGCATATAGTTTGACTTGATGACGGACTGTCACAGACAGGACGTGTTGTGGGGATGTGAAACCGGTTTAGGCTGCCCTCTCACGTACTGTAACTATTTAGGTGTTTCTCACTGTATGCTTTGGTAGCCCAAAGAAGTCCCGATTTGCAGATTTTAACTATTTCATTGACATGTTTGACAGCACTATCAGTCTTTCAGGGTAAGAAAAGCAACGCACATCCTCCATTGGTGCTGAGCCAAAACTGTAGAAACAGTGAACAATGAAAAGACCTTATGGTCTTTGTCAAGCACAGTATTCCTATACTTGCCCCTGCTTTTCTTTTGACAGCACTGTCAGTCTATATCGTCAGTGGAGTATATTCTTATGTTTCGGCAAAGAGGTTTGGGATTTGCGGCCTATAGACCTATTGGGGACTGCAGTCCACTAAATATAAGTGTAACTTTATATTGTTCGTTTAAGTTGCTTAAATGTCTGATGCGCTCATACTGAAATACACGAAAGGAGGCGTTTTCCTACAGGTGTGACCCTTTGCGCTGCGCGACATGAGAGTGATGAGCCTAATTTATTAGAGCGACAGAGAGAGAGAGAGAGGAGTGTGTGCGTGCGTGTGCGTGCGTGCGTCAATGTAACAAAGGTGCAGACGATCAGAAATCAGCAGGGTGATCGACGTTTGCACTGCTGTATGCCGAATTGAAGTGGACTCGCGGCCCCAGACTTCTTTTTCTCCCTGCAAATAAAAAACATCTGGGTTTCCGAGGCTATAGCTCGAGTAACGTTCAAGTCGATTTAAAGCTTCTTAGCCTCAGCGCTTGTAGGAGAGTAAGTTTAGTGTAAACGTAGTAACGTGGCACAGTGAGTGTAGTGTGTGTGTGTGTGTGTGTGGGGGGGGGGGGGGTTGCCCTGCGAGCAGGCTGTTGAGAAAGACTCTTTGTTTTAAAGCAGTCAGGAAGCAATAAAGACATTGACTGGCTGACTGGACTGCACACTTTCACAGTTTAGAACTGGTGGCCCACTATACTGTAGTTTGCATTTTCATACAGAAAATGCAAATCCTGTATGAAAATGCAAATCTTATCGTGGTTTAATAATTTAAAGATAGTCATGAGCTACAGTCAAAATATTAAAAGTGGTGGGCCGGACGGTTAGCTCCGACGGTTAGCTCCGTCTGGGCACCTAGGCTGCTAAGCCAGCCGGACGGATCTTTAAAAATATATATATATTAAAAGTGGTAAAGCAACAGGACTTTCTTATTGAAGTTTTTTCATTTATGCATGAACCTTCCCAACCTCTTTAACAGGAGAACTTCCCAACGGGCCAATTTCTAAAAGATTCTGGGAGGGCACAATCACAAAGTCCACATGATGTGTCAGGGCAGTGAAAGGCCATGAAATACAGCAGTGATTGTAAGGCCTAATCAACAACAGTTGCAACTCCTCACAACTACTCGCAACTCTACTTGCAACAAAACAAACCACACCAATGCAACTGCCATTGGGAATAATGATTGCAAGTACAGTAGTTGCAAGTATTGCATGTTGCAAGGAGTTGCATGGCGACCCTCTGGTGTGGTTAGGGCTTAAGGGCTTATATCATGCGCCATCCCTAAACCCTTATCCCTAAACTAATTTGGCATTTTTTACTATTTAAAAAATCTTTTAAAAATAGCCGATCTACAAGCTCACAATGTCTCCATGTAGATCGGCTAGTTGAACAATTTTAAAATGTTTTTCAAAATAGTAAAGAATGGCAAATTAGTTTAGGGATAAGGGATAAGGGTGGCGCAAGATGGAGACCTATGTCTACAGACATAATGAATTGAACTTTAGGTTTAAGGGTGTTAACAATTGCATTACAAAGTACGAAGTTAATAAATAAAAAAACAAGGTTTCTACAATATTAGAAGATATTCTATATTCCGATTTTTTTCAGGCTATATATATATATTTTTTTAAATATAGCCTCCTTTGATGTCGGGAGATGCCGTGAAAGGAAGGCAGATCTATACCAGCCGCTTCAAATAATCTACGAAGAAGTGGAGCGTGGCAGACAGACAGACAGTGCATGACGACACGTGCATGTGTGGCGACTCTGAGCAGTGAGCAGACTGCCGAATGACTACCTGCCCTGTCTTTGAGGGCATGGCTGCGCGACACTGAGCTGGCCATCTGATGATATTGTAATTGTTAAAGGAGAATTCCAGACTAGAAGGCTTTCTTTACCTTTATTCGTAGTTGTTACGTCCCCGCCAAAGAGGTCCAGGTGTTATTTTGTGCATTATTGGCTATTTCCCCTAATATTTAAGCCCTCAATGGGGGTTGGGTTTTTGTGCTAATTCGCTTATTTCCATCAAAATAAGTAGCAAAGTGTGTCGCTTGGGATTCTATTTATATTATGAAGAGAGGACAAAAAAAAGTTTTTTGAGCGATGGGAATAAGCGAACACGCGATCCTCTTAGCAACAAGTAAGAAAGCGATCACACGACGCTGGTACCAACAGGACCCACCAACGAAGGAAAAACTAACATTCATACTTAGACTACAAGAGGATAAGTTCTATAAAAAGTCGGGAAAAGTGGGATCTCTTCTTTCAGCCTAGCGATAATGCATGCCTTGCATGGGGATGTCAATGAATGTATCTTGTAATATGAAAAATGCTTTTGTCTTTCTCCTTTTTTCGTATTGTCTTTTTCATCAATAAAGTAAAAGAAAATTGAAAAAAAGGGAAAAAAAGGAAATAAGCGATGCCCCATTCAATTCAATGCAATTCAATTCAATTCATTGAGGGCTTATGGTAGCGGAAATAGCCAATAATGCACTTTTTCTCCAAAATAACACCTGGAACTCTTTGGTGGGGACTGGGGACGTAACAACTACAAATAAAGGTAAGAAAGCCTTCTAGTATGGAATTCTCCTTTAAGGGAATCTGTACATGCTCAGAAGGACAATACATTAATGAGGCAAGACATGAAAGAATGTCAGACTCGAGTAAGGAGTAAGGAGCCAAAACTTACACGACTGATCATTGCAATGGAAAACCCAGTTTTGACTCCCAGAGCCCGGCAGAGCCATTGTACTGGTACCATCACAACAGAACAGCCAACCCCCGACATCTCTATAGCCTCAAGACATGAGCCTATACTGTAGGTTCAACAAATGGTACAGTCGACAGAGGGAAACAAAACACCACCAGGGGGGGGGGTGTGACAGATGAGATGTTCTCAGAGGAAATGGCTGTACTGCAATGTATAGAGAAAAGTTACAAAGATACTCTTTATAAAGGGGTGTCATTAAGAATTTCCAGGACAATATAGTACACGAGAGAAGTGAAGGATATGGTGTTGAACGCTGAGCTGTATCTATATAAACAAACAGCATGTGTGGAGTGCTGTTGTTGTGGCCACGGCGTCATTCTGTGGAATCCGATTCAGCCGGCCAGGCGAACAGACGAGGTGCCATGGTTGCCGGTAACATCATGTAACAGATTAAATAGACGAAACCAACCGTTATCAGCACCTTGGAATACGGCCAGTATGGCGCCATACTGGCATATATACTCACCCTTGGCTGAACGCGTCATTTCCAACTCTATTGTCGGCGCATGGAAACTAGGGGCTACTAATATATACTATTCTCTATCTGCCTATCGGGACGTAACTCGGACGGCGCTGAGTCGGGGTCCGGTGGCCGGCGCAACGCTCGGCTAGCGCCTCACTCGGCGGTGCCTCGCTCAAGGCCGTCAGGACATCAGTGACATTATCACCCCCGTCACAATAGGTGATAATGACATACTGAAACAGTGAGTAACTATGCCAGTATAGGTGCTGATAACGGTTGATTTTGTCTATTTAATACAGTGATAACGGGTGAATCGGGTGAACAGATTATACAGTTAGCATGCTTCTCAACGCAAATCCACCGGTTCATGTACTTTTTATTTGCATTGTGATCCCCACAGGGGGATTTTAGATCAGTCAGGACTTCGGCGCTCTATGGGAGTCGAGGGCATCATCAGGGCATCAATCGTGCATGTTATGTTACCTTGCTTCTTTTTTTGAGCGGTGCCACCAAGCGCTCCTTTAAGTAACGGTGTGTGTGTGTGTGTGTGTGTGTGTGTCTGTCCCTTAGAGTATAAATTAATAGAGACGGCACCCAGAGGAAACCCTGAGGCGAAATGGACATAGTGGCCACATTTGGTATTGCAGCGCGGACCCATGTTCATGTACGTTCAACGGCAGCGTGTTCATGTGTTTGGGGCAAATCCATCCCAGAATGCACTCTGTTCCTACGCGGAAGGAGGAGTGAAATCGCCTCATGCGCTTTTGAGCAACTCAATGCAAGTGGATGGAAGGAGAACTCGGATGCCATCTCCATTCATATATACTCTAAGGTCTGTCCGCATGTCCCTATGAGTACAACCTATTGACACTGGGTTAGTCAGCTAATTGGGGTCACATTCGGGCCACACACGCACGCGCGGGCACGCACTTTCTGCAGAAAAACAATAGACGATTTGAATCAGGTATAAAGATGAGTTGAGCCAACGCTAGACACATACTCTCAGGGAAAAGGGAGAGGTTAACTATGTCCATAAGGACAGCAGCCTGCAGCCAGCCGGCCGGCCCGGCCAGCTGCGCGATGCAGCGCAGCACTCTGATATAGGCCCCGCCCTGGAATGCTGCCTGGCCCCCGGACACTATGGGGGTGTCTCCTCTCCTCTCCGCGCTCCAGCAACCTGCGCGCGCACGCACGCACGCGCCCGTGCACACGCACACATGCAAAATCAGTTGGGACTATATAGGCTGACTGACACAGAAACCCCTGGCAGCTTTAAAAGAGTGTCCGGAAAAAAATGTTCCGTCGTGATGTGGGCGTGTATTAAAGGACCACTTCACCACTTTTCAACCTATCTTCATATACCATAGGTCCTCGCTAATAATCGTACTCTGTCTGTGTCTCATAGGAGGGCCGTGGGCAGTTCAGAAAACGTCTTCGAGTGACCTCATCGATGGGGAATACAAGCTGATAGAAACTGCACGCTTTCTACTAGTCCTGAAAAATTGCAGTGCGAAAATGGAAGCCACCGTTCTCACGATAATGAAAATCTAAACATTTTTGTAAAAAAAAAATCTCGTTTAAAAGAAAATCTGCCTAATGACGATGTCACTGGAAGACGATTTCTAAACTGCCCACAGCCCTCCTATGAGTCCACACGGGATGCACTACTGTACTCGGCATGCACAGTAATAATAATAATCCACGTGGAGAAAAAAAAAGAAATCGCGGGGGAAGAAAAGCGGTAAAACAATAATCTACGGACACGATCATTTTGCATGCCCGCATCCGGGACCTCATCCTATGTTGTAAAAAATGAAATCCACGTAGGAATCGTTGTAGAACCACGTAGTCTGTAACAACACTGTCAACACAGCGCGCTGTGCGCCGCCATGTTGCTCAGAGTACTACTTGGCTCTAGAGTATAAAGAAGGATAGAGACTGAACTGGCAGCTTTCCGTGCTCGGACAGACACGTACAGGCCAGGGACACACATAGGGACACACATAGCTCCGTAATGGAGTGGAGGAGGCACCGCTCAAAACTTCAAAAAGGTGGTGAAAGTGATTTTGATGCTATGTTAACTCATTTTGGTGGGGATCCCCTTAAGGACCACTGGGGGTCCCCGTCATCCCCACTTTGTGAAACACCAAAGTTACATTCTGACAAAGCCATGTGAATTCTGGGTGGGGGAAAAAAGAACACACACACACACACACACACACACACACACACACACACACACACATTAACTATATTGGTCAATGACAGTCAGGTCCTCATTGACCCCAAAATGGACTTAATAACCTAATCTAAGTCGGTCACGTGTCAACAGGTTGGACATTTTTGGACAATATTTCACTTCCAAGTAACTCGGTGTTCCTTAAAAGTTATCTCTTATATCAATATCTGACAATAATTAGCAAACCATTTTGTGTGATTGATTGATTGAGTGAATGAAGGATGGTTATGGCTGCTGGATGAAATGTAACATATATGTTTGAGTTTGTACAAAAAGTGCAGCCGGCCTCATGCCTGCCAGACATTTTTTCCCCTGCTATAGTTTAGGGGGCCCCTCCTCCATTAGGGGCCATATGCATTTCAAGAAGAAAAACATGTTCTCTCAAACCAACCTATATATAGAGTAGCTAGACTCTCTGAGCATTATACAAACAAATACAACTGTTTCGTGGCTTTTGCCAACATTTTTGCATCAGTCCTAAATTAGCCTATATAGGCCTACCTGCAGATCAGCTACTCAGACTCCAATCTACATTAATTCCAATAGAACTGCGAACTTTGGGAGAGTTTGTTACTTTGTTTTGCTACTTTTATTTGTTTGTTTGATGGTTTTTCATTTCACCCAGATGAGAAGAATGTGCAATTTGAAGTAACATACAAACTTCAACATTCAACATTAAGATATTTACTAAATTAACTATTGATTAAAAACGTAGCTATTTGCTACGGGGAGGGGAGGGGGGGTAAACGTGAGCGTCTTTTTCTTACCTCAGTTTAGGCCACGGTGCGACAGTGCGTGCAGCACCAGATGTGTTGCGTGGCTGCAGCGGCAGATATCAGTCACAAAGACAGACAGGAGTCACAGGACAAACAACTGCACACCCGCAAACAATTGTGTTGACAGAAAACCTCCAGTCTGAAGAAACGACTTCTCGATCTTCTCTCACGCCTCGGTGGTGTAGCCTAATTCTGATGCACCGGGTCCGGTTCAGCCAGGTCATGCAGACTGTGAGTGAGTGACGGACATCCAGTCGAGTCCAGTCCAGCAGTGGATACATGCGCTACAGTAGACACACACACGCACACACACACACACACGCGGGGTGTACTGTGGCCAGCAGCCTGCATGCCTCTCCCTCCTCCCTCCTCCTCCTCCTCCTCCTCCTCCCCCTCCTCACCCCTGAGTCTCTGACCCTCCCCCTTGTTGCTCCCTCTGATCTCTGTCCGAGTCCGACACGTGAGTGTAAATTATGTAATTAAGTTAAACCACTGTTGTTTCTCAACGTCGGGTTCGGGGTCCACTATTGGGACTCCAAAGTGATGCTTTGTATATCAAAATAATCAAAACTGGACCCGTGGCCTAGTATAGCCTAGTAGCCTAGGGGATATTGGGTATTGAAATTAAACCGGATTGATTGATTGATTGATTGATTGATTGATTGATTGATTGATTGAAAGAAAATGTTAACAACAGTTTTTTTAGAGTAGGCTAACTAAGCATATAGTTCGAGCAAAGCACGGGTCAATATAGCTCTGGTCCATAGCTCTAATGTGTTGCAACACATTAGAGCTATGGACCAGAGCTTAGGGTCAATACAAGCCAATGTCTGCTATTAGAAAAGCACAATGTCTTGTTTGTTGTCGTTTACAACAACAAATGTTGTTTTTAATTCATCAGAACATGTACAAATTATAGGCTACAGTTATATGAAAAAAGAAAGAAAAAACACTGCATAAGAAATCAAAGGAAAGATTAAATATATAAGTACTATATAGGCCTATAGGGGGGAGGGCTTTGACAAATGTTCCTGTTGGCTGGGCCGGCATTCCACATTTTTGTGTCATAATAGGAGCGAAATGAATTTAACCCCTTGTTTGTTTGAGCCGAATCGGCAGGTTGAACGGGATTAGTGGAAGTCCCTCTGGTGTTGTGGTCGCGTGGACAGCCTTGAGGTTTAGGAAGTAGTTTGACAGGCAAGCCTATAGACAAATTCAGAAACGGGTCTCATAGTCGCAGCTCACGTATTTCCTGTAGGTGGAGCCGACATAAGTGCGGGGTAAACCGAGAGAAGACAGACTATGCACCCACTGCACACTAAACGAAGTGGAAACCGAGCTACACTTCCTAACCATCTGTCCATTGTACCAAGACATCAGAGACACATACTTCCCACAGATTACAACCACACACGGAGATTTTGAAAACATGACCAATGACAAAAAACTCCCATATCTGCTGGGCGAAGTACAACAATGTGCAAACACAGCAGCAAGATTTGTGAGTTGCTGTGATAGGAGAAGGATATCAAATGGAACACAACCACCCTAAAGACTAATCATTGTGTATATTCCTGCACTATACTGCATCGAGTTATCTTGGTACACAGAAGTTGATCTATTGAAGATGCTGACCTTCAAAGTACATAATTTTTGTTTTGATTGTATTGCTGTATTGTTGTATTGTTCTTTCTGCTTTGGCAATGTAAACGTATGTTTTCTCATGCCAATAAAGCCCTTTGAATTGAATTGAATTGTAAACCCGCACCTCTTCCACTAAGGTGAACGGTGCAGTGACTGATGTTAGTCTGCCTCAAACGTTACTCTTTTACCTGCTTAGTTTTTACTAACCCTAACATTACAAAGATGCCCAGAACATCGAGATGAACCTGTGTAGTTTATGGCTGCTCCAACAGTATAGTGGCAACATATAAAAAAAAAAAAGGAATGTCAAAATATCCACCGCCAGTGGCTGAGACCAGAGCCATAGAGTAATGGTTGAGACGAAGCAGCGAAAGGCCCTGAAAGATACATAACGTCAGTCTTACCCTGCAATACCCAATCTTTCTGTTTTATGAAACAGAAAGAAAACAAGGCTGCTGTACTTTACTAGAATTTCGCCCGGCTTCGCCGGGCTCATCCCAGTGTCGTTGCAATAACAGAAAGTGTTTTTTATTTCTCATAAATACGCAAACATGGTGAAACAACTACAGTCACAGAGAGCAGTGGCAAGGTAGCTGCTGCCTGCTAACGATGCAAACAACAGCCTTGCCTGTCGTGTGTGTGTGTGTGTGTGGGGGGGGGGGATAGCACTAATTTTCGACATTTTACTGTGTCATAAATATGTACATCTGTAGCCTATATTGTGATTACATTTGACCGTACATTTGACTCTTGTGTTATATTCTTGTGAAATATTCAGTAAAGTATTGTGGTGAAATATTCACCCCAAGTTGATAAGATATGCAGAGAATATAATAGCAAGAAGCCCCAGTTTGAAATGCATTAGGCCACAGACCCCCATTTGATACCATTTGCTCTCTGGGAAAATCAGGGTCCATTTGGTTCCATTTGTATGCTCTTGGAGTATGATGACTGTGCTAACAGTATTATCATCAAATATGTCTCAGTTTGAAGATTCAAAAAAACATATTTCATATGTGTGAGCTTGTAAAGTCGAACGTTCAACCTAGAGACAGTGTTGCCAAGTCTGATCATTATAAGCTACTTTGGACTTGTTTATCTATTGGTAGTCCTTGACATGGAAATGTTTGAGTTCCACTGCTCTGAAACAACATTAGACAACAAAGTGTGACAGTCAACACTATAATTGATTATTTTAAGACTAATTTCCGGACCATTTCTGATTTACCTACTTTGAACTGGCCTATTAACATTTTTATAGACCTGGTTGCTTGTTTCACTCTCACATCCACGATATGTGGCAACCCTGGTCCCTGGTTTGTTTTGCGTGTGGATGTTGTTTTGTGTTGCTTTAGCATCTTTAGCACAGTATCTATCACAGGGTGCAGCAGCTGCTGCTGTCATGAAAACGCAAGTTTCTGTCCCAGAAGCTCACGTTAGGTCTGCGCACACTGTACGTTGCTATGGCAAGCTGTCATCAAATGCTGCTAACGTTGTGGTCAGCACTGTTAGCATGTGTGCTATCAGGCAAAAGCTGAGATAGATATAAAACTACTGGCCAAAATGTCATACAAAACACAACCCCTCAAATCGGAATGTGATTGTGACCTACAGACCATCATGATTTGCTTGCTGGACCTATAAATAATTTATTTGCATTAAATTGCCACTCGCCTTAGCCTGCATGCCTATTCTGTGTCTCTGTGTGTGTGTGTGTGTGTGTGTGTGTATGTGTGTGTGTGTGCGCGTGTGCGCAAGACAGACGTGCGTGTGTGTGCAGGCTGAGAGCTGCTGACTGTGATTGACGTGTGAGCTGGATAAATCAGTGAGAGTTGGAAAAAGCGCACGCAGAGCCAACTCGCAGGCAGTGCCTCAGGCCAGATGCCTGAGAATCGGCACAGGATTCTCTGGGTCACCAGTGTTGGTGTGACACACACGGCTTCCACATTTAGCTTCATACTGGGTGAAAGTGGCGTTCCAAAAATTATTTTTCCCCTCGGAATTCTTATTCACAATGAGATGGAGTTGAGGTGTTTGTGTTTGCTTGCTGGAGCTATAATTAATGTATTTGCATTAAATGTCCACTCGCGCATCGAAGTAAAAAGCAAGATGGCCGATTGTGAGACTGAAAAGTAGCTGTGGGGGCGGGCCTGGAGGGCCTATGAGAACACGGAACAGTGTTGCCAGGTTTGCGAATTGTAAGCGAGTTGTAGTGTGTGTAAGTAGCCTGGTTAAAAGGCCTTGTTTCTGCCCGTGTTGGGGCAACAGAACATGTCGACCAGTTTTGTTAACCGCTTTTGGTCAGGTGACCAACTCCACAATTGTTAAAGTAGATACCTCATACTAAGCATTTAAAGTATGCAGCCATAAACTACACAGGTTCATCCCATTGTTCTGGGCATCTTTGTAATGTTAGTGTTAGTAAAAAGTAGGTAAAGGAGTAACGTTTGAGGCAGACTGTACATAACATCAGTCACTCCACCGTTCACCTTAGTGGAAGAGGTGCGGGTTTACCCCGCAGTTATGTCGGCTCCGCCTATACAGGAAATACGTGAGCTGCGACCATGAGAGCCGTTTCTGAATTCGTCTATACAACAGGGGTGTCTTTCTTTGTGGTGTACTGGACCAGACTCCAGAGTAATCTAGTGAAGAGAGTGGCGACAGTATAGCGTCGACTCCCACTGTAACAATGGAATGCGGAAGTGCTCGTTCTGTCTCAATGGGGATAGTTCCAGTGTTTGGAACTATAGCCCATATCCACACTTTTCCTGGGCTGTGTGTGCTCCAGTTCCTGTTGATTTCATTGGATATCATTGGTCATCTGACCAGTTTCATTGGCTTTCATTGGATCAAATCGACAGGAACTGGAGCACACACAGCCCAGGAAAAGTGTGGATAGGCGCCCCGCTTTGCGGCGAGATCAAATTTGTCGCCACTCTCTTACTAGTTTACTCTGTACTAGACCAGGCCCATTGCAAGTTGCTGTACTCTGTTCTCTACGGCAGTGGTTCTCAAAGTGGGGTCCGGGGACCCCCCAGGGGTCCTTGGGGGAGTTCCATGGGGTCCCCTGCAGCTAAATGATAGTTTGGAACCAAATGTACCCTTATATGGTTCTCTGGGACCCCCAATTTATATTGTAAAATCAATGTTAATTTAACTCTGAGAGTGTACAAATGGAACCAAATGGACCCTATACACTCTCAGAGTTAACTTAACATTGATTTTACAATATAAATTGGGGGTCCCAGAGATAGAAATGGGACCGTATAGCCTAATTCGGGTCAAAACTGGGGGGGTCCTTGGAATTAAACTGGTGGAGAATCACTGCTAGAGCCGAAAAAATGTGGGGGTCCCTGGCATATCTTTTCAAATGGGGGTCCGCGGGCTAATGAGTGTCAATTTGGGGGTCCTTGACAACGTGAAAAAGTGTGGGAACCACTGCTCTACACGGAGCAACTTGGGGAGCACG
The DNA here is from genome assembly GCF_963924005.1 of Protomyctophum bolini. Lineage (NCBI taxonomy): Eukaryota > Metazoa > Chordata > Actinopteri > Myctophiformes > Myctophidae > Protomyctophum > Protomyctophum bolini. The sequence continues at coordinate 35,943,117 of NC_137879.1, forward strand.
CACTCACGCACGCACACGCACACACACACACACACACACGGACACACACGCGCAGTGTTTAACTTTTGGAACTCATGACACGTGCAGCAGAGCAGTCTGGGTCCATCCATGTTTATTTACTTTGAACAACTGATAATTAATTCACAAACAGCAGCTGTCTGCCATACTTTAGAATGTTGTTGTCTTGAGTGTCAAGAGGTCTGATACTGACTGTTCTATACCATTTTTACATGGTATAGTATGGTTCGCAGAATCGCAGCCACTTTTGCTTTGGCAATGTAAATGTATGTTCTCTCAATGAAGCCATTAAAGCCCTTTGAATTGAATTGAATTGTGTGTGTGTGTGTGTGTGTGTGTGTGTGTGTGTGTGTGTGTGTGTGTGTGTGTGTGTGTGTGTGTGTGTGTGTGTGTGTGTGTGTGTGTGTGTGTGTGTGTGTGTGTGTGTGTGTGTGCGCGCGTGTGTGCGTGCGCGAGAGACCTTTACAACTTTGTGACTCACAACAGTATAAAGATCAATGAAGACATTTCATCACACTGGAAGAGAACGCTGCTGACTTCAACTGTGTTTGTTGAAAGAAATTCAGGCCAGGATACCAATATTATCCAATGAGGAGAGAGAACTCCTCGAGGATAGAGTATCAATAAGTACTGTGGCATTATAGTTCCCTACACACCAGTGGTTCCCAAACCTTTTCATGTAGAGGACCCCCAAATTGACACTAATTAGCCCCACATTTGAAAATGTATGCCAATTAAGGACCCCCATAAGGTTGTATGGCTCTAGCAGTGATCCTCAACCATCTTCATTTCAGGGGCCCCCAGTTTGACCTGAATTAGGCTACGGTCTCCCATTTAATGGCATTCATGTCTCTGGGACCCCAATAGTATTATTGTAAAACCAAAGTTAATTTAACTCTGACAATGCTGTGTCCACTCTGGTTCCAATTTTGTACACTCTCTGAGTTACAGACTTTGAGTAGAATTGAGGACTGTGTGTACATGAATATACCGGTATGTATTTGGAGTTAGTCTGCTTTGATCAGCTGAGAGAGCAGTATGTGGTTTAACAGGTCCATTCTTATCTGCACGTCTATACTATCGTAACACCAGGTGCATGCGAGCACCCATTGCCCACATTGCAGTCACAACTGCAGACTCACTCCCAATTTCACACTGTAATCTGAAGACTCACCTCTCCGCCTCACCCCAGGCTCTTCCCTCTCCCCTTGGCTGTACCCTTTCTTGGAATTCAAAAGGAATTAAGGGTTTACAATAACAAAGAAAGCCTGACAAGTGTCAGGCGTCAAGTCACCGGTGTCCATCTAGCCATTGCATGGGTTCCCTTTTGTACTATCTCAGTTAATAAGTCTGAGGCCATGGACTGCGGAACTGACCCTTTGTTATCTCACTATATAGCCTGACGACTCAGATCCAGTACACGTAACACTGTAAGCTATGGGGACATACACACATGGTACACGCAGAGATAACACGGTCACACACAGATAGGGGACGGCCATAGCTTAAAAGAGAGCCCTTTTTTAGTACTCAGAATGTCACAAATTTGCCTCCCAGCCTCGGCCTACACTGTAGTGAGTTTAGTTTGTGCACTCAACTGCGGGATTATACAACAGGTCGTTTCGAGGAAGCAATCTGATTGGTTGAAACGGCCTTCTAGCCGTGCTTCAAACCAGCATCATGGAACACCTAATTAAAACAAATAATTCAGCCGTGTTGTCCTCCCAGACCACAGCAGACTCGGTGGCTATAGGCTAGCTAGTTTCTTGGGACATTATTTTGTGGTCGTAGTGGCTTCATCTGTCATTAAAAAAAAATGTTTTCTTTGGCGACTATCTTAGTTTTAAGGGTAACTGTCATGTATATTTACAATATTACACGAGAGGGTGTGTGTTACTGTCATTAATGGCACTTACAAGCAACATGGCTGCTTACAGAACTCGCCTTCAGCTCGTTCTTGCAGCAACGCAGGCGCGCCATTAATGACAGTAACGCACACCCTCCCGTGTAATATTCCTTAATCGAAGCCCACTCTCCTGCGCGGCAACCCCATGAACAACCCACCGTGCCAATAGAGCTATAAGCTCAATCGGCAGAGCTGTTGCGGCCCTAACTGCCCCCACCCCCCACCTTTCTAAGTTACAAAACTCACACAGACATAAAGGACATATACTCACCACGTGTACTGTTGTGCAAAAGGGGCGACAGGGAGGTCTTCTTCGCCCGGCAGTATAGGCCATCTGCTCTGTAACGGCAGACAATGATACACGCTATAGACTGAGACATCATCATGTAAATCAGGTCTCTAAGTCTGCCATGTGCCACCGACAACCAATTAAATTGTTCTATACAGTAGAATACAGAAGGTTCAGCTATATAGGGCCCTGCTTAGTGCTTGGCAACCAGGACGGCAAAACATTTCAGCCTTTATAGTGAGCATGGGGGCGATTCTTGAGACTTGCATGGGACCCTGGGCAGAAAGACTCCATGGGGCCCTCCTTACTTACGTACGTATACTTACTCCTCTTCGTCCCCTATGGGACATAAGGCTTCAATGAGCGCTCTCCATTGTATCCGATCCCTGGCAGCGCATGTTGCGCCTCTCCGCAGGACAAGATGTCAATCAATCAACCAACCAATGAATCACGATTTAACCAATAATGCCGCACAGGCCTGGGACGGCCTATAACGGTCCAGGCTTAAAGGGACACTTCACCCTTTTTGCAAAAAAATATATGTTAATGACGTTTAGAAGCTTTAGATCACTTCCCTGGGGGTATTTATGTGTGTAATATGTGGTTTTAGATATTTTAGATTGTAGCAGTGAGCCCGTTGTCTCTGATGTCATGGACACTGGTCTCACTACCTTCCTGGACTACAATTCCCATAATTCTTTGGTGCACTGCTCCTCCTTGTGGATAGGGGGGAGAACTGTCTTACTGAGACAACATGTAGTCCAGGAAGGAAGTGAGCCCAGTGTCCATGACATCAGAGACAACAGGCTGCACTGCTACAATCTAAAATATCTAAAACCACATATTACACACATAAAGACCCCCAGGAAAGTGTTCTAAAGCTTCTAAACGTCATTAACATGTATTTTTTTGCAAAAAGGGTGAAGTGTCCCTTTAACAGTGTGTCGTGGGTTCGAGACCCGATCCCGGCGAGCTGTACGTGGTTCCCCATTTAATGTCATTTCTATCTCTGAGACCCCAATGTGTTATTGTAAAATCGATGCTATTTGGTTCCACAACCTGTCCCAGGAAAAAGAGCAGCATTGGACATGCATCTAACGGGTCCATTTGGTTACATTTGTACACGCTCAGAGTTATGCAGACACCGATGTGGTAAAAAAAGAAAATAAATAAAAAAGGGGCAAATAATGGCCCGTAGTCTATATCGGTCTGGCGCCATAGTAGTGTATAGTATGTATGTGTCGGTGAGTAGCATACATAGATATCATTTTGGTCGATATTAGCCCATTCTGAACGGGAACCCATTTTGGCGTTAGCATCATGTTATGCTTTAGCTATTGAAAAATAGCAGATCTACAAGCTCGTAGCGCGCCACCGAGTGGCGCTCTATGAGCTTGTAGGTCTGCCATTTTTTGAAAAATCGAAGAACGACTGACATCTTTAGAATCTGATCTCAGGTCAGAATGGGTTAATCAGACCAGTGTGTGGCCAGTGGAAACCTCGTATGAATCTGATCTCAAGTCAGAATTGTGGCATCGGGATCGGATCGGGAAAGAGAAAGAGACTGATATTTATTGGCGCGCGGTATAAAGTATGAACGGTAAAGTAAGCAGAAGACAACATTTTAAGACACAAATAGTTGTTTCCGGCCATTTGCCTTTGTAGAGCGAAGCACAAAATTAAAGGCAAACTGTACACAAAGCTTCAACACTAGTACAAAGAATATTATTATTATTATTATTATTATTTCCATGGAGAACAAAACAAAGAACCGAAAATTGACACAAAAAAATGAAAACATACGTATTCATGCCTTCACAAACGACATTGTAAACTTGTAAAGGATATAGGCTACCACACATAAATCTAAAACATAAAAAAAAGAGATTCGTCAAGACACGGCGCAATTGTAGGCTACTGTATGTCTCTCCCCATTTCGCGGCGAAGGTGAGGAGTTGGAAACGGTTTAAAAATAACTCACGGGGTCAAGTTCAAGCTGAACTACAACGTGGCACTGTGGAAACACGTGTCACGCTGCGAGAAAAAAACGCGTTTATACACGACGCTGTCGCTTATATACCGACAAGAATATATAGGCCGACCTGCAAGCTCACGTGAAAACTGAGAGCTTGTGTGCACCGGCTTTAGCGGAAACCTTTATAATCTTCAAGCTATAACGAAGCGAAAACATCAGATCTAAAAGCTCGCACAGGCTTGTAGATCTGTTGGCGAGCAACGCCGTCGTACGATGGAATATATTTGGACTATACGCTGCGGCGGGTCGTTGATTTCGTCGACTAAAACTATGACGAAAAAATGTCCGTCGACTTACCTTTTTTCACTGACGAAAACTAAATGAAAACTAAGACGTGATGACTAAAACTAAAACTATAAGATGAAATATATTGACAATTTCGTCAACAAATAAAAACTAAACTAAAAAAATGTTAGGAAGGGACTACTAGTGGACAAGAGATCCAGTATGCGTCATTTTACACTTCATGGTTGCGTGCTGAAAATAGCCGATCTACAAGCTCACAACGCGTCGCAGCGAGTGTGAAATAAGCTAAATACGACAGCAATGCATCAAGGCCCGCCAAAATACATTTTATCGTCAAACTATTCAAGAGGCTATGGCTAAAACTAAAATCTAAATTTGCTACACTATCAACACTCATCGAAAGGTTTGCACGTAATCAAAGCCTGCGGCTGAGGGAGAGGTAGAGTAGAGAGATGGAAAACATGAAGGGCTAAAAGAGTGGATGGGGATCGAAGGGCGATCAGACTGGCCAAAGAATTCTATCATTATTAACATGGTAACACAATGTTAACCTTTAGGCCCATTCTAAAAACACCTTTTTCTAAAAAAAACTTGATTCTAAATATATATATTTTTAAATGTTGGTATACTGTATATCGTTGTTGTTCAAAACCGTTCCTCGTTATTATTTTTAAACAGTGACAATAGCCGATCTATACAAGTGCACTGCAACGCCTCGCATCGCACTTGGTCTGCTATTCTCACTGCTTTTGTTTCGACACCCTTGTGTAGTATAGCTGCGGGCTTTCATTTCCGAATAAAAACATACATTTGAAACTTGGGAGATACGACACAGAAATGACGCAGCTTGCTTTTACAGATTGAAAGGTATTAACAACGTATACATGTAGGATTTGCTTGCCTGAATGGGTTAAGTCACGTGGTAGCGTTCTTGAGCAAGGCACTGCATGGCCCATAAAGCCGAGTGAACACTGCGTCTGATTCTTAGGATGCGGGTCAATGCTGCAATTCGTATAACTTATACTAGTATCATATATGCAGTATATGCACACAGAATAAATCTTCTTTCTTCCGGGGCCCTTCCAAAGTTCCCTATATACTTCCATCACAGGTGTTACCAATGATACTAATTAAGGCCCTGTAACCTGTGCAACTCCGAGAGTGTACAAACGTATACAAACATTTGTACACTCTTTGAAAAGAAAAGGTTTGAAGACCGTACTACTACTGCACTCTTTACACTACTTTACGCCTGTGAAGGAAGTGGGGAAGGATAGCCCGGAAAGAGGAAGAGTTCTTCTTTCCAAAATATAGCTGCTGTGCATATATACCCCATCATGTCGCATCTATACAAGCTCACAACGCGTTGCACCGCGACACGTTGTGAGCTTGTAGCAGTACAGCTCAGCTATTTTCGAAAACTCACACATCTGCAGTGGTTGGAGAGGTGCCAGGTCTCAGTACTCATCATTGGTCATTTCCGTATAGGTAGTACTGCCTGCAACGAATGAAACTCATGAGCGCAGAAATCTCTCCCCTGGTTTAAGAGGGGATTGCCACTCAGTTGGTGGTACCAATTTGAGTCTCGCACGGCACGCGGCCGGACCCATAGGGTTCGAATCCCGCGTATATATATATATATATATATAGGAAAGGTCCTGCAGGTTCGCAGCTTAACATGTACAGTACTTGGCAAAATAAATGTAAAAGAGTTTAACCCAGTAAGACACGGCACGCATGCATGACTGAACGGCTCGGTGGCTGCTTCAGAGTGGTACAGGAATGCAACTCAGCATCATGTGGAAACTATAAGGAGACACACACACACACACACACACCACCACCACCAAACGGACACGCACACACACAAAGTGAAGGCTGGCTAATGAAAAAAGACATGACTGCCAGTGCATATATATCATCCGTTCAAATTGAACATTCAATAACTAATAGGTTCATTGAGGTCATAAAACCTAAAAGAAAATCGCACCCGTGTGAACTGAGTGGTGCAACTCTCCCTCTCTCTCTCTCATTAGCAGGCAAAGGCAACAGTGCAGCACTATCTCTCTCTCTCTGTTTCTGGCACAACAGCGCCCCTACTGGTACTAATAGTCATACTGGTGCTCATTAACACATACATATAGGCGAACACATAGGTGAACACGGACATTGCCGTTCCTTGGGAGTGGTTGCACCACTCAAAAATCATCACATGAAACCTTTTAAAAGGTTTTTTCCAAAAAGTTGTAAAGAAATGGCAAATAAGGATATGGGTAAATACCCATAAACCATGCAAGGCACCAACCAACACATCAGGAGCAATTATAGGGGGTTCAGTGTCTTTGCTCGAGGACACTTCGACACTAACTCTGGGGGAGCCCGGGTTCGAACTGGCAACCTTGCGATAGGGCCCTCCGTGTTCAGTTCATTTCACTCCAAAGAGTGTACAGAAGGAACCAAATGGACCCGTGCACCGTACTTTGCTGTGCATGTTTGCCCTCCTGCTTATCCTATTCTGACCTGAGATCAGATTAAAAAAATGTCTTCCACATCCTGACAGTTTTCTGAAAAAGCTATGTTTCCATGGTCAGTCGTTCTTCCATTTTTCAAAAATAGCAGACCTACGGCTACAAGCTCGTAGCGCGCCACCGAGAGCTTGTAGGTCTGCTCTTTTTCAATAGCCCCAAAATGCGTTATATACAATGTTCTATAAGTAGAGATACACTATACAGTACATGATTACAGATTTTAATGACTTTATACATTTAAAAGTTTTAAGCAGCACTTGTGTCACGCGCACGCAGACGGATAAACATCAGCGCATGCAAAGCTATACAGTCGCTTAATGCTATAAATGATTAAGGTTTTCTTTCCTGCAACTTCAAAGCCCATCCATGTCTACGTTTAGTTGACGACAACAAATAAAAAATACACAACTGGAATCTTTTTGAAAGTGGAATAATAAATCAATATTATCATTGCATATTATAGTTGAAAGGTGAATCTATACAACCCGGTCTAGAAAAAAAATGCTCAGATGTGACACACATCTGTTGTTTTGATTTGTTCAGGGGCATGTGTGGGGAGAGCAAAAAACAAACAACAAAAAAGATCACAACGAAATAAATCAGCTTTTTTTTTCTTTTCAGGAGAGATTGCATGGTGTCCATTTACAACAGTATAGAGGTCACATGGTCTTAAGTTACGCCCATGGAGTTACACAGGGGGGGATGTGGGGGGGGGGGGGGGGGACTGAATTCTTCTGGTCAGACTGAAATAAATACATGTTAATTCATTTTAGGAGAATGCAGACTGGCTGGCGTGTTTGATATCATAATCATAATAATGTCAAAATGTAACAGTTTAATGAAAATAAAATAAAAATGTTAACCACATTAGTCCTTATTATGGGGAAAGCGCCCTCGGGGAAAAAAAGCAATGTAGAGTGGCTATTTCCACTATTTGTCAACAATGAAACAATGACAATGTTTCTTTACATATAAATGGGACCCTGACGGTTCACCAGAAGAGATTATAATAGCGTCAAGTTAAACGAGAAAATACAGTTCATAATTATATCCTATGCTAATATAATGCGCTTGATGTAATCGTGCATCTGCTTTTTTTTGGGGGGGGAGAAAAACACAGAAGACATAGGGTATTTTATCCCGCATATCGGCGATATTTCCCTTTAAGGCTTACAGTAATTAACTTCCAGGTAAGGCAGCCAGGTATGACAGACAGACAGGCAGGTGGACAGACAGACAGACAGGCAGGTGGACAGACAGACAGACAGACAGGCAGGCAGGCAGGCAGGCAGGCAGGCAGGCAGGCAGGCAGGTAATTAGGTAGGCAGACAGGTGAACAAAGAGGCAAGCACACAGACAGGCAAGGCAAGGAGGACAGACAAAGTATAGATAGAAAGATAGAGAAACAGAATTAAAATTAAAACCCGACCCACGAACGAATGACACGACGCGATTGTTAAAATGGGGGAATTATGTCAAAGTGCTTGTTGGACGCGGAAGGATCGGAAACCGTAACGGTGACACAAAGAGAGAGAACAGACCCAAACTATTCCATGTCAAAAACCACATAGAAAAAAATAACAAACCAATAACTTATTAAAAAAAAAAAAAAGTCTTATTTTAACATTAAAAGACAATTATGTATAAGGGGCACGCATACACATACAGTACATCACACGCAGATAACCTCAGTAGCGTTCTCTTGAAGTCCGTCCATCTGGTTCTATATATTTACAGTTTAGAGCACTAACCCGCACCCTTAGATCACTGGTTCTATATTTACAGTTTAGAGCACTAACCCGCACCCTTAGATCACTGGTTCTATATTTACAGTTTAGAGCACTAACCCGCACCCTTAGATCACTGGTTCTATATTTACAGTTTAGAGCACTAACCCGCACCCTTAGATCACTGGTTCTATTTACAGTTTAGAGCACTAACCCGCACCCTTAGATCACTGGTTCTATATTTACAGTTTAGAGCACTAACCCGCACCCTTAGATCACTGGTTCTATATTTACAGTTTAGAGCACTATAACCCACCCTTAGATCACTGGTTCTCCACCATTTCTGGTTTCAGGGCCGACTTGAGGATAGAGTTTACTGTTTCAATGCAGGGCTTTAAGCAACCAGTCGACTATTCTTCAGTCGACTAGCAGATCCACTAGTCGACCTAGTTGGTAGTTTAAATGTACAGCTATTATTAAATAGATTTTTAAAATGTTTTTTTTTTTTACATAATAGATAGGCCTAGTTAAACAACGACTAGGCGACTAGTCGACTCGTAAAAACCACTAGAAGTGAAAGCCCTATATTTCATTTCAATGACCAATCGACCGATTGCGTTCCGTCTCGGCTCAATGGAACTAACGTATAGTATGATTTCCTATTCATCGACGATGTCACAATGGATTTTTAAATATATATTAATGTTATATGTAAAGAGTTAAAAAGCGTTGCCAATTATTTGGGGGGCCCACTTGCAATGCCCTTGTGGCCCACATGGTTGAGTATCACAGGCATAAATCCCCCCGCCCCCCCCCCCCCACACACACACACACACACACAGAGAATATACTCCATGTTAAAACATCAGCGACCGACGGCCGCAACTGAGCCCCTATACGCCGGGGGGGGGGGGCGATCCCGGAGAGAAAGACCAAGTGCGCCCCGTTCGTTGTGAAAATCACAAATTCCATCCTTTTTTTATTTTTTTTACTGTCCGATCCGATGGCTGGAGGGCAAAAAAAAATAAATCAAGCGCTCCTCCCAAATCCAGCGAAAGCTCTGCGTTCAAGGAGGGAGGGAGGGAGGGAATGTTCCGGGAGGCTGAATGAAGCGCCCCCCCCCTTTTCCTCCAGTCCTCCAGTTCATCTCCGGGACAGAGAACGACCACGCCCGTCATCTCCTCACCCGAGGGCACGTACAGGTATACAGTGGCGCCACGAGGACGACACAGGGGGGATTGTGGGTATTGTAGGTTCACAGGTCACAGCGGCGGTCTGCGTAGTAGGAGCAGTAATAGTAGCAATAGTAGTAGTAGTAGTAGTAGTAGTAGCATTAAACCACATTCGGCGGAAATAGCAGATCTACAAGCTTATACAAGCGCGTCCCGTCTCGCGACGCGTCGCTGAACTTATCTCGGTGGAGATCTTTAGTGTCCCTCCCCGGGCGGCGTCCACACAAAAGGAAGTGGGCCTTAGTATAGATAAGACCCCCCCCTGGGGGATCTCCAGTCAACCCAAGTATATCAGGGTTTATTTATTTTTAAACCCACTTAAATTGCGTATAGGCGAACATAAAAGATATGCACGCCGGGGGGGGGGGGGCCTCCCGTATGTACCGTACAGATAAATCCACAGATACAGTATATAAGATTGGCTGCGGCAAGTCGTCGTGGACAACGGAGGTGACGTTGTTGTGGGAATGCTGGGAATGCTGGGATACACAACATGCATGTTTGAGCTGCCGTCTGTGATGATAACACTGCAGGACAGAGAGAGACAGAGGATGCTCACTCCGACCACGCACGCACGGACGCACGCACGCACAGAAACAGACAGACTATATAGGCCTGCTTCCTCGAATGACTCTTTTGAACCTCGAACTTTTGCGGGAAACTCTGCGATTATAGCGTCAATATTGCCCCGGCCGGGCCGAGACAGGGTTGTTTATTTTTCCACCACAGTTGCTTATTTATAATAATACGAGACGATTTGAAGACGACCCCGATGTCATTAATTTCTCCATAGAGAAAATGTGTCCGCGACCTATAGGAGATGGGCGGTGGAGTAAATAAATAAATACGTCTCGTGCGTGCGTTTAGTTCTCGTAGTCGAAAAGAGCCACTAGAGAGAGAGAGCATATACACACACACACACACACACACACACACACACACACACACTGTACTGCAGATAAAGAGACAAAGAGATAGACAGAGTTGGTGTGTGTGTGTGTGTGTGTGTGGGGGGGGGGGGGGCGCACAGGAATTTCAGTTCTACAGTGTAGCTGCTGTGTTTCCCGGGTCACAGAGGTCAACCCCGGGGGTCAGTCTAAAAGGTTAAAGGTCATCTGACATCTTCAGTAACTCCAGGAAGGCACCGACTGCCCCGAAGTATCCCTGGTGAGAGAGAGAGAGAGAGAGAGAGAGAGAGAGATAGAGAGTTCAGTATGGTTTGTCTCCTCCAGCAGTCAAAAGGATACCAGAAAACTCGCCAGTTCACCGCGGTTTCGTGCATTTTAGTTTTACTTCACCTTCATTTAAATTGCATTAAATTGAGAGATATATTGAGGTATAGTTGTTTAGAGTTTACACTAGATGAAGTGGGAACTGCTAAAGTTTAAACACCAAAGTACCGAAACAACAGTAAACAATATCCTGAATTGGTATAGGCCTACTTATCATTGGTATTATTCATATACTCAACTTTATATCGTTATCTAAGAGGACCATTTAATAAGGGCCTTTCTCGGCCCCAGCTGCACCTCTCTCCCTGTGTTTCAGGATCCAAGATGGCCGCAGCACCGCAGGAGGGGGACACAAAATGTGAACGCAGCCCAGTAAAATTAAGGCCATACCCGCTACTGGTGCTGCGGCCATCTTGGATCCTAAAACACCGGGAGAGAGGTGCAGGTGCCGAGAAAGGCCCTTATTGCGCAAAAGAATTTGAGCACTTTGGAGATGAACTATCTATAACAGCTGTGGGTTAATTGGACATACTATTACACTGGTGAAGACAGCAAGTTAGCATATAGCGTTGAAGACAATGAGGGAGTGCTGCGAGTTGGTAAACCAGCGAGTTCCGCCGGATACCTTTGAAAAGACAGTCGAATGGTCATTTGACTGTTGTGTTTATGACCTACAGACAGCTGAGTTCCCCCAGGATATATAACACTACATCCTATCTGAACTGAAGCGGACCTCTTCACATGTCCAAAGAAATTGTGCTCCAAAACCCGTGAAATGGATCTGTGAAATTCAATCAGATTCCAAACCAGGTTTCCGAGATCTCTTTCAGATGACGTACGGCACGGAGCCCCGAGTGGAACCCGTCACACATTTTCAGGCGTTCTTCCGACTTTCTTTCTTGCGGAATCCGTGATTGTACGCCCCGGTGTTTTGAATTAAAAAATCAGTCTGGCAGGCAGTGGCACGCGGTCTTGCCTTGCAGTATGTAATGCTACGCTATAGGCGTGCAATTCGCGTAGCTCAACTTCTTATGAGGGGGTTTTAAGTCCAGTGTGTCCAATGTTAATACTTCAAGCTATTGAAAAATAGCAGATCTACAAGCTCATAGCTGGAGTAGCGCGCTACGAGCTTGTAGGTCTGCTATTTTGGAAAAATCGTAAAAATGCGGCGCACACATATAATGCAGTCTACAGTAGATCCGCTCCAGTAGCCCAGTACCAGTGTTGATTTAGTCGACTATGACGAAAGATGTTCGTCGACTACCTTTTTTCACAGACAAAAACTAAATGGAGACTATATGAAAACCACAATTTCGTCAACAAATAAAAACCACGCTAAAATGTTAGGAAGGGACCAGTGGACAAGAGATCCAGCATAAGTCCTTTTACACTTGGCTGCATGCTGAAAACAGCAGATCTACAAGCTCATAACGTGTAAAATCAGTCATTACGACGGCATCGAGGCCCAAGTCAACTGTAGATATTGAAGTCGACCAAAACTAGACTTAAAGGACCACTTCGCCACTTTTCAACCTATCTTCGTATAATAGGTCCTCACTAATAATCATGAAAAGATGGCGCAATTTCTTTCTACTCGGTCTGTGTCTCGTAGGAGGGCCGTGGGCAGTTCAGAAACCGTCTTCCAGTGACATCATCGATGGGGAATCCATAAGCTAATAGAAACTGCAGGCTTTCTAGTCCTGAAAAGTTGTTTTAAAAAAAAATCTGCAAAATGACGATGTCACTGGAAGACAGTTTCTAAACTGCCCACAGCCCCCCTATGAGACAAAGACTGAGTAGAAAAAAATCATGGCATTTTATCATGATTATTAGTGAGGACCTATTGTATGAAGATAGGTTGAAAAGTGGTGAAGTGGTCCTTTAACATTCCAGGCGACTGAAAATGTGAAGTGTTGCAGAGACCTCGTGTTCCAGGAACAGCGCTCTCAGCTGTCCTTTGGACCAGTAGTCCATGGCGTAGGCCAGCAGCTTGGTGGAGAGCGTGTTGATCCGCAGGAAGTTCCCCACGAACACCACTCGCTCTATCCTCTGAAAACACGCACGCACGCACACAGACACACATGCACACAGACACGCACGCAGACACGCACACGATATTATATACAACACACTGGTGCCCTATACCCTTTTATTTCACACACACACACACACACACACACACACACACACACACACACACACACACACTACAACAACAATGACAAAAATAATGATAACAACAGTCTAACACCCCTTTTATTCAAGGAGAGAACGATGAAAACCCCACAAGACACACAAGTGTCAATTCACACACTAGTGGCAACCACCCTAGATCACTCTGCTGCACTCTAGAGGTTGAATACTGCAATTTGCACATTGAAAGGCAGAGGGTGACCTGAGATCAGATTCTTAAAAAAAAATCTTCTAAATCCTGACAGTTTTCTGAAAAAGCTATGTTTCTATGTCAGTTGGTTCTTGAATTTTTTTTAAAATAGCAGACCTACAAGCTCATAGCGCGCCAGTCGGTGGCGCGCTATGAGCTTGTAGATCTGCTATTTTTCAATAGCTAAAGCATAGCATAGTGCTAACACCAAAAGGGGTTCCTGCGTGCGTGCGACTGCGTGCGCGCGTACCTCGTTCACAGCACACATGCGCGCTATAGATCCTATGTTGTTGGTGATGGTGACCAGCGTGGCTCTGGCCAGGTCCTCCTTGCTGATGCTGTCCCTCTTCTCCTTGCTCATCATGTGGCCGAAACTATACAGCAGCAACAACACACACACACACACACACACACACACACACACACACACACACACACACACACACACACACACACACACACACACACACACACACACACACACACACACACACACACACACACACACACACACACACACACACACACACACACACACACACACACACACACACACACACACACACACACACACACACACACAACCACAGTCAGCCATTCAGTTCTTAACCCATTCTGACCTGACATCAGGATTATCAGATTCTAAAAATGTTCTACTACATCCTGACAGTTTTCTGAAAAAGCTACTGTATGTTTCTATGTCAGTCAGTCGTTCTTCGATTGTTAAAAAATACCAGACAAGCTCGTAGCGCGCCACTCGGTGGCGCTTGATTTGGTCAAATGAATGGCAAATGGTGCATTTATATAGGGCCTTTATCCAAGGCGCTTTACATAGATTGTGCATTACATTCACCCCATTCACACGAACTGGCAACCTTGCCGGTTACCATATGCAGCCACTCTACCACTGAGCCACCGCCGCCCGATATTTGTCATAACACTGTGACAAAAAAATGTTCGTCGACTACCGTTTTACACTGAGGAAAACGGAATAAAAACTAAGCCATGATGACTAAAACTATAAGACTAAATACACTGACGATTTCGTCAACAGATAAAAACTAGACTGCAATGTTAGGAAGGGACTAGTGTGGACAAGAGATCCAGTAGAACTAAAAGACACGTCGTTTTACACATGGTCGCATTCAGAAAATAGCTTGTATAGCTTGTAGATCTGCTATTTTCAGCAAGTGTAAAAATCAGTCATTACGAAACTAAAGGATGTGTCCCTGGTTGAACTGATAACGGCCACACTTACCCTGTTCCTTATTTTTTTTGGGGGGGGGGGGGGATCAACAACATATCACACGTCTTTACAAGTTCTTCTAAAAGCTCATTTACATAATTATACTAGAAAAAGTGCCCTTCTGGGCACAGGTCTCCACCAGGAGGATAGGAGTGTGTGTGTGATGTTTGGCAAAAATGTTTAGGAGTAATATGAACATGTTTATTTTGTTTCTTTTTTTTTTTTTTTAAACAATTGTCTTCATTTTGTTGAGGAAATGCAGAGCCAGATCACTCATAGCATCTCTGAGGACAGCATTCTGGTGTGCCAGATGGGAAATGGGTGCAGATCCGTGTTGATCACATGACTATGGAGATACTACAGTGTACACCGAATTGTGTGATGTATGGATACAATGTGTACGAGTTATCTACAGAAATGCGTTTTGCCTAAATCGGCCTCATGGGTGGCGCTATAACAGGCCGTTAGGGAATATTCGGGGCAGAGGTTCGTCGTTGGCATCCAGGTAAAAACTCCTGTAGTGTATGGGAGGCTTTATTTGAATTTCAGGTAGTGACAACAACCCTAAGTGGGCTCAAGGGTTTGAATCGTGGCCTATACAGGGTCAACATGGCCAGATGCTTTTAAGACCTTTTTTAGAAGAAAAAAAAGAGACCATTACAGGGGAACAGTGAACAGGGAAGTGTGACCCTTATCAGTTCAACCAGGGACACATCTTTTAGTTTCCAAATAACGGACGGTTATTTCCTTATTTCAAGGCACGGTTAATGGCATACTGTGTACCTAAGCCCTAGCCAAAGTCCACACCAATGATTTGCGACGCAACAAAACCATTGCGTCAGCTCAGCGCGGTCAGGGGGATTCTGTTGCAAGTGGTCGCAAGTTGCAACGCGAATCATTGGTGCGTACCGATGGTTTGCGATGCCACGAGTTGTGTCTTATAGTGTCCGTGCGTGGGGGTGGACTGTAACTTGAGTTTCAGAGTCTGGCTTCAGACTCTGGGTGCAGCCAATCATGCAAATTTTTGGGCTATTTTGTTATTTCATTTTGGGGTACCCAGGGGCCAGGCCCCTAAAAAGAGAGGCAGGCACACATTTCACTTGAATTGGATTTCAATACTTTACAATTTTATACTAAAAATAATAATAATAATAATACCATATATATATATATTATTTTTTCAATGTTTTTCGGGGGCCCCCCCTAGTCGGGCGCCCCCGGGCTGAAGCCCACCCTAGCCCAACGGTAAGTCCGGCTATGCGGGCGTGTGTATATATATGTGTGTGTGTGTGGGCACTGGGCAGGGTGCGTTCGTTTTGCCCACCTGGAGGCCACGGCGGAGCCCTGCAGTCCAAAGCGCTGGTAGTCTCCCCCGTAGATGTCTTTGACCAGCTTGTCGGCATTGGTGGAGTCTCCTTTGGCGGCCATGTCCAGAGCCTCCTCGAAGCTCTGGCAGCCCGTCAGCAGGCAGCACAGGCCCAGGAACGTCCCGCCTCCCAGGCTGGGGTATTATATGAACACAGCGCACGTTATAACACATTCTGACCCGAGATCAGATTCTAAGAAAAAATGTCTTCCACATCCTGACGGTTTTCTGAAAAAAGCTATGTTTCTATAATGTCAGTCGCTCTTCGATTTTTCAAAAATAGCAGACCTACAAGCTCGTAGCGCGCCACTCGGTGGCGCGCTATGAGCTTGTAGATCTGCAATTTTTCAATAGCTGAAGCATAACATAATGCTAACACCTTGTTTGAGACCGACACACATACAGGTAGGAACACACATTAAACACCATTTAGGCCTGAGGGCGCGTCTGTCTGTGTCTCCTTGTAGCTTTTAACCACTTTAACCGTTATTTAAAACGTTAGCTGTTGAAAAGTAGCATATCTACAAGCTCATACTCGCTATACGAGCTTGTATGCTACTTTTTTTTTTATCGGGAAAACGTGTGCAAGTCTTTGAATATATGTTGATATATGTCCCTGAAACAACATATTTTCAGATGGGGGGGGGGGGGGGGGGGGTTGTTCGGCCAATTAGATACATTGTGGGGTCCTTGACATGAAATAGTTTGAGAACCACTGATAACTGTCATGATTTAGAGAGAAGACATTTTGTAGAATCTGGTCTCAGGTCTCAATGGGTTAAATTAAAACAAACAAACAAACAAACAAATAATTAAAATAAAATAAAATAAAATAAAATAAAATAAAATAAAATAAAATAAAATAAAATAAAATAAAATAAAATAAAATAAAATAAAATAAAATAAAATAAAATAAAATAAAATAAAATAAAATAAAATAAAATAAAATAAAATAAAATAAAATAAAATAAAATAAAATAAAATAAAATAAAATAAAATAAAAATAACGTTGCACGCACACACACACACACACACACACACACACACACCCTGTAATCTTACCTGGTCCCAGTAACTCGCTTGTAGTCGTCTTTAGAATAGACTGCCAGCATCGACACTCCAGACCCTGACCCGAGTACAACACAGTAATTCAGGATGAATAAATACATTCTGCGTTTCTATCATTTAATAAAGCAATTTGGCCCCTCCGTTTAGCCATGAGTATAATCAAGGGATATTGTGACTCATCAGCTAACCCAAGATTGGAATAACAAGTTTTATAATTAAATCTAATTCCATTACTGTATTTTTTTGAATGTCTGTCCAATGAATGTCTGTCCGGGTCTCGGTCGTCGACCTGTCCTGACTCATTACCGTAAGGGTCCATTTGGTTCCATCGTACACTCTCAGAGATGTGGTGGTCCTTGACATATAAAATGTTTAGAGGACCACTGGTATTGTAACTGGCATAGCACGGGTGGGCAACTTTGACAATGGCAAGGGCCACTATATTCCCGCACTCAGTCCAGAGGGCCACATTGCATAATTACTGTCGTAGCAAAAATAGCCGATCTACAAGCTCTACAAGTTTTGAGCTTGTAGATCGGCTATCTTCGCTATATTTGAATTGAAATCCTGAATGTTTTTGGTTTTTTTGCCGCTATTTCTTGAATTGGAATCCTGAAAAGTAAAGGTCATTACACACTGGCGAATTAGCGACGCGATGCGAATAAGCGATCTGAAAATGTGAAATATTGCATGTTGCAGTTCGCCTGCGAATCTCTGCAAAATACGACACCAGAGCGAACAAATGAAGAGCGAAAACGGTCGCATTTTCGTACATTCGCCACTGATGTGGAAGCTTGCATGGACTTCAATTGTTTTGTTTTTTTTATGCGAATTATTCGCACGAATATATCGCGTCGCCAATTCGACAGTGTGTAATGACCTTAACACTTTTATTTAATTTCAAATGCATTTTAGTTATAGCATGTGTTCGCTTTATATGAACCAAATACAAACACATTGGACATTAAAAAAAAAAACACCCAAGAATTGATTCAATCAATTAATCATTGTTGGGGGGAATCTGGTTCCTCCGGGGGGGTTCCAGATAACAAACAACAACAAACAAACCCTGAATTCTAAGTGTAAATTGTAAAAAAAAAAAAACTGCAAACAGATCAGGGTCTCTAGTGTAGACCCGGGGGCCCCACCTATGTTTTTTTTTTTTATATATATATTTTTTTATCCCACGATTTTGTAACCCATTTTTCACCCCTGTGTCAATCATCTAATGTAAGTTGCTCCTTTTACACCTGACAGGGGAGGAGTTTCCCTGGTTGGACGTATAGCGCGTGGAAGGAACACGTTATTCCAACCAGTTCCTTTCCCCCTCCATCAGGCGCCCCCGGCTGGCCAGGGAGAGGCAGTTTAGTGACCAGGATTACTGCATGTTTTTTGTGCCCCACCTATGTTGACCAGCAGCATGGGGAAGGGGTTGTCCAGCGAGCAGGGCTGCTTGACGCTGCTGTCCGGCTCCGACGGGTTGCTGAAGTAGTAGCCCTCGGGCTGCCCGTTGAAGCCCACCCGGTCCACGTACAGCAGGCCTCGGATCAGACAGTCCAGCTCGTCCAGCTTATGCAGCTCCAAGTCCGCTATCTGAGAGAGAGAGAGAGAGAGAGAGGATAATGCAGTTAACCCATTCTGACCTGAGATCAGATTCTAACGCACAGAAGAATGGTGGTTCTTTAACAGGCTACTGAATGTGTGTCTTGTATTGTACTGTAGTCCGGGCAGCCGGCAGGCTTCTTTTGCTTTTAACCCGTTCTGACCTGAGACCAGATTCCAAAAAAAAATGTCTTCTACATCCTGACAGTTTTCTGAAAAAAAAGCTATGTTTCCATGTCGGTGGTTCTTCGATTTTTCAAAGAATAGCAGACCTACAAGCTCGTAGCGCGCCACTCGGTGGCCGCGCTACGAGCTTGTAGATCTGCTATTTTTCAACAGCTAAAGCATAGCATAGTGCTAACACCAAAAGGGGTTCCCGCCCCAAAATGGGTTTAAGTGGGAAATTTGGTATATATAGTCTTTTTTTATTGGCCTAAAATGTTGCCTATAACACATTCATGAATCCACTTGCTGACCGGCTGTGAGTATTGAGCAATTCCTTTTTTCATTAACATGCTTATGGCAGGCAAAATTGTCAAAAATGTCAAACTTTCTTTATGCTTTAGTGTCTTAGCATGCTTTACATGTCAAACTAGGGGGTTTTCATGATTTCATGACACTTTTTGCCTGCCATAGGATGCTAATGGTAGGGTCACAAGAACCCCTATAAAATAAATTGCCCAACACACACCGACAGCCGGTCAGCAAGTGGATTCATGAATATATAGACAATATTTTAGGCCAATAATAAAAAAAAAGACTATATACCAAATTTCCCAACCGTCCACCTCGACTGCCGGACCACTGTATGTTATGTTGCACCTATGTGGACTATTATATTGTGTATTTTGCACTGTATGTAATGTCTTACTCATGTGTGTAGGACCCTGGTTATAATAGTTAACTAAAACTAACAAAAACTGTAGAATGAAAACTAGAATTAAAAAAAAAACATTTTAGTTAATATTAAAAAATAAATTAAAAAACGATAACTAAACTGAAACTGTATTGTGTGTCCTCAAAACTAACTGAAATTATAGACAAAATACCCTTAGTTTTAGTTTTTATCAATATTTATATATGCCTTTCGGATATTTATAATATAATCCTTTTAAATTCATTCGATTCATTTCCTCATTTCTCCCAACAAGTTTTACGGCAGTTTTCAGCACCGTACGGCAGCATGTAGCCACGCTAATCCTAACCCACAAATAAACAAAAAAAAAACTAAACTATCACTAAACTAAAACTAAACTAAAACTAAGCATTTCACCAAAATAAAAACTAACAACCCCGCTCTAAAAACGAACTAAAACTAACTGAATTAGAAAAAAATATGTCTCATGTACCTATGATTGTTGATAGGATGTTGTGTACTGTTTTGTCTGTTTGTTTGTTTGTCTTGTTTTCTGTTGTCATTTTTCTTTGGGGTGAAAATTCAATGTGTTTACTCTTTTATGTCATAATTGTGGGGTTTATTTAAGAGAAGCTGTCAATGCCACCATTTATTATTTGTCAAACTCAGTATTTAAATAATGCTTCTGTGAAAAAAAAAACAATAAACTAAGAAGAATAAAAAATAAAAAAATAAAAGAATATGTCAAAACTAACTAAAAACTAAACTATAATGAAAAAAAAAAAAAAAAAAAAACTATTATAACCCTCTCTCTCTATAACGCCAGACAACACACAGCCACAGCAGCTCCTTCTTTTTCCTCACCGTCCTGAAGTCGCTCTCGAACTTGTAGGCCCCTCCGCCGGTGGCGCAGAGCGTGGTGTGCAGCGAGGAGAAGTTCTTGTCGCGGCCCATCTGGATGAAGCCCAGCATGTCGTGCGTGGGGAAGCGGATGAAGTGGAGGTTCCCCGTCCGGCCGCATATGGTCATGTTCCTCAGCTCCAGGTGCACGTCCCGGATGCCCGTGTTGCCTATACACACAGTAACACACGGGAGGGGATTTGGACTTTAAAGGTATATTCAGTGATTTCACAAAAAAAAAACCTTAGGTTTCGTTTTTGCCTTGGGACCCCAAGCTTTCATCCAATCAGGATAGAGAACCAAAAAACGAAACCTATGGTTTTTTGACCCCCCCAGGGGTTAACTGGGGGACAGGGAGGAACTCCTTATATGGTCAGCACACTCTATAGTAGAGAGGATTATCACAACAAAACAAAAAAATAAGTGATATTTGAATTAAGTGAAATCACTGAATATACCTTTAACCCATTTAGGCCTGACGTCAAAATACATTAAAAAAAATCACACCCGTGTGAACTGGTTCATGGTGTTGTTGACCAAAGATTTATGTTAGTGTTCTAATCGAGCAGTCTTGGAAAGCCTGGTCAAGGTTTGGCGTCACAGTTTGGGTTCGGTAACCTCTCAGTGCAACTGAGGTCCAAAATTGTTCAGATTGGTGCAGGCCGCAGGGAAGATCATAGGGGTAAGACAACTCCCCTCTCTGCAGTCTATTTATGAGCAGGCTACATTAAAACAGGCTTGTCAGTGATGTTACCCATGTTTTAAATGGCGAGTTTGTACTTCTGCCCTCTGGGAGAAGATACAAAGAACCAAAGTGGAAGTACATCAGATTTAAAAAATCGTTTGTATCAGCATCAACTAAGATGCTGAACAAGGCTCTGAAACAGCAGTAACTACGTGAGGCCAGATTATCCACATCATGTGTGCAATTATGTAATGTTATGTCTTCCACTCTTCCCCTGTAATGTATTTTTGTTGTCATTGATGTTTTATGTGTGGCTGTATAGCTGGGGTGAAAGCCCAAGACAAATTTCCCTTGTGGACAATAAAGTTTACCTTGATGCAACTGAAAATAGGCGATGTATACAATCTCACAGCGCATGGGGAAAATCGGCTATTTTACAGCGTATGGCAGTGTCATGTTTAAATGGTTCTAACGTAACTAAAAGGGTTTAACCGCCGGTTAAACTCCCAGACAGTCCAACACGTTGTGGATAATATCTACGTAGTAGGTATAGGAGGAAGCAGAGCCATAGAGTATAAGACAGAGTTACGTCATTGAGGGGGCAGAAAACAGCCCGGTCAACGTGGTTCATTTCACTCGTTTGTCACTGTCAAAGCCCATAGACTCCAATGCATTCCGTAAACCTCCGGTCCAGGCCTGTGTCACTATTCGCCAATAGAAGTCTATGTAGAAGAAGTTGGACTGAAGCCCCATGAAGTGGTAATTTTTTTTATAGGACCTTTATCAAAGGCGCTTTACATACTGTAGATTACATTCACCCATTCATTCATACACGGATGATGGCGGAAACCATGCAAGGCACCAACCAGCACATCAGGTGCAATTTGGGGTTCAGAGTCTTGCTCAAGACTCTTTGACACTTAAAGGGACACTTCACCCTTTTTGCAAAAAAATATATGTTAATGACGTTTAGAAGCTTTAGATCACTTTCCTGGGGGTATTTATGTGTGTAATATGTGGTTTTAGATATTTTAGATTGTAGCAGTGAGCCTGTTGTCTCTGATGTCATGGACACTGGTCTCACTACCTTAATTCCTGGACTACAATTCCCATAATTCTTTGGTGCACTGCTCCTCCTTGTGGATAGGGGGGAGAGCTGTCTTACTGAGACAACATGTAGTCCAGGAAGGAAGTGAGCCCAGTGTCCATGACATCAGAGACAACAGGCTGCACTGCTACAATCTAAAATATCTAAAACCACATATTACACACATAAAGACCCCCAGGAAAGTGTTCTAAAGCTTCTAAACGTCATTAACATATATCTTTTTGCAAAAAGGGTGAAGTGTCCCTTTAACTCTGGGGGAGCCCACAGGGCTTCGAACTATAGCAACCTTGCGGTTGCCATTCGCCCCGTCAGTGAACAGAGTCTTAATCTATGGCTCTGAGAGAGGAAGTGAAACTGTGAAACACTCTGACCTCACAGTCACATCACATCACGGCAATCACCCGAATCAACCTTTCACTGCAGTGAAGAGAGAACTGAGACAACAATGCAGGGAGATTCTGCAGAGAAACCACAATATGAGCAGCAACCCCAAAAGAGCCTGGCCTTCACGAGAGCGACTGGGACTGACATCAAAACAGTTTACGTTATTGTTTCAACTGTGCAGGAGAGGAGAGGAGAGGAGAGGAGAGGAGAGGAGAGGAGAGGTTTCTCACCGTAAGCCACGTTGGAGGTGAGGTACTTCCTGATGGACTTCAGGTTCTCCACTTCCTCCTGCTCTTCCTCGGCAGTGATGTCCACCGGCTCAAAGTACACCAACTTCACCAGCGTGCCTCCTATGTCCATTCCAAACCAGGGGAAGGCTGGACGGAGAGACGGACAGAGAGACGGAGAGACGGAGAGACGGAGAGACAGACAGACAGACAGACAGACAGACAGACAGACAGACAGACAGACAGACAGACAGACAGACAGACAGACAGACAGACAGACAGACAGACAGACAGACAGACAGACAGACAGACAGACAGTGTCAGCGTACAAGCTGTTTGTAGTTGTTTATTTATCTAATGAACATCAATATCTATATGTTATTATATATAAATATTTTATAAATAGCCAAGCACTCATATATTATAGCCAAGTTCCCGAACAACCTTTTCACCAAAAAACTGAACTGAAATAACCCATGGTTGTTGTTTGTTTGTGATCCTGCCACCACAAACAAACGCACACGCACGCACACACACACTTATGCAAAAACCTAGTCACCAAAAATGAACTGCAATAACCTCATGCCCTAAAAAACAACCCATCCAGCACACTCGCCATCAATGTCATCATGCCACCAAGAGCAAACACACACACACACACAGACACAGACACAGACACACACACACACACACACACACAGTCACACACACAGTTCAAATTCACGTAATAATTGACAAGCTCAGTTTAGATAAGTTACATGAAATATTGTAACAGTTAAACTTGGACACAGTAACCGAATAGAGCAACCAACTCCCAGCAGTTTCACATTCCTATTACACAATCACACTGGGAGATGACCGGTACAACCACAGTCTGATACCGTTGGTCACTGGGAGATGACAACCACAGTCTGATACCGTTGGTCACTGGGAGATGACCGGTACAACCACAGTCTGATACCGTTGGTCACTGGGAGATGACCGGTACAACCACAGTCTGATACCGTTGGTCACTGGGAGCTGACCGGTACAACCACAGTCTGATACTGTTGGTCACTGGGAGCTGACCGGTACAACCACGAGTCTGATACTGTTGGTCACTGGGAGATGACCGGTACAACCACAGTCTGATACCGTTGGTCACTGGGAGCTGACCGGTACAACCACAGTCTGATACTGTTGGTCACTGGGAGCTGACCAGTTCAACCACCAGTCTGATACTGTTGGTCACTGGGAGCTGACTGGTACAACCACCAGTCTAATAGTGTTGGTCACTGGGAGCTGACTGGTACAACCACAGTCTGATACTGTTGGTCACTGGGAGCTGACCGGTATACAACCACAGTCTGATACTGTTGGTCACTGGGAGCTGACCGGTACAACCACTGTTACTTTCTTAGCTTACGCATGTTTCATGATAAATGTTTTTATGTGATGTATTCCCCATGCTTTTTGTTCTTGCTTAATGTAAGTCGCTCTGGATTAAGAGCGTCTGCTAAATGCCTAAATTGTAAATTGTAAATTGTAACCACAGTCTAATAGTGTTGGTCACTGGGAGCTGACCGGTACAACCACAGTCTGATACTGTTGGTCACTGGGAGCTGACCGGTACAACCACAGTCTGATACCGTTGGTCACTGGGAGCTGACCAGTACAACCACAGTCTGATACTGTTGGACACTGGGAGCTGACCAGTACAACCACAGTCTGATACTGTTGGTCACTGGGAGCTGACCGGTACAACCACAGTCTGATACCGTTGGTCACTGGGAGCTGACCAGTACAACCACAGTCTGATACTGTTGGACACTGGGAGCTGACCAGTACAACCACAGTCTGATACTGTTGGTCACTGGGAGCTGACCGGTACAACCACAGTCTGATACTGTTGGTCACTGGGAGCTGACCGGTACAACCACGAGTCTGATACCGTTGGTCACTGGGAGCTGACCAGTACAACCACAGTCTGATACTGTTGGTCACTGGGAGCTGACCGGTACAACCACAGTCTGATACTGTTGGTCACTGGGAGCTGACCGGTACAACCACCAGTCTAATACTGTTGGTCACTGGGAGCTGACCGGTACAACCACAGTCTAAGGGCTGTATTTTGCGTGTCTTAAGTACCAGGTCTTATTCCCTAACTTTAGTAAACTAAAGACCTGGAGGCGTGATCAATGCTCTTTGGCCACTCAGAATAGCCAAATGGCATTGATCACGCCTCCAGGTCTTTAGTTTACTCAAGTTAGGTAATAAGACCTGGTACTTAAGACACGCAAAATACAGCCCTAATACTGTCCGACACCCTGAAACGGCTGGATGGCACTTACACCCGCCTTCTGATGAGAGCGCAACATTTCCCTTGGATGAGCCACCCATCGACTAATCTAACATACGGCAACCTTCCCCGTGTTTCTTCACTAGTCCGATCCAGAAGAACACATGCCGCATGCCGGCCATGCACTGCTATACTATACAGAGCTGACAATGAGGTTGGTTATATATCTTCAAAGCAGACCAGAGGTCGTTCCCTGGCGTCATCGCTATATAGGGACACGTGTACTGTATGCATCAGTAAGCAGCAGGAACTGCAGGGTATGGCAATGAAGAAGGACCCGGGGAAGTCTTGCATTGTGCAATCCATGATCTCGACCGCGGCCGAAAAAATGATGATGATGCCGACAGCCCCGCATGGGCCCTGCACTTCCTCCCGCGAGGTTGATAGACAAGTGTACTATATGAGCCACATCCAGGGATCAGGACACGAAACACACGTTTTGTGTTTTTTTGCTTTTTTGGCCAGGGTGCGTTTCACTCCAGTAAAGGTGCGTTCAGACTTGGATGGTTTAGAGCAGTGTTGTTTTCGTCGACTAAAACTAAGACGAAAAAATGTTCGTCGACTACCTTTTTCAACTGACGAAAACTAAATGGAAACTAAATGAAAACTAAGCTACGATGACTAAAACCAAGACTTAATATACTGACAATTTCGTCAACAAATAGAAACTAGACTAAAATGTTAGGAAGGGACTTAGATGGGTACTAGAGATCCAGTATAAGTCATTTTACACTTGGTTGCATGCTGAAAATAGCAGACCTACGGCTATTTTCAGCAAGCGTAAAATCAGCCATTATGACGGCATCAAGGCCCCGCCAAAAAATACATTTTAGTCGACTAAATCAACTGTAGATTTAGTCGACTAAAATCTTATGACATTTATAGTCGACTAAAACTAGACTAACACCAGGACATTCCAGGTGACTAAAATGTGACTAACTGAAAACTTTTCAAGAGACTACGGCTAAAACTAAAATCAAAATTTGCTGCCAAAAACGACGACGAAAGAGCGACGCCGATCACATGCAAAGTCAATGCAAAGTCAATAGGTTCGCGCGAAATCGAAGAACGACTGACATTTTTAGAATCTGATCTCAGGTCAGAATGGGTTAATCAGACCAGTGTGTCCAGTGGAAACCTCATATGAATCTGATCTCAGGTCAGAATGGGTTAAGCACCAGCAGGTGTAAACTAAAGTAAATGAAGTACATTCTGCTCACGTTTTTTACTTCTGCTCTCCACCACATCTCAGGGGCAAATTATTGTACTTTTACCCCACTACAATTAATTTAAGTTACTAGTTACTTTTTAGACTATTATTATTATTGCAAAACATACATTAACCACTTCAGCCTTATATAGGCTATACTTTTGTTTTTCCGCCTTTATTTTATATTTTTTATAGAGAGACAGACAGTGTAGGCCGACAGGAAATGGGGGAGAGACACATTGTCGCGACACATTGTGAGCTTGTAGATCGGCTCTTTTCGAATTTCTAATGAAAACTAAAACCTCCAAAGTAACTTAGTAGTAAAACTAAGGTAGTGTGGAGTAGAAGTAAAAGTATTGGAAATTGGGAAAAGTACAAACACGTCAAAGTTGTACTTAAGCACAGTACTTAGAGTAAATGTTCTTGGTTACACCACTGCTGGTTGTATACACAAGAACGTTAATAGGTTAAGATTAAGCAACTGTGGTATTTCCAGGGCCTGGGTGTTGTTTATTACATAATCCATACGCGGGGGGCGGGGGTATCAGGACATACTGTGCACTCAAACGTAAACTTTCGGTTTTGTGTTGTGCAAGCAAACTTTAAAAGGCATTGGATTTTTTTCAGCTATTTTTCAATAGCTAAATTATAACATAATGTTTAAAACACCAAAAGTGGTTATACCGCCCAGAATGGGTTAAGCATTTATTTCACATTCACATGTCGATTTCAGTCTCTGACCTTTATTATCAGACATGCTCTTCTAGTATGTGAAGAGTCTGCCTGTGCCATTAACTCATTTTGGATTAAAACAGTGAGCCTTGCATGGCGCCATGACTGTCTTCTGTATCGAAAAGAGTCACATTATTATGTATACTTCGTTCAACTTTTGAAGAGGAGGCTGCTCACTTGCTCTTGGTTGTGTGTGTGTGTGTGTGTGTGTGTGTGTGTAACAACAACCCGGTGGTAATATCCTATAGCCTGCAGGGATCGCGTGACCATGACAACTACTGAGCCCTACAGACTGTGCAAGTAACTCAGAAACTCTGCTGCTTGCGAGACAGTGTGACAGAGTTGACAGAAAAACGTAAATAAACAGCTTAAATTTGGTTTCCTGGTTTTATGTGAGGATAGCAGGATATTAGATTCTGTCTCTGAATGATTTGATTTGGAGCGTCCAAAGGCTCATGGCACTGATACAGGCCCACCCCATTTCTCTATTATGCTGTGTGTGTGTGTGTGTGTGGCGTTGAGGCTTCAGTGACAGCTGAAGAAAGAGCTAACTGGACAAAGGCTTCCGTCTGCAAAGTCAACACATTGGAGTACAGTGGAGAAACAGGCATACCCGGTATTAATAGTCTTGAAATCTTCCTTCCATCACTTCACGCACGCACACAGCCACACACGCACGCACGCGCACACACACACGCACGCGCGCGCGCTCACACACGCGAGTCAAGGTGTGTTGCCTAGTTAAGTAGTCACCTCACAGGACAATCCGACCTCATTGTTATCTTATCAAACTCAGATAGTGTACAAATGGACACTGAGTATTTTAGGGAGTGTGTGTGTGTGTGTGTGTGTGTGTTGTAGCTATACCTATGATAGCACAGTCTGCAGACTGCATTCCAACACACAGAGATGGCATTATACTGGGGGGAGAATGGGATGGGGCACTGTCTGGGAGGAGACAACACGCAACGCAACGCACGCACGCATCTGCTGGTGGCATGCACAGATACACACATTTTCGTAATTCCACATGCATGGACACCCCCCCCCCCCCTCCACACACAAATTACAGATGCACTGAGATGGAATGTGTAATTATCAGTGGCGTGAGCTCTCCGCTCTCTCCCCTGCATAACTTCACTTCCTAAACGGGGGGGAGGGGGGGGGGCATACTTAAAGCAAACATAAAAAGTCCATATACATGTATACAGTATAGGCTTGGCTGCCATGCGACGTCACAGGAGGGGGAACCCGGCCGCTAGATAGATTTCTGTGCATTTCTGCAATGTCTCCGGGCTGGAGCACTGGGGGAGCTACAGTATAGTCTAGCTTTGTTTTGAGCCATTTGTAGTTTTCCGTCCTTGTAGCGGATGACCATTAAATGACTGGGCAGTACTCACGGTGTGACAAAACTAAACTAAAGCTTGAATTACTATACTTTCAGGGTATTTAATGTTAATACACTTGGAACATGTCCTGGTTATAGCAATGCTCGTTACTATATTGTCAATTTGCTTAGTCCAATTTAGCTTAACCCATTCTGACCGGGCACCCATTTTGGTGTTAGCATCATGTTATGCTTTAGCTATTGAAAAATAGCAGATCTACAAGCTCATATCGCGCCACCGAGTGGCGCGATACGAGCTTGTAGGTCTGCTATTTTTGAAAAATCGAAGAACGACTGACATTTTTAGAATCTGATCTCAGGTCAGAATGGGTTAATCAGACCAGTGTGTGTCCCGTGGAAACCTCGTATGAATCTGATCTCAGGTCAGAATGGGTTAAGGTCGAATGCAATTCCAAGTAGTTTAGTCTCTCTCGCCGGTTCCACTGTCTTCCCGACAAGTGATGCTCAATTGAGGAGCACTCTCCAAAACATTATGTCTAGATTCCAAACACATGCATTTAGCTTTAACTCATTTCTTCTCGCCAACCCAATCCGCTATACTGCTTTAAGTTCACGATTTAGTATATCATTTAAATCACCTACTGTAGATGCTAGATACTGTACATTGTCAAGTAATCTGCGTACATAACCACACACTAGATTTATTCAAATGCCATGTCATTAGTGAATATCGAAAATAATAGAGGACCCTACTGCTCCTTACCGTCAGAAAAGCTTCCATTAAAATACAACCTCTGCTTTCTTTGACAGGTAACTCCATCCACATGTCCAGGACAGACAGAGCAACACAACTTAAAACCACAGCATTCAAGTTTTCCCAACAACTGACCACTTTAAAAGACAGTGGCCCAGGGGCCGCCTTGCTTGGAGTCTAAACCTCAAAGCCAATAAGGACACATCATCTTAGCTGAAAATGTAGATTCCACGGCGGACAGTTCCTGCATCTCACCTGGTTTCTTGATAATGAGCTTCATGATTGGTTCGAGGGATCCTGATGCCAATTAAGAAGTGCTGCCTGCAGGTCAACCAATGGGAAAGAACCAACCACTAGTCTGACTGTGTGTCCTAGGCTCTCAGCTTTCCCTACTGTCTGTCTGTCTGTCTCTCCTACACTGTCTCCCTCTCAGCTTCCCTACTGTCTGTCTGTCTCTCCTACACTGTGTCCCTCTAACCTTTCCTACTGCCTGTCTGTCTCTCCTTTACGGTTTCATTCACGGCTTTCCTACAACTTTCCTACTGTCTGTCTCTCATCTTTCCCACTGTCTGGCTCTCTGGCTCTGTCCATATCAGCTTTCAACTATACTGTCTCCCTCTCAACTTCCCTACTGTCTGTCTGTCTGTACTGTATGTCTGTCTCTCCTATACTTTTCTCCCTCTCAGCTGTCCTACTGTCTGTCTCTCCTACAACTGTCTCCCTCTCAGCTGTCCTATACTGTCTGTCTCTCCTACACTGTCTCCCACTCAGCTGTCCTACTGTCTGTCTCTCCTACAACTGTCTCCCTCTCAGCTGTCCTATATGTCTGTCTCTCCTACAACTGTCTCCCTCTCAGCTGTCCTATATGTTTGTCTCTTCTACAACTGTCTCCCTCTCAGCTGTCCTACTGTCTGTCTCTCCTACAACTGTCTCCCTCTCAGCTGTCCTATATGTCTGTCTCTCCTACAACTGTCTCCCTCTCAGCTGTCCTATACTGTCTGTCTCTCCTACAACTGTCTCCCTCTCAGCTGTCCTACTGTCAGGCAGAGTGGATGTGTCCAGTTCTGTCCACTTTAGTTTCAAACAAAACAATCAAAGCCTTCCCTCAAACAGCCGATACAGTGCCATTCTCCCATTCCAGTCACCTGTAGTAGACGTTCTGAACTTGAGGCTGTTATACTTTCTGAGGTCTGGCAACACTGGCAACAATATCTAAACCCACACAACAGACTCAAGAAAAAAAAAACAACATACAATGCAGCCACAGCTCCATTGGCTGAGCAGGACCCTCGACGGCCCGCCCCCGCCGGAGCCGCGGTGGGAGCCGATTGATCGAGGCCGACTTGTCAGTGGTTTCTGCACAACTCCTGACCGCGGCTGGGCCAATCAGAGGGCTCCAATAACACACACACACACACTGCCGAAGATGTCACACACAATAATAAAGGGAGGGAGGGAGAGGGAAAAGTAAAAGAGCACGGCTAAATGACCTCCGTAGAGACTGATGGAGAGAGAGTCTCATTGAAACAAATGTGCAATTGTGTGTGTGTGTGTGTGTGTGTGTGTGTGTGTGTGTGTGTGTTGTCTGTTGGTTACAGAGTCAATAGACTATTCAGCAGTAGAATTGGAACCGGTGCAGAGGAATTTAAATTAGTCTCCATTGTGTTCATGGGAATATAACCCACTCTGGGGAGGAGAGGGGAGTGTTCCGACGTTGTTTCATTGGTTTGTGATCAATCTACACTACAAGCTTACAGCTGTGCTAAAGATTACAGCTGATCATCGTTATTCCAGTGGTCTCTCTCTCTCTCTCTCTCCCCCCCCCCCCCCTCTCTCTCTCTCTCTCTCTCTCCCCCCCCTCTCTCTCTCTCTCTCTCTCTCTCTCCCCCCCTCTCTCTCTATGTTTCTCTCCCCTCCTGTCTGACCGGCTTTCTATTCAAAAAAGAAGCAAAGATAAACACAGCCAGTCTTCACTCTAGCGTGTTTGTGTGTGTGTGTGTGTGTGTGTGTGTGTGTGTGTCAGTCATCGACGCCCCAACTGTGGGTCAAAACAAACTAGGTCAGCTACAAATACAAACACAAACAAACACGCGCGCACACACACACACACACACACGCACGCACGCACGCACGCACGCTTAGAAACATAGCATTTCTGAGCTATCGTTTTTCACGAAAATCTGCCGTTTTAACAGTGTAGGCCCTAAACTGTTAAAACGGCAGATTTGTTTTACGATAACAATAATGTGAATCATCATCGTTACCCCCTTCTTTGTTCCCCAACCTGTACATATTTTGTTATTTTCCTTTTATGATGATTTGATTTTTGTTGTTATTTTTCATTATTATGAATTGAATACTCAGGACCTGAATGGAAACAATGGTGATCCCATTATATTTGTGTTTGACTGTACCCTGTACTGATTATATTTGTGTTTGACTGTACCCCCTGTACTGATTATATTTGTGTTTGACTGTACCCTGTACTGATTATATTTGTGTTTGACTGTACCCTGTAGTGATTATATTTGTGTTTGACTGTACCCTGTACTGATTATATTTGTGTTTGACTGTACCCTGTAGTGATTATATTTGTGTTTGACTGTACCCTGTACTGATTATATTTGTGTTTGACTGTACCCTGTAGTGATTATATTTGTGTTTGACTGTACCCTGTACTGATTATATTTGTGTTTGACTCTACCCTGTAGTGATTACATTTGTGTTTGACTGTACCCTGTAGTGATTATATTTGTGTTTGACTCTACCCTGTAGTGATTATATTTGTGTTTGACTGTACCCTGTACTGATTATATTTGTGTTTGACTCTACCCTGTAGTGATTACATTTGTGTTTGACTGTACCCTGTACTGATTATATTTGTGTTTGACTCTACCCTGTAGTGATTACATTTGTGTTTGACTGTACCCTGTACTGATTATATTTGTGTTTGACTCTACCCTGTAGTGATTACATTTGTGTTTGACTGTACCCTGTAGTGATTACATTTGTGTTTGACTGTACCCTGTACTGATTATATTTGTGTTTGACTCTACCCTGTACTGATTATATTTCTGCCAATAAAGTATTCAATCAATCAATCAATCAATCAATCGTAGTAGTAATAGTACCATATTTATATAGTCAAGGTGCTAAAGTGCACAATAAATAAAACAAAACACACTTGTGTGAAGTGAGGGGCGCTCTTATCATCGTACATCATCATGGATCATCTCATACTGGCCAATCAGAATGCCCGTTTCCTGTGACTGGTTAGCTCAAGGGTTTTCAACTGGTTGTGAACCAGGGACCACCAACCACCCTGACTTAAGGCTCATACATAGTCTGGATGTTCGGTGGTGGGGCGATCACCGAACTACAACATGACGTCACTGAGCCGCGGTGAAGAGCAAACCACCGCCACCGCCCCCCCCAGCCCTTCTCTCTGTTTTTACTCACCACCGCTCAACGTTATTTCAGCTCACCACCGGAGCGGAACCCAGACTATGAATATAGGCCTTAAGAATCAAGCTAGGGACCACTGTTGTGTCGTGATGGGATATGGGCTAAGATTAGTGGTTTCGTAACACTTGCTAATGCTATGCAATATACATAACACTGTTTCTCAGGGTCCACGGGCGGACTACTATTGGTCCATGGCTTAATAGGCCTGCAGGTGGTCCATGAGAAAATGTTTTAAAATATAATAAAATGTCTTTGTTAGATGTATTAAAAAATACAGTCCATCAAATGTAAGAAAATATTTGAATTGATAGCTAATAAAAAGATTGAAATGAAACATGAAAAATGTACAAAAATATTTGAATTGATAGCTAATAAAAAGATTGAAATGAAACATGAAAAATGTAAGAAAATATTTGAATTGATAGCTAATAAAAATATTGAAATTCAATCATGATTCATTACTTTTAAGGGCCTGATTTCATTCATCGCACGATACTAAGTGCAACAAGATAATTATATCAAGCCATGAAGCCACAGTATTATTTAACTGAAATATACGAGTGGTCCAGAGCCACAAGACATATATTTATACAAAGTTTTGCAGACATTTTGTCATTTGACATTCTCTTACTGTGCAGGTCAATGGCAATTCTTGAGACGTATGGGGACAAAAGCCGTTTATCGAAGGGGCTAGCGCCCCTTTAAAAACACACACACACACACACACACACACACACACACACACACACACACACAGACAGACACACACACACTTGTGTGAAGTGGTCTGAAATGTCACTTCAAAGTGACATTTCAGATCAGCGGAACGCAGCGTATCAGGCTGGAACCCAGGGTAGGGATACTGACTTAAGAGGCGTTCAAGTCATAAGCCCGTTCCACAGAACGACAGCCACGGAACGTGCGCCTCCTCCTATACACACAAACACACACAAACCTGTGTGCAT
Organism: Protomyctophum bolini; assembly: GCF_963924005.1. NCBI lineage: Eukaryota > Metazoa > Chordata > Actinopteri > Myctophiformes > Myctophidae > Protomyctophum > Protomyctophum bolini. The sequence continues at coordinate 35,976,967 of NC_137879.1, forward strand.
TCTGGGCCCATTCCATGCTAGCGGCGGCCCCTCAAAAACAAAGACCAATGAATAGAATGGAAATGTAGCTATACTGCAGGCTACAGCATCACTAATGTAACTGTAGTACTGAGTCCCACGTCCACAAACATCTTCTGTTTTGTTTTTGTTTTCTTCCTCCTATATCGAGCTTTGAGGGTTTGTGTAAACACAAACATCGTCCTAACACAAACACGGCATGCCATTGACAATGAATGGCCAGTTTTGAGTGTTTGTGTAAACACAAACATTGTCCTAACACAAACATTGTGTAAACAACGCAAACATTGAAGACAACAAGTGAGGACGCAAACTGTGATTGGTCGGAATGAGATGGTGTATGATAAGAGCTTCACACACAGGTTTTTTTTTTTATCATCCTTTCTTAATGTTTTTAGATTATGTTTGTCACAGTGCAGTGAGTGCACAGTACATCCTTGTGACAATAAACCTCTTGAATCTAGAATCCATGGGTGGATCAAGGCACTATAGTGACATGGTCGTAATGGCACAGGGGAGACTCTTATCTTGCACAGCTCTCATTTACTTCAGAGATACAGTAAACAGAAGATTTCACGAAGATGCGGACCTAATTAATTACAATCCCCGTTCCACAGAATGACAGACAATTGATTGATACATTATACTAAACACTCACTCTCTCTCTCTCTCTCTCTCTCTCTCTCTCACGCACACACGCACGAGCGCGCGCGCGCGCGCGCACACACACACACACACACACACACACACACACACACACAAAATAATTCATTCTGCATCAATCATAATTATTACGGTGGTTTGTTATTATTATTATTATGCTGTTACACATACAAAACATACTTCTCTGCAATCATAACTATGCTATTATCATTACACATTATGTATTATTATTATTATTATTAACATAATAATAACACTACACTCAGAGACACGCAAAGCATGATGCCTGCAAGGCTGGCTGTAACCATAACCATGGCTTATTATTTTACGACTATGAATGTTGACAGTATACTCACGCGGTCTGCTCCTCCTGCCAGAGTCCATTCTCCTCCGCTGCATCCTGCATCTCTTGGCCGGTGACAGCACGCTGTAAGCAGCCTGCTGCCCTCCCGCAACTTCCCCCATAAGGTCCTCCACGGAAGAGCCATTATTATGGCTGCCTCCGCCGCCGCTGCCGCTGCCGCTGCTGCTGCTGCTGCTCTCCCCGGCGGCGGAGCTCTGAGTCTGAGGCCCGTGGAAGCCGTTCCTCAGGCCGTTGCTCGTTGTTTCGTGACAGGGTCTCTTCTGCTCCGGAGAGCGGCCGGAGCGCTCCTCGTCGTCCATTGCTGCTGGTGGAGAGACTGGAGAGTCAGTGGAGAGAGAGGAGGAGAAAGGAGAGAGAGAGAGAGAGATAGAGGAGAGAGAGAGAGAGAGCAGCAGCCAGGCAGGTTTTTCAAAACAGGGAAATAAAAAAAACAATAAACCGGAATATCACCCCCTTCAATCTACACACTGTCCCATAGCCCGGGCGGACGGCTGTGATTGGATAGGCAGTTGTCAATGAAACGTGTGTTTGTTTAAAAAAAAAAACACAATAGGTTGTTTGTTTGCACATTATTCAAATAAATAAAACGTTTCAGAGCATTTCATGAATGCAGCTCATACGTGCTTTACCTTAAAATTAGAACAACGGTCAAATGAAAAGGGTGAAAATAAAACACCAGAAATGAAGGATAATTAATTACGTGAATTAAAAACAAACTTCGCACAAAATAGTTGTGTGACTGGAAAAGCAATGCTTGTCATTAATAACCACCTCTTCGATGATCTCATTGGTCTGTTAAATGTTTTCTGTTCTCTAATCTCTAATCGTCTACGTTTTATTATCGTCTTGAATTTGTTTAACTGATTGGGATCCCAGATGTAATCTTGTTAAACTGGCTACCTCTGATCTTGCCCAGACAATACAGTCTCCATTGACAACCAACCAACCAACCAATGGTGAGACCAACCGTCCTTCCAGGCTATGGGATTTAACTCTTGATAGATCGATTCCTAGCGGAAGTTGTAACCCCCCCCCTTATAACTGTAAGTACCATAGTACGTCCAATTAATTTCCACGCAATCATGTCATCATAACCAACGCACTCTCGGGTTGCCAACGTCATTTACAGTGGTCTTAGATCATAGATGATTACTGTGAAGGCATACAGGCTACATAAAAAACATCAGCATTTTGATATGCCTTGAGGTATCAGGTTATTAATTAAATCATACTTATTATTTTGTTTCTTTTTGAGAAATACACCTTTTATCCCCCTCTACGGTACTATCCATTCCATCATCGTGCAAGTATGCTACAATGCAATACATCATAGGCTGAAATGAAATGTAGGCCTAATTGTAATTCAGTACCTTCATATATCATATATGTTCTGGGAATATCAGTTTTTGAATGCCAATTAATTCTGTAGGCTTCTTTGTAATCTATACTTCCACACTTCACTGACTGTCAGTGTGTCTCCCAAAGGATCCGTATATTTGAATTGGCCCCTTCCTTTTTCCCCTCTGGGCCTTTATGTAGCCTACAGTGGAATTGAAACACTTGATAAATGGGTTCTTCTCTCCAGAGCAAACTGCCGAGTCCATGAGCTAAATTTCAGTATACATTAAATGAAGTAAGGCCATGCTGCAAGCACTGCACTTGCACATACAGTTGAGTTGACTGGCTATCAAAGAAATGAGTGTGAGCAGTCATGTTGGATATTTCAGTGCAGCATGAGTATACCTTGCTTCCAATGCAATCCATATCCACCCATCTTCAACCGCTTATCCGTGGTCGGTTTGCGGGGGCAACAGCTCCACCAGAGAGCCCACGAGGCAGCTGTCTACACCGGGCCATTTAATCCATCTTCAATGATCTATCAATGCTGTACAGTCAGTGCCACGGTACTGCCACCACATCAGAACAAGTGGTTAACAGACACTCTAAAGCCTTATCGATACTTTGTTGTAGGACAAACACACCATCAAGCACTGTAACATTGATGCCGACTTTGCCGAGTCGTACCCGACCCGAAATGCATTTTCCGTTTTACTAAAGAGCCGGAGAAACCCCTGATATTGAACAGTAGCAGTGATTAGAAATGTACAATCGTAATACAGAGCTTTGACATTTTTACAAGCGCTTTAAATCAGCTGAGATGATGCTTGGTTGGAGTGAAAACCTGTCTGCAGTAGAGTAGACACGCTCTGGACACCACAGTGTCACAGCAGACATTTTCACCAGCAGTGTTAACTATGACCACACAGCGGCGCTGTTTCACAACAAACCATTGGAGACGGGAGCCTGTCCCACTGTCTTAAATCGAAGACAAACTATTTTCTTAACAGTTTCTATTCATCTCTACTAATGTGGAGCTGGCTGGTTCTGGAGGGCAGAATAGAGTCAGTGAAGTTACATGTGGTCAAGCATAACCTACTAGTACGGTAGTGTTGGGGAGTATTAAGCTACATGTAGCTGAGCTACGTAGCTTAGCTACATTTTGCTGTAGCTTGTGGTATTTTAGCTACATTCATATTTGTGTACCTCGTCAAGTAGCTCAGCTACTTTTTTGGTCATTTTTTGTAGCTTAGCTACTCAAGTTACAAGCTACAATTTTGGGCAATTACATGAAATAAATATATTCATTTTGACCATTAGTTGCTCTGTTGCTGTGTTAATTCTTGTACTAGAACCCCCTTTGAAAAATCAAGGACTGTTCCTTTTTCTGATTGCTTTGAGGGCATGTCAGCACTTGACAAGCCAACAGCTGCCTCTAATTGGCCTCTGATTGGCCCTGGTATCACAGGGTGGGAAGGGTCTCCCAGAGGGGAGGAGGGGTCTCCCAGAGGGGAGCAGGGGTCTCCCAGAAGGGAGGAGGGGTCTCCCAGAGGGGAGCAGGGGTCTCCCAGAAGGGAGGAGTGGTCTCCCAGAGGGGAGCAGGGGTCTCCCAGAGGGGAGCAGGGTGAGGAGGGGTCTCCCAGAGGGGAGCAGGGTGGGAGGGGTCTCCTAGAGGGGAGCAGGGGAGGAGGGGTCTCTCAGAGGGGAGCAGGGTGAGGAGGGGTCTCCTAGAGGGGAGCAGGGTGGGAGGGGTCTCCCAGAGGGGAGGGGTCTCCTAGAGGGGAGCAGGGGGAGGAGGGGTCTCCTAGAGGGGAGCAGGGGTCTCCTAGAGGGGAGCAGGGGAGGAGGGGTCTCCCAGAGGGGAGCAGGGTGGGAGGGGTCTCCCAGAGGGGAGCAGGGGTCTCCCAGAGGGGAGCAGGGTGGGAGGGGTCTCCCAGAGGGGAGCAGGGGTCTCCCAGAGGGGAGGAGGGGTCTCCCGCATGTACATTCTCAATTTAACGCTGAAAAATAAAAAGTAGCTGAGCTACTTTTCCTATGTAGCTGTAGCTTTACAAGCTACATTTCTCCAGGGGTAGCTATGTAGCTTGATCAAGCTACTGCCATGGTGAGCTACTTGTAGCTTTACAAGCTACGCTTTCAAAGTAACTTCCCCAACACTAAACATTACCATGCCATGAGCCCTACTAAAAAGCCATAGCCTCTAGCTGTGGGCCCCTGGCCATTGCAAAATGGCAAAAACTAAAAGAAAATAAAGAAAAAACTCCCATTTGCAAATTGTGAGCATCTGCTAGTTTCAAAACGTGTCCAACATTTGACAATTTAATGACATGCCCAAAATAGGAACTGATTTCTAAAGAGTTAAAAAAAAAAAAAAAGAATAGGCCAAGTCTGTGTAATCTGTAAATCTGTGTGATTTTATTCAGATTTTTGAAACAAATTGACCAGTCATCTTTGTTACACAGACGACAATGTAGCCGTAGCGACTCAGCAAGGAAATGTCATAGTGTTTCGTCTAAGAGCGTAATGCAGGTCATAAACAAAAATGAGAAAACAATACAGTATTAAAAAAAGAAAAATTACAATTCCCTGACATATTGGGTGCACGTAAAAATATTGCCATATTTACATAGCTAAGTAAAGACAGAATGGAAACCGAATCCAAGCATGGCTTGTATGTCACGCACAGGAATAGTTGCTTTGTGGTTAAAATATTGTTTTTTTAGAATCAGGCTCACGGAAAGAAACGATTGCAGCGCTACACGCGTAGACCAGTATTTTGGCCAAACGAGGGTCTATGTGGTTAGAAAGGGGGTCAAAAATAAAACGTTTGCCCCGTCCGCTAGGGTCCAAGTGGGTAAAAACAATAAAAGATATTCATAAAATGATTTATATACAACTGTGTGTGTTTCTGGGTGGGCATTTCCCTAGTGTTCCAGAGACTTGTACAATCGATCCCGGGGATCGGATCCGTCTACCAACGATCATTTCCTGGTGGTCCTGGAGCGGAGCTTTCTGGTGATGATGTGGTGGTCGCTCTCCTTCTCGTCCTGCTCTCCTACGCTCGCCTGTATGGAGAACGGAGATACCAAAACGGACAAACCAAACACGAGTCAGGGTTTAACTGCGTCTCATCATCCCGAGAACTCCATGCTGAAGCGATTAAAATGTTACTCATAGGCTAGCATCCTTACCCATTTAGACCTATTGTGTTGTTATCCCCTGTGTCTCATTAGTTGTAACTATACATCATTATTGTTGGGTTTTTTTTAATCGGCGTCAGATAGTGTTAAAGTAGAAGATCTACAAGCTCACAACATGCCGAGATGCAACATGCCTCTTCTCAATGGTAGCAAGAAGGGGTTCAGTGTCTTGCTTCATGGACACTTCCAACACCCACTCCCGAGTCTGGGGGACTCGGACCCAGCTGTAGTCAATCAATGCCGCAGTGTCAAGCTGCGCTTGATGTGACACCGCGGCTATGACTTCCCCCCCCAGATTTTTTCTCTACACACAGCGCACACACACACAACATGTATACCGACTGAACAAACTGACCGTCATGGGAGACATGTCCATGAGTGGGGATGAGATGTCCTTCTTGTACAACTTCCTCCTGGCTCGTTTGGGCTTGGCCTCGTTTGTGGCGACTGGCTGCTCCATGTCCGCGGATCGCCCACTCATCATACTCATGATGGTCTTGGCTGGAGAGAGAGAACAGACGCGAAAGACGAGACCCACGTGAGGCGAACTGATTAAAAAAAAACTCCTTCAACTTCAACTCCTCACTTTATAACCCGAGGCCCATTCTTTTCGGTTTGCATTGCACAAAAAGTGGAGAATCACCGTTGGCATGGTACAGTCGCTGAGAATGGAAGTAGAGGAAAACACAAAGGACACTCACCTTTGCTGCCCAGTACGGTGGGAGAGTTATGGATGATGTCCCCTATCATTTGCAGAGCTCCATCTCTTCTTGTTGACAAAGGAGACTGAAGAGGTGAGAGAGAGGGAGAGACAGAGAGTGAAGTCAGTTGCATCTCAAGTTTCACCACACTGACGAAAGAGTGATACTCGTCTACCAAACTGCAACTACCATTAGATTATACCGTGTATATATATATATAGTCTAGTGCAGCGGTCCCCAAACCTTTTTGGCCGTGCAACCCCCGTTACCTAACTGACGCACCCTCCCCCAACGCTCAGTCTCGTTGTATTTGGCCGAAAACGACCATTTTGTTTATACGATTATGGCAAATAATCACAGAATCTCACTGTACTGAGAGACATGCAGCCGCTGTATAGTATACCTGTACTCCCGCAGCTGCTCTAGATACATAATAATGAATTGCATTTGTATAGCGCTTTTCCACGTGCTGCAGGTATCATATTTTGTAGTCACCTGTAAGGCGACAGCTCTGCCGTAGCCTCTCTGGCGGGGTCGCTTATTTTCAATCTGTTCCATGTCCTGACACACACACACACACACACACACACAGTAAGAGGCACATCTTTGGATGGTTGAAAATGAATACGGCCTCTCATCCCTCCATCCTATACCTGCATATTTGTACTCCTCTTTCTGCTTGTTTTCTTGGTGGAGCTGTACTCTCCTCTTGTACCTCTCCTCAGTGTGTTGGGCTGGAGAGGAGAAGGCTACACCCACACACACACACACACACACACACACACACAGTTTCAACGTGTTATATTTTGCTCAAGACGTTTCAAGTGGTCAAATAGCGTGTGTTAGTCTTAAAACGTAATCAACCTTCTATTAACCCATTTTGACCTGAGAAAAGATTCTACAAATGCCCCTTCTAAAATCTGTCTTTTCTGCGACTTTTCTATGGCAGTGGTTCTCAAACAGTTTCATGTCGAGGACACCCAAAAAATATATGTATTTGGCCACCGATCTTAAAAATATGTTGTTCCAGGGACCTCCCCCCAGAAGCGAATATTTGAGTTAAAAACGTTCACTCTGAAAGAATATATATTCAAAGTTTTGCACCACATTTTCACGATTTTTCTAAAATAGCAGACCTACAAGCTCGTAGCGCGCATGCTTGTAGATCTGCTATTTTTCAATAGCTAAATTATAACAACGTTTGCCCAGAATGGATTAAAGCAAGTCCGTTTACTGATGCTCTAGTGACCCCTGGTGGTGTACAGACCAACTAACTTCCACAAATAGTGCCAGGGGCCAACACTGATATGAATGGTTGAAAAAATTAAAACGGACTCCGAATTTAGTGTTTTTCGTGCAAAAACGAATGCTTGGAATGGATTCAGAATCTTGAAAACCCCCTAGTTTGACATATCACATGCTACTTAACCCATTTTGGGTTCCGGGAACGCTTTGGTGTTTTAAGCATTATGTTATACTTTAGCCATTGAAAAAGGTCTGCCATTTTAGAAAAATCGTGAAAATGTGGCACACATCTTTGAATATATATTCTTTCAGAGCGAACGTTTATTTTTATTTCGACGTCAGGTCTGAATGAATTAAACCACATATTTTCAGATGGGGGGTCAGCGGCCAATTACATGTAATCTTGGGGGTCCTTGACGTGAAAATGTTCGAGAACGACCGACACAGAACCATGAGTTTTTTCAGAAAACCGCCATGATTTTAGAAGACATTTTGTAGAATCGTTCCCAGGTCTAAATGGGTTTTAAAGCATAATGGAATTTGGAAAATGTGGCCTTATATATAGTTCGTTAACCCATTTTGGTGTAGGCATCATGTTATGCTTTAGCTATTTAAAAATAGCAGATCTACAAGCTCGTAGCGCGCCACCGAGTGGCGCGCTACGAGCTTGAAGGTCTGCTATTTTTGAAAAATCGAAGAACGACTGACATTTATTTTTAGAATCTGATCTCAGGTCAGAATGGGTTAATCAGACCAGTGCATGTCCCAGTGGAAACCTCGTATGAATCTGATCTCAGGTCAGAATGGGTTAATGGTATGGTCACATAACCGTGGTCTGACCTGTGTGCGTTGTTGTTGTGGTGACAGAATGTCCTCTCCGTTCAGCTGCTGCAGTCTCTCCAGCTCCCTCTTCATCTTCACCTCCAACTCCCGGTTCCTCCTCTGATCCAGCCTCCGCAGCTCCGCCTTCAGCTCCTCCACCACCGGCACGCCTTTCTCCTCCTCCTCCTCCTCCTCCTCCTGGGACTGGGAGGAGGCCTTCACACGGGCCACTTCTGTGTGTGTGTGTGTGAGTGAGTGAGTGAGTGAGAGCGAGAGAGGCTGCTTTGTTATCAACATTTCCATCAATATTAAAGTTATAGACAGTCTTGATTTTTGGGCCGATTTCTATATAACGCATCATCGTCTATTCTAGTCCACACACGTCAAAGAACACCTAGACTCTAGACTAAACCTCTAGGTCCTACAGGTTTGTATAGTCGAGTCCGTCATTTTGGGGGCCTAGAGCGGGTCTATAGCAGCCTATTTTAGCATTTTCAGCACCCTAGGGTGTACATTGCTCAGACAGACGAATGGACACAATTATTTTTAACTTTATCAAACCCATTCAGAGGCAAAACTGTAAAAAAAATAAAATAAAAAAAGAATACTAGATGTACAAGCTCACATCGGAGGCATTTTTATCTTATCTAGATGAAGGGGCAGAACTGCTGTTAACGCGTTACCTTCTGATGCCCTCTCATACGCCGTCTTCATCTCTTCCTCTGCCCTCGCCATCTCCTCGAGCCTCTCTCGCAGAGCTGCACACTGGGCCTCGCTCTCGGACAGCCGCTGTTCCAGCACGGTCGTCCTGGCGCAGCTCTCCTCCTCCGAGGCCTTCACCTGCGTCAGGAGGCTTTTCGTTTGCTGCGTCAGGAGGCTCGTCTCCGACTGCAAGGCCTCGAGCCGAGTGCACGAATGTGCTTTATGACCGGAGAGCTCCTCTCTCAACTGGAGAGACACAGTCTCACTGGAGAGGGGGGGGGAAAAAGAGGAAAGGGCGAAAGAGTTTTAACCCATTTTGGCGTTTTGGCCCAGGAAATAAATCCCAATGCATTTTTCTCATAGGCATTTCTTAAAGTATTTATTTAAAGACGGTTACGCCGCGGACAAAGCCAACTCGGATCGTGACAAATCATGACGGGACTGCGACGCTCTATAACATAATGCTTGAGTGTCGCAGTCCCGTCATGATTAGACATGATTTGGCTAAAATAAAAATATGCTGTCAAAAACAACACTGCTTCCCGCCCCCCCCCCCGGTTCGATCCCGAGTCTTCCACTCTAAGCTAGCGAGTACTCCGTGCCATCTATTGGTTCCTACCGGTCGGTCAGCTGTGCGGAGAGCTGTGCGACGCGGTTCTGTAACTCTTCAATGTCTCGGCTCTTCTGCGCAGATCTCTCCAGCGCCCCCTGGCATTCCGTCTGCAGTCGCTCTATGGCGGATCTGAAGGCACTGCTCCTCCGCTCTGCATCCACGGAACCCTGAAACGCAGCGATCAACACAACGACAGACAGACAATCAATGAGTCAATCGGTGAGATTTCATGTCGAGGATCTAATTGGGCACCACCGACCCCATCTGAAACTATGTTGTACCAGGGTCCCCCCCTATTCCAGGGAAATAAAACGGCTGGGTTTTCCGAGGCTAGGGACCCCCCGAGAAGCAAATAGTTCACAATTAAAAAGAAAATAGCAGATCTACCAGCTTGTAGTGCAGCGCTATGAGCTTGTAGATCTGCTATTCTTCAACAGCTAAAGTTTAAAATAATGGTTAAAGGTAGAGTCAGTGATTTCACTTAATTCAAATATCACTTATTTTTTTGTTTTGTTGTGATAATCCTCTCTACTATAGAGTGTGCTGACCGGTTTCGATTTTGTTCTCTATCCTGATTGGATGAAAGCTTGTGTCCCAAGGCAAAAACGAAACCTAAGGGTTTTTGACTGAAATCACTGACACCCCCTTTAAAGTGCTTAAAAGCTAAAGGCTGCGCAGATGCATCCTTAGGTCTAAAATAAATAAATATTAGCCTACGAGAAATTGCACTCAAATCAATCGCAATAGAATCATACACCTGTGAAACGAACGACACTGTACCTTAACTTCCTGTCTGAGGCCATCTGCATCCTGTGTCAGACGCGCCACTTCCTGCCTCAGACTGTCAATGGTCCTCGTCTTCTCGTCCGATTGGCTCTCCAGGTCACGGAGGCGGGCCCTGGCGGCGTCCAGCTGTTCCGATAGGTCGGCAGCCCTGTCGGTCTGCTCTGCCAATTGGCTCTGTAAACGGCTCACCTGGAACGGCAGTAAAAACAAAGTGGTCAGAAAACCTCACCTTACATAACGTACACTTGAGTATTATTACCTTACATTATGTGTTTGTTCAGTATTTACTATATGTGACCAGATTTGAATGAGAGCCTACAATCGCGCAAATTCCAGCTTTTCACCAGAGGAGAAAAACTTTTTCTCCCCCAAAATTAGTTAATAGCACAGGCAGACTCTTCACATACTAATTTGTCTGAAATAAGTGTCAGAGCTGAAATGTACATATGAAATAAATGCTTAAACATGTAGCTAGGTGTAATGTTAGAGTCCACAGAAGTGAACCTTTTAATGCCTAAATTGTAAAGCCTGTTTTCTCAACTCGCTGTTTCTCTGCAAGACATTACTCTATAAGCCATATCTCCAAAACTGGTGGGCCAAACTGAACAACCAATATGTCAGTTTGAAGCTATGATTTCCTGCTTTCACATGACATGAAAAAACGAACATTCTAAAAAGTCCAATGGCAGTCCCTCAGTCAAATTTAGTCACAAATGTAGTATTAATAGCAGTGGTGGAAGAAGTTTTAGGTAAAAGTAGCAATACCACACTATAGAGAGTATTGCGCATGCATCACTGTTCCAGCCCCCATCACTCAAGTAAAGTGTGCCTCAAAATAGTACTTGAGTAAATGTACTGAGTCACTTTGCTCCCTAGTAGCATTACCTGGTCTTTATGTGATTGTTCAGTAGACTGGAGTTGAAAGATGCCGTTGACCAGAGCCTTGTTCTCTTTGTTCAGTCGGCTGGTCTCTCTCTGCTCGCTCTCCAGCGCCAACATCAAATTCTCATAGTCCGAACTGTGCTCCGTTATGTCAGCTATAGGAGACACGCAGATGGATGGACAGACACGTGGACAGACAAATGGAGAGAAAAACAACAAAGTGACGTTCTCTGCAAACCTTTGCTGGATGAGCAAACGGAAAGACAGAAGGGAAAAGACGATAGAAAGACACTAGGGGAAAGACACTAGACTAGGGGTACCAATTGTACTAGGGGTTAACCAATTGGTTTAACCAATTATAGAAGAAAAAGAACAGTTAAAATAATCGAATAATCAACCCCCATTTTGGGCATGTCATCGTAGATATGTACTTCCTTTTCCGTGTCAAAAACAATCTACCTCTTCTCTCATCTCTTGCGAGCTTGTAGATATTCACAATTTGACATTGTTTAGCGACTACGCTGAAAACATGGCTTAAGTGATCAATTTTTTGGAACATTTTAAGAAATATATATAAAAAAAAGTAGGGCAGGGACTCGATTAAGAAAATGTATCTGATTCGAGGCACTGTAATTTGCATTTTATTTTTTTATATTAATACAAATATTGATACGCGTATCAATATTTGACCTGAGAAATATAAATTTGAAATATAAATTTCACCTCCATTGGGCGAAGGAAGGAAGCGTGCACCGGTATGATCGGTACGGCTGAAATTCGTCCAGTGAGAAAAAGGTTCTGTGGTGCAAAAACTAAGCGCGATTAAAAATGCCCTCTCACCCTCTGCTGCAGCCTGCAGGGAACCTCTCTCTCTCTTTCTTTAATCATAAAATGGTAATTGCATGGCCAATACGTCAGCTATATTATTTCATAAAGTCCACATTTCTGACTGACTGGCTGTGTCTCTCGGAATGTCGATAATAATCGGATCTCGGTCGGGCGCGGTGCCGCCATTTGAAAGAAATCTCGGAAGAGGTCGGAATCGGACGAAATAGTCACGGATCCATTCGGGTTTTGGTTTTCCCATTTGAAAATTATTTCGGAACGGGTCGGAATGGGTAAAATGTCACAAATTAATTTCGGATTTCGGAAACTTTTTTTTTTGGACCCGTGAAGAGCTCTAGGTGGAAAACCTCACATTTCCAAAAAGTACTTTTCAGGATTCAAATTCAAAAGTAGGAGATCTACAAGCTCAAAGCGAGCTTGTGGATCCGCTACTCTTGCGGGACACGTGACTGTGTAAAAAAAAAACAACACAAAGTTAGAAGAGGTTTCTGCCCGACAGCAACGATAGTCGCAGCCCCCCGAAAGACAAAAAAGGGAAAGAGAGACGAACTAGAGGGAAAACATTGCGCCCTACCCGTCAGGTCCTCCACCCTTCGCTCCAGCGACGATCTCTCCTTCTTCAGCTCCACCACCTCCTCCTCCCGGGCTCTCCTCTCCTCCTCCCTGGCTCTCATGTCCTCCTCCTCCCTGGCGCTCCTCTCCTCCTGCTCCCTCTCGCCGTTCACCCTGGCCTCCTCCGTCAGCTGGGCGATGGTCTGCTCTTTGCCTTCGTTCTCCTCCTGAAGCCTCCAGATCTCGTCCTCCAGCAGGACTGGAACAAGAGGGGGTGGACGGGACAGGGTGTGAGATAAGAGAGCAACAGCTTATCCATCCTTGAATCTAAATAATCGATTACTAATACTAATGCAGTGCTATTTTGGAAGGGGGGGGGGGGCGTGCCATAGGCAAAAAGCTTGTTTGTTTTCAAAATAATTCAAAGCGAGAACGTGAATATAGCTGGTCTACAAGCTCACAACGTGGTGCAATGTGACGCGCTTATATAGATCTGGTATTTTCACTACTTTCAAACGACACCGCTGTGCGACAAAGTATCAAATAATCGTCAAGTGGTTAACAGATTTGTTTCAAAAACATTAAAAAAATTATGCTTCTCCATTATTCAACTAATTGAAACGGTAATCAATAGAATTGTGGCTAATCAAATAGCAGCTGCAGCCCCAGCAAGAGGGGAGGACTGAGAGATTCCAACAGAACAAGGTCCAGAAATACCGGCAAGTTAACCTTAAATTGAAAAATCACACCCGTGTGAAGTGAGTGGTGCAACTCCGTGTGAGCATCATATATATACAGTTAATACGTGCGTCGTGTGTGTGTGTTAGGTTGCGCACAGGTGGTGAAAAACAACCATGCTGTTTTCGTGCTCATACCCAATTACCCACCCAGATAGCCACCCACACACACAGCTCCGTAAGGGAGTGGATGCACCACTCAAAAACAAACGAGGAAAGAGTGACAACTTGACCACCTGAAGTTAACACTAGCATCCCTTATTTTTGCCAGTTTCTTCCCCCAAAACATCAGGACACTGAATGCTCGCCACATATTGCCCACCCCAAGGCCATCCTGAGAGACAAATAGCACTATATATATATATATTGCACTTTGAATGCACCAGCACTTTCTCCTGCCAATGTTGTCTAATCTTTTTACCGTTTAACATCATGAGTTGTGGAGAACGGCATTTTGCTCCCCCGTGTGCCCAGTGTATATTGTGGAAGTGACAATAAAATCTGGTATCTGGCTATAGAGATTGTGTGCAGAGGGAGAAATGGACCGAGTACAGGGGCAGCGGTGGCCTAAGAGTTAGAGTGCCCTTGTTGCCGGTTCGATTCCCCCGACGGGCAGGAAAACTCTGGGTGGGGAAGCGATTGTCATCACTCACCCAACACCTCTGAGGTGCCCTTGGCTTGAGCAAGGCACTGAACCCCCACCTGCTCCCACTGGAGCTGCTTTAGTGGCCAACAGTATAAGACTGTGGTTGTACTGGTGGTTACTGGTACTCCCAGGTTTTAATGCGTGTGTGTGTGTGGCTGTGTGTTTCTATGCGCAGGGCGTTGCTGAAAATGAGCACTTGTGCTCAGCTACTACCCTGGGTAAATAAAGGATATACAATTATATATATAATAATAAAATAAACACAGACCTCGGACACGACATAATACAAGTTTAAGTGGTTAAAATTAAGCCCAAAAGACACCCAATAGTTTTTTTTAGGATTGATTTTAAATTGCACTTATATAAAGCTCTCAATGGTCTGGCACCTAGAGCGTCGCAGTCCCCTTTCATGACGACGGTCCCAGAAGAGAATTCCCCATTCATTTTCTCCCATGGACATTTCAAAAAGTATTTAAAGACATTTAACCATCGGACAAAGCCAACTCTTCTTGTGACAAATCATGACAATAAACACAATGTTTTGGGCCGATCAAATGATTGGAAAGAAAAACAAAAAAAAAGTTGTTGTACCCTGCCCCTTTTCTCTAATTATTTGATCGGCCCAAAACGTTTGTCATTTGTCGTCACAAGAGTTGGTGTCGTCCGAGGCTTCGGTCTTTAAATACTTTTTGAAACGTTTATGGGGGAAAAAAAATTAATGGGGAATTCTCTTCCGGGCCTGGTGGGACTGAGACGCTCTACGACTGCCTGCTTGTCACTCCCCATCTCTCTCCCCTTTCCTGTACCCCATCAATAAAGGCAAAAGAAAAACACCAATAGACCGGGCTGTCATTCAATAGAAGGTATGCACGTGACATCATCATACCAAGGAAGCTTACAGAAGGAAGGGACATGGTCACGTGACCGGGCTACGCCATGAGTGACACTCATGGGAGCCAAACTACAACAGGAAGTTCGGCAGCAGAATGCACTGCACCACGGAGTCAACGAGAGCTCAGCGACGAGCTCATGAACAAACGCCATTTCTGAATGACCGAGACCTTTTGTACAGTAAATAGCTTCTGCAAAATGACAGAAGACATAAACACATTGTCTGTCATCGTGTTGCTTTTCGATGTGTACACCAATTCTACAGAGGCATCTAAAGAGCAAAAAGGGTGCCATCGTTTCTGAACGTGCCAACTTGCCAAGTATCGCGAGACCATGTCATGTCTGGCAGCCAAATATCGCGATACCTGAGACAGAAAAGATACCTGCCGTTTAGATCCTCAAATAAAATTATATACCGTGTACATTGAAAAACAACCTCTTATATTCCTGAACCGATATGAAAAAAGGTCTCAATTGATCAGAAATAAATTATGTTCCACTGCCATGAACTTCCGGTTGCAAGATTTGGCTCCCATGAAAGTGTCCAGGCGCACCTTTCCTTCTCCGAGCTTCCTTGCATCACAAGTTATGCGGTTACACCTATAGTCTAGTTTGCCAGCCCATAGAGCCCCATTGTGAACATGTTGAGTTCACCAAAGTCTTATGTTAGAAATGTTGAGTATGGGTCCCCAGCATGTAGAAACTGCCGGATGCCAACTTGCATATGTTGAGCAATTTACATAATATGTGACCATAACATTAAAATCTAAATTTCATCATGCT
Organism: Protomyctophum bolini; assembly: GCF_963924005.1. Lineage (NCBI taxonomy): Eukaryota > Metazoa > Chordata > Actinopteri > Myctophiformes > Myctophidae > Protomyctophum > Protomyctophum bolini. The sequence goes on from NC_137879.1 coordinate 35,992,756, forward strand.
TTATGTAGCATGCGACTACATAAACTAGGGGGTTTTCAGGAGGCTGAATCCATTCCATTAGCATTCGTTTTGCACAAAAAAAATATATAGAAACAGCCATAGCTACCAAATGTGCCGACATTACATTTGTGATTACGCTATGGCCATTTTAGCCTAAGGAGTGAATTTTGTGCAAAACCAATGCTTGGAATGGATTCAGCATCATGAAAACCCCCTAGTTTGATATTTCTCATGCTACATAAAGCAAGATGGCATTGACAGCCCATAAATCCAAACAGAAAAGTCCTGTCCGATTGCATTAAACAACATTAAACTCACTTCACCACTCGAATTGCCACTCACTTTATGCATACCCTTCATTTACATCATTAAGTGCTCTAAACATTAAGTCCATAGACTTCGCCTCTGCTTCTAGGGCTTGGAATAAACTGCCATTACACCTTTAGACAGGCAGCCTAGTCTGTAGACCGCTTTAAAGCACAGCCCTCATTTAAGACGCAAAATGGTGTCAGACCCTGGTCAGGTCGTTCAAAAGGAAACGGGCAGCCTATTTGAGGCATAGCTACACTACCGATATGTATATGTGGTAGTAAGTGGCCTTGCCGAGCCATGAGGCCCATAGGCTCCTGCCCTATCTCCTATTTCTGTAGCTTGATGTACAAGTACACCCCCTGGACATGACGCATGGGTATGTCGCAGGGACTTACCCCCAATCCAACCCTTGATGCTGTGTGTCAAGCATGGAGGCACTGGGTCCCGGTCGGGGATCGAACCCCGACCTCCCAGTCTCAGGGCGGACACTCTAACCACAAGAGCCACTGAGCTGGTGTATTATATGTGGTACTTTAGTTCAAAGCTATGCAGACCCAAGAATTGTCAGCTCAGACAGCTGACGTTGAAGTTAAATAACCAAGCAGAGAGCACCCATCAGCAGTGCTTCTGAACGCCATAAAACCAATTATCAATACATCGATGGATGTGTATAGCGTGAGAGTCACTTTATTTCTCTTAAAAAGTGCATAGTAAAATAAGTCAATAAAATACAGCAAATAAAATAAAGTACGTAGCACAAAATAAGGTGCAAAATCAGATAATAACATACACTCACATGCACACAACTCACTCACATGTACACCCACAACGCAAGCAGTACCACAAGGAGGACAACCCCTATGCTCACCCGACAAGCATAACCGTGCACGCCACTCTCACTCAAACCCACACTGGTTAGTTTATTACAATCAGTTAGGAAGATTTTATTTAAAAAAAAAACCTCTCGGTCTAGAAAAAACTATTTAAAACCCCTCTGTCTAGAAGAACAAATTAAAATTGTATAATTTGATCCAGGGACGCTCTGGGTTCCTTGAGAGAGGGGGGGGGAGGGGCATATGGGTCCATTTGTACACTCTCGGAGTGTCCGACTAGAGTTTGAGAAGTACAGAAGTAGTAATTTGAACGATTGTCATGCAGTTCAAGTTCTTCTTCCAAGTGACTCATCGCCATCACTTTCTCCACTTTCTCCTCCCGCCACTTCTACCTCTCTTCCGGGCGGGTCCTCCTACGGGTTCCTCTGCGTGCCGTTTTCTCCCTCCCTCCTTCTCGCCTCCCGTTGGTCCTCCTAGGTCCTTGCTGCTGTCGCTCCTCCTCCTCCTCTCCGCCGATCCTCCGTCACTGATCAGTGAAGCTCCCCTCTCGGCCTCAGTCAGGTGCAGGCAGCTGTTCAACTCCAGCAACTGCTGTTGCATGGAGTGAATCTGGAAGAGACGGAAAGAGAGATGAATGTGTGAAAGGGACAATGTAGAAAAATAGAAAAATAACCACCAGCCATGGGCAGCAGTGACTCAGGGGGTACAGTGGCCGGATGCCGGATGGTAACCGCAAGGTTGCCAGTTCAAACCCGGGCTCCCCCAGAGTTAGGGGTCAAAGTGTCGTTGAGCAAGACACTGAACCCCGATGTGCAGGTTTGGTGCCTTGCATGGTTTCCGCTGCCATCGGTGTATGAATGTGTGCGTGAATGTAATGCACCATGTAAAGCGCCTTGGATAAAGGCGCCATATAAATGCACCGTTTACCGTGACCAAGATGTGCAAACCCTGTCTGCATCAACATCCGTTTGTTCCCCGAGATATGACCAGTTATGCAAGCTTGAAAGTTAAATCATCTCAGGGCAGTATTCCTTCCAAGTTTGACAAAAGTCTAATTTGCGCTACCAGAGTAAATAAGGGCAGAGTACTCGATGTGATTGCATTAGATGCACGAACCTCGTTTGTGGCATTATCCAAGGCTTCCTGGAGTGTGTCTATTCTCCGATCTTTGTCCAGACACATGTTCATCAAGTCAGTCTCAACCTTCAGTCTCTTCTGTTCCACGGTCTAAAAGACCACGCACACGAAAACACATGTTAGATTCTGGTACCGTTTTATACGATTACTGTTTAAGTATGTCAATAAATCCATAAATAAATACAATACATTATCTTTTCCACATAAATTATTAGAGAAAAGTCAAAATACCTGCAAAATAACCCGTTTCTCCAGTCGCATGACCTCCAGGTCTGGAAAAGAATAATTATAAACACAGGATAAGACACATGTTCTATTATATGTGGTTCTTCTCACACTTTATTAATTTCAAAGAGTGAAAAAATGGAAGCAAATGGACCAGTAAAATAAACCAAAGTAGGGACCCTACCTTATGTTTAAGGTAGGGTATGTGATCATCTTAGATTGTTAAAAAAATACGTTTCCTGAACAGAAATTACATTTCAGGTGGGTTGCCAAATTTCAGCAATCTAAGATTAAAGTTCTAGGTTGTTGATGAATGTAAAAAAAAAAATATTTAGCAGCTCTCTTTTGTCTTAACGATTGTAGCCATTTTTGACAGGGGGCAGCGGCATTCGAACAAGTGGCTAAATATGTCTTTTACAAAATGTTATGGAGATTTATTTATTTTATCATTTACCATAGTTCCACTAGACCCCTGGACATTAACTCTGGCCACAGTAGTCGTTTTCCATGTGTCTGATCGAACTACTGACTACTAGGGGGCTGCCATATCACAGACTCGTCAGTTTGTCACCTTCCCCTTCACATTCAATAGATCCCGTGATCTTGTGGCCAGATGTAATTTCCCGGGGTCTAGTAGGACTATAGCAAATAAGAAATCGCCGTTTAGCCACTTGTTCAAATGCCCCCAACCCCCTGTCAAAAATTGCTAAAATCGTTAAGACAAAAGAAAGCAGCAAATAAATAAACGCTCATCTTTTACTTTCTCTAATAACCTAAAACATGAACCATGGTTGAAGAAAAAAACCAAGTCGCCCTTTACATTTTATAGTCTTCCAGTTTTGGTTTGCTCATTAATTTGTGTCATCACTTTCAAATGCATGCATAGCATTATCCTGTGAGAGTTCCCTCTCCTGATTGGATCAAATTGGTATCCTGGCCTGAAAATGTATTAACCCATTCTGGTGTGCTTTAGCCATTGAAAAATAGCAGACCTACAAGCTCGTAGCGCGCCACTCGGTGGCGCGCTACGAGCTTGTAGGTCTGCTATTTTTGAGTGGTGCAACCACTCCTACAACCAGCAATGTCTGTGTAGTCATGAGCACGAGTGGTGTGTGCATGCGTGAAATTGGAACGACACGAGTATGTGACTTATTAATACCAGTAGGGGCGCCAGAAACAGAGAGGGGTATGCTGTGCCAGAGAGCGAGCGAGAGCGAGAGAGAGAAGAGTTGCACCACTCGGCTCACAGGTGTGATTTTTGAAAAATCTAAGAGCGACTGACATTTTTAGAATCTGATCTCAGGTCAGAATGGGTTCATCAGACCAGTGCGTGTCCAGTGGAAACCTCGTATGAATCTGATCTCAGGTCAGAATGGGTTAAGAGTGAGTCCTACCTGCGTTTTGTGCGTCGACCTGTTCAGACAGACTCTTCATCTGTGTCCTGAGCTCATCCAGCTCTATGGACCAAAACATAAAAACACAATGTAACACTAATACATTTAACAAATGTATGACATAGTAAAGATTAAACACAGTAAAGGGCCATTCACACAGTACTAAAACTATAAAAATATTGTTTTAAAATAAAGTGGATGGCAGAGTTCACACCAACTATATAAAAAAAAAATACAATACTGAACAATATAGAGCGTCGCAGTCCCACCCCCTACCAGGGCCCAGGAAGTCATTTTCCTCATAGACATTTCAAAAATTATTTATTTAAAGACGTTTACGCGGCGGACAAAGCCAACTCTTGTCGTGACATATCAACACACAATTTTTTGGGCCGAACAAATAATTAGAAAGAAGGAAAAAAAAGGCAGGTTACAACTTTGTTGTTTTTCTTCTTTGTAATTATTTGTTTGGTCCAAAAATATTGTTTGTCGTCACGACTCCAGTTGGCTTTGTCTGCGGCGTAACAGTCTTTAAATAAATACTTTTTGAAACGTCTATGGGGAAAAATGCATTGGGAATCATTTCCTGGGCCTGGCGTCGTCATGAAAGGGGGTGGGACTGCGACGCTCTATAGTCATCGTTGTAGTGCAAGTTGTAGTGTAAGTTGTAGTGCTCAGTGTGAATGACATGAGGGGGATAGAGAGAGGCATTTGAAAACACTACACACACACCCCTACTGAGGTTGCTGATGGCCAAATGAGCACTGTACGTACCTGTGGTGTGACATTGGGAAAGGCGGCTATTCTCCAGATTCGCATCCTCCTGGGAAAAAAAAACGGTTAAGTCATGTCAACCTATTTTGACCCGAGAACAGATTCTACAAATGTCTTCTAAATCCTAACAGTTCTTGAAAAAAACATGTTTCTATGTCAGTGGTTCTCAAACATTTTCATGTCAAGGATTATATGTAATTGGCCTCCGACCCCCCCCCCCAATCTGAAAATATGTAGTTCCAGGAACCCCCCCCCCCCCCACCCCAGAAGTAAAGATTAGTTAAAAACTTTGGCTTTGGCTTAATTTGTTGACGAAATTGTCAATATTTTTAGTCTTAGTCATCATAGCTTAGTTTGTGCGTGAAAAAAAAAAAAAAAAAAAAGTAGAACACTTGTCATAGTATTAAACAGTAAACACTGTTCAGCAACGCCTCTGACATCACAGACCCCCGGTGGTGGTCGTTACCTTGGTATCACGGACGAGGTTTTTAAAGATCTCCAGCCGCTTATCTGACCTGTCCTCAGCGATCTGGAGCTCCAGCTGCAGGCGCTCCCTGCAACACAAACACATTTGTTCATGAATGTAGAAAAAACCTGTACAAGTCAAAAGTGGACGACAGTGAAGTGACGATTTAAGTACTTTAAGACCTTTTAAATAAATACCTAAAAAAGTATACTGCTTCAAAAGTAGACAAAATGTCAAATATAAGAAAAAGGAAAAAATGGTTGTGAGGCGTTGTAAGCTTGTGGATAAGCCATTTTCACAATATTTATCTGTGGAACCGAGTAGTCAAACTAAATGAAAAGCCTCGACTCCTACCAAATGCTTGTCAGGGTGAGTAGGGGATTAAAATAAGTGTTTATTCAATTAACGCTCAAGACTTTTACTGTGCATGTATCCCATTTTTCTAGTCACATCCCATCCATGTCTCATTGGGGTACACGTTTGTTTACTTGTAGTCGTTCTCCCTTTGGTTCATGAGCTCCTCGAACTCCGCAGCGACCTCCTCTCTGATCCTCATCTCCAGAGCCAAGGTGTCCGTCTGCTGGACCTGGACACACAGTAACCATGTCAACAAGCAGACATTAAATCCGTTAACCTTAACCCTAAGGCCGATTCCTACATTGAACCATTTTAGAAAAGTCACCTGTAATGCAGTTGCAGTGTTGCTTTTGGCAGCAAATTTCGATTTTAGTTTAGTCTTTGGACTGAAACTTCATTTAGTTTTAGTCACATTTTAGTCACCCGAAAATGTCTTGTTTTAGTCGACTAAATCTACAGGCGATTTAGTCGACTAAAATGTGTTTTGGTAGGCCTTGATGCCGTCGTAATGAGTGTTCTTACACTTGCTGAAAATAGGCGATCGTGACGCGTTGTGAGCTTGTAGATCAGCCATTTTCAGCATGCAAGCAAGTGTAAAATGACTTATACTGGATCTCTTGTCCACTAGTCCCTTCCTAACATTTTAGTCTAGTTTTTATTTGTCTACGAAATTGTCAGTATATTTAGTCTTAGTTTTAGTCATCATAGCTTAGTTTCCATTCGTTTGTCAGTGGAAAAAGGTGGTCGACGAACATTTTTCGTCTTAGTTTTAGTCGACGAAAACACTGCTGTAATGGCATGCCCAAAATATAGTTTGATTATCCTGATCAATCTTAAACACATTAACTGACAGGTATTAATTATTAGGGGGGGCGGCAGTGGATCAGGGGTAGAGTGGCCAGTAGAGTCAGCCGGAGGTGAAATTACAAGGTTCCCAGTTTGAGGGCCCTAGAGGGGGCGTTCGCGCACCACAAGGGGTGCACGCACCACAGTTTGGGAACCCCTGGCCTAGTTGGTTATAATCGATTAATTCTATTAAGTGTTGCAAACCCATTATTAATAATCAACCCATTCTGGGCGGGAACCCCCGTTGGTGTTTTAAGCATTACGTTATGCTTTATCCATTGAAAAATAGCAGATCTACAAGCTCGTAGTGCAGCAGCGAGTGCTGGGTAACGAGCTTGTAGATCTGCCATTTGTGAAAATATGGCGCAAATCTTTGAATATATATTCTTTCAGAGCGAATGTTTTTAACTCAAATCTTAGCTTCTGGGGGGTGGCGGGGGGGTGGGTCCCTGGAACAACATATTTTCAGATGGGGGTCGGCGGCCAAATACAGATAATTCTGAGGATTTAGAAGACATTTGTAGAATCTAGTGTCGGGTCGAAATGGGTTAACCCATTCTGGGCGGGCACCCATTTTGGTGTTAGCACTATGTTATGCTTTAGCTATTGAAAAATAGCAGATCTACAAGCTCATAGTGCGCCACCGAGTGGCGCGCTACAAGCTTGTAGGTCTGCTATTTTTGAAAAATCGAAGAACGACTGACATTTTTTAGAATCTGATCTCAGGTCAGAATGGGTTAATCAGACCAGTGTGTGTCCAGTGGGAAACCTCGTATGAATCTGATCTCAGGTCAGAATGGGTTAAAAACTAAAAGTACCTCCATGGCCGTCGTCGTCTCCTCTTCTTGTTCCAGAACAGTTCCCTCCATCACACTCTCGTCGTCCTCCTCTTCTTCGTCCTCTTCTTCTTCTTCGTCCTCCTCCTCCTCCTCCTCCTCCTCCACGTCCTCCAGGCAGATGGAGTTCTCCCAGCCCATGCTGGCCATGCTGTCCCTAAGCCCCTTCGGTCGCAGAACGGCGTCTATGCGCATGGACACTTCCCTGGCCGCCCGCTGGGTGGCGGCAGAGGGCTGGGGGGCGAGGACGGGCCTCAACACAGCCCTCAACAACACAACCTGGAGGGACGGACGGGACAGAAAGAAAGGGAAAAAACAATTAGACCAGAGCAAATATATATATTATAAGTAATCATAACTGATCTAAGCGCATGGTTGTAAATGTGGATGTCGTCATTCATTTGTTAGCATGTTTTAACCCATTCCGGGCGGGAACCCCTTTTGTTAAGAATTATGTTATACTTTAGCCATTGAAAAATAGCAGATCTACAAGCTCATAGCACAGTAGAGTGCCACGCTATGAAATAGTTGAGTACCACTGACACAGAAACATAGGGTTTTTCAGAAAACTGTCAGGATTTTAGAAGGCATTTGTAGAACCTGTTCAACTCAAGGATCCATGAGGGCCACTTTGAGAGCCACTCCACTAGGGAAATGTACCGTGCATGGGTCACTGTGATCGTGTGTGTGCTTATGAATGTACTTTCACATTACATGTGTATGTAATTCCACTAGATAAAAACAACCTTTGCGTCGCCTGCCGTCAAGACAGACAGACGAGCATCACTGTTTTCATTGCACACGTCTTGAATTGAAGGATTGGTTTCTAACCAGCTCTCTCTCTCTGCAATCTCTCACAGAATACTCTTGGGACTACTACAGTCAGCCACGTGTACAAACGTGTGTGTGTGTGTACCTTCTGAGCAATGGCGGAGAACTTCAGCACGTTGAGCGTCTCGTCGTGTGCAGAAGCACACGGGCTGACGTTGACGATCATGCATGCGTTTCCTCCGCCTGTGAAGTAGCCCTGAAGGAAGTGTGTGAGCTTGGACTCCCTGAAGGGGACGTGCTGCGGGCACCTACAGAGAGAGAGAGAGACACACGTGCATAAAGACTGGGCATTTCACCGAAATGGTGGCGTATAAAAATAGTTGAAACAGCCAATGTACAAGCTTGGCTCTGCAAATTTCACCGTTACATTTTTTTTTTAAATAAAATAGGAGAAACAAAAACGGCGAGACATCAAATTTCTCTTTCGGGCCACAAAACAATTTCTGCTTATCAGTAGCCAAAATGCCACACAACCACCATCTGTGGGAATGTCAGGTGTCCTCATATTTAAATAGTCAACAACATATTTCAGGATGTGAACAGCAATGAGTTATAATAATCACAGGACAAAGAACCGGCAGAGTATTTGTATGTAATGCAGTCAATTGAGACAAAGGTTTGAAATAACGGTCCTATTGATTTGAACGCACACGTACTTGTTCTTATTCTGCTGGTTGAGTCGCAGGGCGTTCATGCACTTTCCCAGAGTGAGCAGGGACGTGTTTATGTTCCCCGCCTCCTTCAGCCGCTCTCCTCCCGTCCTGGCCCGAGCACAACGCTCAGAGCCTGCGAGGTCACAGAGAGAGAGCCTGACGCACACACACACACACGTCAAAGAAATATGGACATGCATTGCTTAAGCCATTTAGATCAGAGGACGATTCTACAAATGTCTTCAAAATCCTGAGTTCTGAAAAACCCTATGTTTCTATGTCAGTGGTTCTCAAACTATTTCATGTCAAGGACCCCCAAAAATATATGTAATTGGCCACCGAGCACCCCCATCTGAAAATACGTTGTTCCAGGGACACCCCAGAAGCAAAGATACGAGTTAAAAACGTTGGCTCTAAACCTCTAATCCTAAACCAAACCCGTTCCTAAACCTTGGAAGCCTAACTTGCGAAATGATATTTGACCTACAAAACCATTTCTCTTGTGGCGACCAGGAAAATGGTCCCATTCCTGGAATTGTACTATAATTGTGGGTACATTTGGCCTTCACAAGTATAGTAAAACAAGTTCACAGCACACTCACTCGCTGATAGTGTGCACTCTGGGAACGGGGACTCCATCGTCTATCCTGAGGATCCGAATAGAGAATATACTGTGGCTGGAGAGAAAGAAAACAATATTAATAATAACGCCACAGTGCTAAAAAGGTAGCACAAATCGGCGAGTTAAATAACGCCGCTTCCGATTGGCTGTGCCACTTCCAAGACAGCTGCCGATTGGCTGGCGGGCGTTTTTACCTCCTGCTGGACATGTGGTTGAGTCTGGTGGCGGAGATGCTCTGGTTCTTCTTGCCCACCTTCATGACTCTGTAGGCCTCGTCCGACGTGTTCACCTGGACCCAATGCAGGTCTGCAACACATGCATATAGATCAGCGTTTCCCAAAAGAGAGAGTCACTCGGGACCCATTTTCAAAAGATTAGATCACCACCACTGCACACTAATGTGTTCACGATGTCAGTGGTTGTAGAACATGCATGGGGCAACTGGCGGCCCGGGTGGCCACATGCGGCCCCCACCATCACTTAATGTGGCCCTCAAAGTTAACATTACATAAGTATAATTAAAAGGCATTTGAAATGAAATACCGGTAGTTACTTTTTCAGGATTCAAAATGAAAAATAGCAACCAAAAAAAATCAAGATTTCAATTCAAATAGCAAAAATAGCTGATCTACATGCTCAAAATGTGTCACACTGAGATACATTTGAGCTTGTAGATCAGCTATTTTGGCGAGAACAGTAATATGCAATGTGGCCCCTCTGGAGTGAGGAAATATATTGGCCCTCTCCATCGTCAAAGTCCCCCCCCCCCCCCCGCTGTTGTAGAAGTAGGAATCCATTTTACACATAAAAAGGGATATTTCACTTTCAAACATGTTTGTGCAATTCTAACATCTACTCGGTTATAAAAGAACACCGGACAGTTTTTAAGTTGCAGTATTTAGAGATAAGATTTGATATTCATCACATCAGACACACCCACTCAGGGTGACTCGTTACCTTTGACGAAGGAGTTTCCCTTAATATCCTGCGACAGCCGTAGAACCGTTCGCCTGCTGGTTCCGCTGGGAAGCTGGTAGGACGACACCAAACATTCAGAACACACATGACATTGACTGACTGGAAATACTTTATCATTGGCATCAGGCAGCCAGAAACCTTTGAACGTTCAGTTTTCCTGGGACATTGATGCCTGCCCTACTAACTTGGTCATACTACAGCCTCACACAAAAGCATTAAAAAAAAAATATATATCTACAAGCTCGAAATGGCACTCTAAGCAACCCGCTTAATATAGTAAGAGAGTGGCGACACTAGCGTTGACTCCCATTGTAACAATGGAATGCGGCAGTGGCTCATTCCATCTCAATGGGATAGTTCCAGCCATAGGAGCAATGTTTGGAACTATAGCCCAACATAGGCACCCGCTTTGCGGCGAGATCAAAGCGTGTCGCTACTCTCCTACTCTACACTGCTAGCGACTAACAGTAGTAGTACAGAAATAGCATTACAGTATCTCACAAATGTAGAAGCATTATGATAGTTACTTGTTCCAGCAGATCGTGAATGTTCTCGTTGTAAATTTCACAGAAGGAAACCCAGACTGAGAACTTTGTGTTGGAATCAGCATCCAGAGAGAAGCTATCTGCTGCTGAACCGCTGACAACACTGCCGTCACCGCTCACAGAACTCCCTGCAACACACACACAAACACACACCGCATGAGTAAACGCTTTGAACTACATTCAAATTGACACACGCTTGGCATACAGGGAAAGGTACAGCTGGATAGCAATAACTAACACCTCAATCATGCGCACACACACACGACACCAATAGTTGAAACACACCAACCTTCCAGAAAAGTGGATGACGAACTGGAGGAACTCAGTGAGGACATGCCGCTGTGAACATCACTCTACAGAGGAGAGAGAATAGACTATAGAATATAGAATCCAAATGCATCCTCTAAAAGCATGACATTAAATCATCTAACAAAAACACACAAAATATCCATCTACACACTCACACGTCTGTGCATATCTATCCAATCATTCATTAACCCAATGTTTATCATCCAGTCATGATACATAGGCAACCATCCGGTCCTCCTCACCTCCTTCACCAGACGCAGCAGCTGTCTCTTGGCAGTATTTTCCTTCACCTGCTGCTCTCTGTTCAGCCTGACGAAGTCTCTAAAGCGGTGGGGTTTGACGCTGCACTCCGTGAACACGCGACCCTCAATGCTGTTAAAGATGACCGCTAGAGATCTGGGCAGCAGTCCCAAATCACTGTCTGGACCTGGAGAGAAAGAGCGAGTGAGAAGAAAGCACCTTTCAAAATACCCCCGCCAAAAAAAAACAACACCTGAGCGTTTAATCCATCACATGATACATTTCCTCTCAAAACCAGTGTTGTTTTTGGCAGCAAATTAGTTTTAGTCAGTCTCTTGAATATTTAGTTTCACATTTTAGTCACCTGGAATGTTTTAATCTACAGGTGATATTCGACAAAAAAATATTTTGGCGGGCCTTGATGCAATCTTAATGACCGTTTAAGTTCACAATGCGTCGCACTGAGACACGTTGTGGGCTTGTAGATCGGCTATTTTCAGCATGCAACCAAGTGTAAAATTACTTAGTGGATCTCTTGTCCACTAGTCCCTTCCTAAAATTTTTGTTTTTATTTGTTGACGAAATTGTCAGTACATTCTTAGTCACCATAGCCTAGTTTTCATTTAGTTTGTCGGTGAAAAAAAAGGTACTCAAGCATTTTTTGACGAAAACACTTCTCAAAACGTGTCACCTCGGGGCACATTTCGAGCTGCTACTTTTGATACTTATGTCACGCTGCAATGTGATTAAAGTTAAATTATGGTGAGAATAAAAACCCACAAAAGGCTAGAATATGGAGGCCCAACGATATTCACATTTTGGGAGCATTACTGACCTAAAAACGTGAACGTCTTCCCTGCGTTGGTGACACCGTAGGTGAACACCAACGAGCTGCATCCTTCCAGGAACTTTCTGACGAGGTGTCGCGCCGTCCCGTCAAACATCTGCTTCTGACCGCAGTCTGGTCTGAAGACCTGGACACACACAACACACATTAAACACCTGCTTCTGACTGCAGTCTGGTCTGAAGACCTGGACACACATTAAACACCTGCTTCTGACTGCAGGAGGTGAAAATGACAGATATCCTACTGTTCCTACAAGCCCGCCTGGGAACCCGCAACAGTGACGTTGTCAGGCTGGATTAGCAGCCTAGGTGCCCGGACCAATAGGCTAAACCACATCTGTTGCACGCACGTGTGTGCCCGCTAACGCTTACCTGTGTAAAGGTGAACCGCTGTGCCGTTTGAGGGAGGATCTTCTCATTCTGTTTGTTGTTGAATGTAGGAGCCTTTAAAACCACAGTGCCCAGGCCCTCCACTGACACACAGCCCTGCAGCAGAAACCCAACATCAGCACATGTGTGTGTGTGCGAGAGAGAGACAAGTGTCTTACTCTTTGCACATGTGTTAGATTAGCCGCAAGGTTTCTCAACGTTTTTGGCTCTCAAGGGTTAAATTATTGTTAAACATCTGCATCAGGTAATTTACAAGAAGTCTAGACAATTAGAGAATGAAGAATTGTGATTGTTTTTTTTAATCAACATTTGCCTGTTGTCTCTCCCAATACCACAATTGTGGACAACGTCTTATCCAACGACAACAGAATATTCTTTAGTTGTTGCGTCTGAGTCAGGCTTTGATGTCGTCAAATGGTGAATAAATAATGGCCATTGATATGAAAAGGGTAGAAAACCACTGCACCAGATACGTGTGCATGCGTTCAACCGTTTTACCTGCGACTCGGCTTGGTCACTCCTCTCAGAGGTGGTGAAGGGTCTGATTCTCAGGAACACCTGAAGGTGTTCCTTCTCCACCTCAACGGAACTCTGATGAGGAACAACATTGATACCATACATTTCAACAGAGAAAAAAATATAATATATACACACACGTCAGAATGGTGATTAAATCAAAGCAAATCAAATGATTGCAAATTAACACAAACGCACCCGTTTGTCTACGGCATCCAAGTCATAGAAAAGATCTTTTCGGAGGTCGTCAACGTTAATATTCGTTGGAGGATCTGGCCTTCCAGCAAGACATGATGGCATCATCCTGGATATTAAAAAAAGATATATAAAAATCATAATAAACTTGAGGGTCTCCACATTAAAAGACCACAAACCAATATATAAACCCCTTAAAAAAGGAGTGACACTTAACTACGGTCTATTATTTCTCCCCTTCTTCAATACCACCACACATTTTATATCGGTTATCGTTCAGAGTCACACATGACGCACGATAAGAGCATCTATGTTTTGTTGATGTGTCGACATGTTTAATGTTTTGTATTCATTGTGTTGTGCCCGAGTGTGTTGTGTGTTGTGCCCCCTCTAAAACGAGATGATACACCTCAAGGGGATATCTGCTAAAGGAAATACAATTTAAATATATATATATAGATAACGACAGGACACCAATTAAAACCATAAACTCACAGACAACCGTGTCCACCAACATTTCGCTGCTTTGTTGCATTGGCCATCTTCAAGCTCATAACGTGTTGCAATGCGACGCGTTGTGAGTTTGTGGTTCTTGACGTGAAAATGTTTGAGAACCACATTGGTTTAAGAAACATTAGAACAAGTACAAAAAAGCAACTACATTTTACAAACTAGCCCAACAATACGCAACCAATTCACCAATATACGAATTGTTGTTAAATTAACTGAAGGGACGTACGTTTGTTTGTTTAGACAGTAGGCGCACAATGAGCTAAAGGCTAACGCTTCGTAGCATTGTGTGTATTATGGTGCGAAATGTTTGTAGCGAGACATAAGACATGCTGTCGTCAAGTTTCTACGGTAAAACAAGTGTTAAATGATTTAATTTGACTTACTTGAAGGTTGAAAGTGAACGGGTCGAACTATATTTCAGTAAAACGTTGAAGAAAACATTCGACGTCGGTTTGTTGTTGTGAGACTGACTGACTGGAGGAGACTGAGAGACTGGAGAGTTTGATGTTTTCGGCCGCGGAGTTTTTTAAACTGTGAGCCGACGACCAATCACCATAGAGTATAAAGAAGGAGCCAATCACAGGGCTTCTTATTCCACTACTTCCTCTAGTCGGGTTTACTTGCGGTTGGCGAACATTATGTGCATATTGATTGATTGATTGATTGATTGAAATATTTATTAACAGTTTGCAGTACATTTCAAGCACAAACTCAATACAAAGACTGTTAACTGTGAGTGGACGACCTAATTAAGCATTACACTTGTTTACAAGAGGGTCCACCTTGTTCAATTCATCAAAACATTAGAGACCAAATACTACCTACTGTTCGGTCCAATTAGTAAAGTATATGGACTGGAGTGGACGCTTTGAGATATATTGTATGTATTTTATTGTATGTCCCCTTCTCCAAAATGCATAAGGAAGTATAGCCAAACACAAACATTTTTTAAGGATAGCCTACTATGATACTCTACCAGTCTATACGTGTACGTGTACCTCTCCACTCTGTTAAAAAAAATCTTAGCAAAAGCATTTTGATCATGATTAGAAAGGTGTTGGCATTCACAGCCTACTTTTTTTCCGGCCTGTAGCCTACATATAATGTTTTATATGTGTTGATGATATTGTATTTTTGGTGTAATTTGGGAGGGAGCACATCTGCTGATGCGTTCGGCTGTCCGCACAACCCCTCTGCAATGCTTTGCGGTTTAGGTCAGTCAGTGGAGTTGCCATTCCAGGCCGTGAAGCAACCAGTCAGGATGCTCTCTATCTGTGGTGCCTATCTGTAGAAAGCTCTTAGAACTTTTGGACCGCCATTCCAGCTTTCTTCTGTTTTCTGAGAAAGAAGAGGCGTTGTTGTGCTTTCTTCACCACCTGCTCTGTCTGCACTGCCCAGGTAAGGTCCTCAGTGATGTGCACTGCCAGGAATTTGAACTGTATACTCTGACCCTTTCCACTGCAGCACCTCCGATCTGGATCTGGATCTGGATCTGTTGTTGGTGAATTGATGATAGTATTAGGACCACAAAAGTCCCTATGGGGACTTTTGTCCCATGAGCATCAAAAAATAAAGGAAAAACAGTGTTCGATCTTTTCCTTTGAATTTGACAGTCAACCGTCTGCCCTCTATGCGAGAGACTATAGCTCATCTCTGACTGTAGGGCTGTGCCAATCAATCAATCAACCAAATACCAATCAATCAATCAATCAATCAATCAATCAAATCAATAAGCACTCAGACAGGCCATCCAGTGACCTTCACCTTTCCTGTCAATGGACTATCGGACCACGGAACCTGAAAATCACTCAGTACTCCATGGGTATTTAGTAACAGCGTCTCGTCTCTGCCATATATGACGGCTGCCAAATAGCAGAGACGGTACAATACTTTGCCAACCTTCTTTCCTTCTGTTTGGGCATCCCAAGTGGTTGAAACAATTAACCAGCCTGTGGGTATAACATCTAGGCTGCCAAATATAAAAACAAATAATCTGCACCTATAACCTAGCACATTCAGAACATACAGTCACACAGTAGATGAAAGCGAGCTATGATTCTGAGACAAGGCCTCGCTGTGATCTTTGGCGCTCCCCCAAGGGAGGCCCGCGGACCCGGGTTTGGGAACCACTAAGCCACACAGCTGACACTTCATCATAATGAGAACCAGACTTCCTGTCCTCGGCTGTCAGCATGCGTTTCTCAGTTGTCATTTCAAAGTGAACATTCCAAACTTGAGCCTACATGTGATATTGCAGAAGCAAGTTTGTGAACTAACATGTTAGCAAACTTAACGTGTTGTTGTTTTGCGATGGGTTCAATATTCATCACACAAACAAAGTATACTTGCCCAGTTGCCCCTCCTTTTTATGGAGGGAAAAAAAGGAAGAAAATCTCAAATTTCCTTTCCCTCTCCCTCTCCCACACCCACACAAGTCCCCTGCTCTCCCACTCACACAATTGCTCTTTTCTCTACGCAGTCCTCCTGACCACTACATGAAAAGGGTGGGTCTCTTCATGTTTTCTCTAGAACAGCTTTATTTTGCAAACACATTTAAACTATTTTCTCCTGCATGAAATGTTACGCCACAAATGCTCGGTTTCCTTAAACTGCCAGAGATTCATATTTTCTTTTACATACAGTATATGCTGTGGTTGATGCATTCTTTCTTGTCTACTTCTCAGGACTAAAACCACTGACCAGTGGCCTTTTTTGGTTTTTTTACAATGGAGAATACCGAGACCCCAACAAGAGTGAGCAGAGAGAATCATAAGACAGACCCCAACATGGTCATTGGTAGCATTAAGCCTTTACATCGATTCATCAGAGGAGAGCCTCGGTCTCTCGGGGTAAGACTTTGACTTGTCAGAGGAGATCAAAGACCAATCTAACCTTCTGTGTATGTATGTATGCATGCATGTACATTACTGTTGTGGTGAAAATACTGTATATACGATATTCTATCTCCCAAATAAGATTTTTCTTCATAGAGAAATGGTGTACAGTACAGCACATTATCCTGTTTACTTCAGTCCCATGCAGTCGGACCGCCCTCAACCCTCCATGTCTCCTCCCCAGATTGTTGTCATGATCTGTGGCTTTGCAGAGGTCTTGATGGGGTTTCAGTTGGCGAGAGACCCTTCCGAAAACTCTACCAGCCTCTACATTCCCTTCTGGCAGGGGGCTCTGGTAATAAACGTTTACTATAGCTTTGCCTATTTATTGTTTATCGTCCCTATACGTATCTTTAAAGTGATGTACTCTCAAACATTTCTGAAGATAATTGATTGATTGAATATACTTTATCAGTCAGAAATGTAAACAGCACAAGGTACAGTCAGACACACAGTCAGTGTTGCCATTGTGGTCCCATGTAATTCAATTCAATAAACACGTAAAACTTGGAAAGTTCAATGTCAAGTTCAATGAGTTGACGTAGTTGGAGGACAATGTTTTGTGATTGTATGAAACTAAAAAAACAACGTGTGGCATGTGAATCGTGCAACAAAGCATAAAATAACGCTTAAGTATAGTTTATCAAATTGTTGAAACATAGTATCAGTATAGTCTACATGTTTTCTTACATTAAAACGAGGTGTTGTTTAGCACTGCAGTTTTAAAATCCAATAGTAAAACGGTTTCCACCGAACAACAATAACAACAACAACTCTATGCTGTGTAGGCTATTTGTTCAGTGTCAGTGAGTGATGTCAAATAAACTGGTGTGTCTTCTTTCAAGTTTCTAGTCTGTGGAAACCTCTCTCTCTACACGGGAGCTCATCCCTCCAAGAAAATGGTGGGTCAAATACTTCTGTTTTTATATCAATAATAATGATGTGACCCCTGTGCTTTATCACTTTATCATTCAACACTCTGAACACCACATTTCTGTTATTATTAGAATTATTATGTTATTATATATATATATATATATATATATATATATATATATCTTTTTATCTTTGCCAGGTCACGGTGTGCTTCGCCATGTATCTGGTATCACTCTTGGGAATCATCGTGTCTCTGAGCAACAGAATTGTCTACATGCACGAGTTTGGCAACTTATTCCATTATTCGTTTCATGAGCAAGAGTGGGCCGTCTTCAGGATTGTGAGATATTTGATTTATTTGATTTGTACAACAGTTATAATATAATTAGTCATATGAGCATATATAATGCAGTGGTTCTCAAAGTGAGGAGGGGTCCTTGAGGGAGGCCAATGAATTAATCAGCTAAAATAATTAATATAGCATCACAATCAGTTTGACCATTTTAACCCTATTTTAGCGCCTATTCAAAGAAATAGAATAGAAGAAAAATAAAACGTTTCAGACAAGGGTTTAGAGGCCAAATCCATATGAATTCGGGGTCCTTGACATGCAAACTTTTGAGAATCACTGATAATATATCTCTTAACTCCACAATGTTGAAATTTTCAGGAAATGAAGAAAACCTTATCTATTTTGAAAACAAAGCAATACTGCCTCATCGAAGTTGATGTTGTGACTTTATATATTGTCAATTACTTCCGTGAGAGCGGGAGAGGTGGTGGAGTTGGTTGTTTTAGCAGACA
Organism: Protomyctophum bolini; assembly: GCF_963924005.1. NCBI lineage: Eukaryota > Metazoa > Chordata > Actinopteri > Myctophiformes > Myctophidae > Protomyctophum > Protomyctophum bolini. Next base: position 36,011,149 of record NC_137879.1, read on the forward strand.
TTTTGAGGGTCCAATGGAGTTAAGACTAGGTTTTGTCCCAAGCGCCTTTTACTACTTTTCATTGGTTCAATATTTTCGAAACAACACACAGACGTAAAGTGTGTTCAATAGCACCGATTCATGCAAAAGAAAGTCAAAAACCTCGTCGCGGCGGAGGGTTCTAGTTCTTAGCTAGCCCGTCAGCCTTTGCCGCATGTCTTCCTCCCCCATCCTACCCCCCCTCCTTTCCTGTCCAAACATTACTGTACCCTATCAATAAAGGCAAAAAAAAATATCTTAAAAATAATAATGAAAAACCTCAAAAATGGAGTTAGAGTTAGGTGGTTTCCTCCCGACAGCAACGATAATGATAAGCATTTTCAAGTAATTAGAGAACAACAACAATGAAGGTCCGTCTCTCCGTCTCTTTTCCAGGCACAACTCTTGAGCGTTGAGCTCATATTGACCATCTCTTCTTTGTTCGTGTCAGCGCTTCTTATCTTCCTGTCTGTGATGGCGCGTTTAGCGCTGAAGTCCACAAACACTCACACACAGGTAAAGTACATCACCAAGCCAGTGGTGGAAAGCAGCCTATAACAGGCTCATTCATAGTCTGGATCTTCGGTGGCGAGGTGACCACCAATAGATATTCCACTGTTCTTAGCTTACGTATGATTAATGATTGATAAACAAATGCCATCTGGGACAAGGAATAGGAGATACAGGCGATTGAAAGAAACGGATAGAATGGATTATTATGGCGAGGACGATCTAAGATGGGCGACACATTGTCATGACAACCCAATGCTAACGCAAGAAGCATTATGGCTTGATCGATCGAAAGGGCTATATAAAAGCGCAATTGCCATTGATCTACGCCAATGGCGGTAAGCGTAGTATTAAATAATAGGCTTCAATTGACCTAGATCTATGCCAATGGTGTGAAGGTTGTTAAGTACTTAAAGGACAACTTCATCACTTTTCAACCTATCTTCATATAATAGGTCCTCACTAATAATCATGATAAAGTGTCACGATTTTTCTCTACTCAGTCTGTGTCTCATATAGGAGGGCTGTGGGCAGTTTAGAAACAGTCCTCCAGTGTCATCATCATTAGGCAGACATATTTTTACAAAAATGTTTAGATTTTTATTATCGTGAGAACGATATGGCTTCCATTTTTGCATTGCAACTTTTCAGGACTAGAAAGCCCATGCAGTTTCTATTAGCTTGTATTCCCCATCGATGATGTCACTGGAGCGGTGGCCGAGTGGATTGCGGAGCGGTCTAGATACCGGAAGGTCGCCAGTTCGAATCAGCGATCCGACACGTTAAAATTACCACCGTTGAAGTGCCCTTGGACAAGGCATTGAACCTCTACCATGAAATGCTCCATGTGGGCCTGGCTGTAAACAAGTATCTGATGCTTAGTCCAGTTACCCTTGGTAAACTTGATTTACCAGAACGCATTTCTTCTTCTTCTTCTTCTGGAGGACGGTTTCTGAACTGCCCACAGCCCTCCTATGAGACACAAAAAAAAATTGCGCCATTGTTTTCATGACTATTACTTAGTGAGGACCTATTATATGAAGATAGGTGGAAAAGTGGTGAAGTGGTCCTTTAATGCTAGAACTGGAGGTCTAGAACTTGGGGTCAAAAACTGTCAGCATTTAGAAGACTCATGGACCTCAGTCCTAAATGGTTTCATGTCCTCCACGGTCTCCATTGTCTTCAACAGGTGGTCATCCAGCAGGTCCTGTCATCACTGAGTGGACCCACGTCGTCAACCTGATGAGCTGCACCTGATCGTCTCCATGGCCATTCTTCTGCCCAAGACTCTTTCCATTAGCCCAATAATGGAAGATGCATGTTATTTCTTTCATCATTTGTGTTGTTTCTTTTAATATATCACAACAAATCAATGCAAAACATATAATTCTAATACATCTTTTTTTTTTTATATAATCGACTATGAATGAGTATGATTAATAATAATAACCACTTAAGCCCTGTTATACTTTGTTGCACAAAAATAGCTGACAACGTGAGCTTGTCGATCAGATATTTTCTGTATTTTAAAAGAAACTGAAGGGGGGGGGGTGAAATTTCAATTTGTCAAAGCAAATCATTGTGATTAAAATGGATTATTGATTACGTTTTAACCGTCTCTAAATCGCTTAGTTTGATTAACTGAATCAATTAAGCATTCATGCAGACCAGCCCACACCAACATGGGAACTCCTGGATCGCCTGCACCCTCCACTCCCTCTTATATGCTCTCTGATTGATCGAGTGGTCGATTGATTGAATATATATTGAATATTGAAGTAGATTACATTTGACCTTACTTTCGTCTGAGATATTTGGCAATGTCTGTTTTGGACAAATTTGACCCATCATAGGCACTAGGACATGGCATCTCACAATAGAGATAGCAACTGTAATAGTGGAATAGTGAAATACAATAAGTCTAATTTTGTAATAGTGTAATATTAGTAATAGTGATTGATGGCAGAAACACAAAGCATTTTTTTCTTTCATCATTAGAAATTAATTCCGTCCATAAGGGGTTAAGACAGTGTTTGTGTTTACAAAACCCTGAAAGCTGGACATAGGAGGGCCGGGCTAGCGCCCCTCAAACAACGCACATTCATTCGTTTCTTGGTCTTGAGCGAAACCTTAAAACAGAATCACTGGTGGGGGCTCACTGTCACACTTCACTTTTGAATGCTCCAAAAAAATTGTTTTGCGACAAACAGAAGATATAGTACACGACCCTTCTGTCTTTTCATGTTTATACTTGAAAAGGCTGCATACACCCGGTAGGTAATTTGGAGCAGGTGCGATGATGACGAGGCATACAATATAGAAAGGGACACCCGCACACCGCCACTTGCTATAGGTTCAGAGCATTTATTATTAAGAAGCAACGTTTCGGTCTTGCGACCTTCCTCAGGCTTGTTTATACTTGAAAAAGTATACAATTGAAACCTCATGCCGAGCGTCACCTATATGGTAACCACAGTGACAGACCTACTGGACCAGTAGGATACCACTGTACATATAGTACAATACAGTAAAAAAAGAAAGAAAATCATGCTTTTAATTTTAAATCACTGTCTTAAGTCATTTGCCATTGACTTGGAAAATGAGGGAATTATTCCGTAGAAAGCCACGACTTAGGCACCCACCTAAGTCATTTACTATTGACTTGGCCTTGAAGGTTTGTATACGGAATACATTATTCCGTAAAAAAAGTCCATAGACTTGCGCGTGAGGCGGCTTGATGTACAAGTACACCCCCTGGACATGACGCTAGTATGTCACAGGGACATACAGTACCCCCAATCCAACCCTGATGCTGAGCGTCAAGCAGGGAGGCACTGGGTCCCAGTTTTCAGAGTCTTTGCCAAAGACTCTTTGGTATGACTCAGCCGTGGATCGAACCTCGACCTCCCAGTCTCAGGGGGACACTGGTTGGAGGGGCTATATAGTGCACAGTGACACGTATACAACACTATAGTAAGTTAGGCCATTACTGTCACTGTCATACATCACCCCAGACAACATACCTAATTTTAACCCTTTTGTCCAATCTAAAGGACCCCAGAACAGATTATAACCGTCAGTTTTCCGAACCAATCGGTGGAACTTTCAAACGTTAGCCGCGGTGGTGGGCCTGGGCCCGGGCCCGGGAACATCCCCACGTTGTCTGAGCCGTGGCTGCACCTCCTTCGCGTACAACACGCACAGGCCCATCGCGCAGCTCATCGCAAAGGCCGTGACGCCGAGCACGACCGAGAAACGGGACGCGAAATAAATTGGACGGCGGACGAGGTCTTTGACGCGCTCGTGGCAGCTCGTCACGACGACGTGCTGGCTCTCCGTCCGAGGGCAGACGTCGTCGCGGCGGGTCCGATTATTGGCGGCCGGAGTCGTCGTGCCGCCGCAGCAGTCCAGCGTCCCGTGGAAAACCCGGAGCACGCCGGAGGCGACCGAGCTCCGGCCCTCTGCCAGGTCGTCGTACAGAGAGTCGTAGAAGGCCTTCATCTCCTTGGTCAGGGTCGGTCCGTTGTGACAGACCCAACCGCTGGCGGACAGCTCGCACGTGAACAGGACGAGCAGGCAGGCGATGTAAGCCAGCAGTAGACCTTCCGACTCGCAGACGGAGCCGAAACACCCCAGGCCCCCCACGAACACCATCGCCCCGCCGACGGCCGTCAGAACGACGAGGACCGAGCCGGGACCGCTCACTATGCCCAGGTGGCCCTCGAGAGCGAGCAAACCCATGACTGAAGCCAGGATAAGTCCCGACACACACAGGAGTAAGTTGAAGGAAGAAACTGTGTGCTTGAGGAGTTTGGGGCCAACGCCGTTGAGGGCCATGATGGCTCAAATATTTCAGGTCTCCGGGTGTACCCTTCCTCTCTTTCTCTCACTTCTTTATCTTTCTTCCTTTTGCTCTCTGTCTGTCTCTCTCTCCCTCTCTCTCTGTCTTCCAATTCTTAGCTTCTCGTCAATGTGTGAGAGCATATTATACCGGTGAACTTACAAATAGACTCTGTTTGTGATGTAACGTGATGACGACATCAGCCAATGGCGTGTGAGCCCCTGGCTTAGGCTGGTGTCAACTAGACTTGGGAGCACACGTTCTAGCATAATAATAAATAAATAAAAATCTAAATGACAGTAATGGCGGTTTATTTTAATTTAATTTAATTGTATGTCACTTATAGTGGAAAAATAATATATATTGTTTTGGCATGTATATGAACAGTTGAACACAAGTAGAGTAATACATGTTGAGTAATACATTCGTTGACGAAATGTTGCCTACATAAAGATCAAAAGAGACTATTAAAATGGTTAAAATGGTTACTGTTCTTTCAATATTTGAAGTGCTTTGTAGAACAAACATTCCAGACCTAGTACAAACATATAATTTTACATGAGATTCCTAATAATTGAGGATTTGACTATAGCCTACTAGCTGAGGGAAAAGCTTGTGAAAGCTATGGTTACTCTCATAGCTTGTGAGGTTGTAGTAGATTTGGCTATTTACTTAATATCCTATTAAAGTACAAAATAGGGTTAAAATTATTAAAGACACTGCTGTTAATAGTATTTGTAGTTTTCATGGAAGATTTGGCCATAGTTGAAGAGCACAATGTGTAATACAATGTAAATATGTCACGCTTGAGTAGTGGACAGCTCAACATTTCATGAATATATAATAAATATAATGATCATACGAAAGGTGCGTTAAAAATCTACCAAAACAATCATATATGTAATATTATATATCAAATTTTAAGAAAGTATTGCATAGATGTGAAGTAATAGTATAAAAGCAATTGAGGAGTCAGTTGCCCTTAAGGCAAAGTGCAGAGAAAAACAATTTTTTGGTTATGTGTGTATCCTAAAGGTCAAATTTGCCTTCGTGATTTTGGGGTCGGATAAACAATTACCTCAAGAACAGATATACAATTAGTGTAATATCACTTATATGCCAATATCTCATTTGGCTGACCAGTTGAAATACTTTTAAACCCACATTTATGAGCTAAATAGAAATCTTTGATTACTGCTGCACATTGGAGAATGGTCCGTGGTTAGGCCAGCATTCCTCAACCAGCTTCTTAGCCTCTTCAAAATCATGAAATTCTTCGTCCTTTGAGACTCTGGGAAATCCAGGATCACAGAATTTCAAGTTGCATCTCATACGATCTGTGTTAATCTTCAGCGTCTAATACACAAAAGAACAAAATATGGGATGAAATAGGATAGGTCAAAACAGAGTTTTCCAGCTGTTACTACAGCAAATAAAATCGCTATATACCATGTGTGTGTGTGTGTGTGTGTGTGTGTGTGTGTGTGTGTCATACCTGTGCTTCTGGCAAGTGGAAGGCTAAAGCCACATGGTCCCATACATAGTACTCCCAACAACAACTTTCAGCCACCAATTGCTTCTCTGGCGTACGAACCAGCCTGAAACTGTTTGAGACAATAGTGAGAGAGGAACGTGTAACATTCATCTTTTATGTATCTTTTGTTTCTCTCACGCTGACTCTCAAACACACAGACGGTTCACAATTTCTATACAAGTATATCAAGTTGTAACAACACACTATAATCCACACCCATACAGTACCTGTGTGTCCCACACATAGCCTCAGGTCTCCAGATGATTTGGCCATCCACGTAGGCACACACTGCATCTGGGCTGTCATCCAATAGTGGGTACTCCTTAAAGACATCATTGTATTTTTCGCTATGGACCAACACAGAGTACAGCACCTCCTGACTGTAGATGACAGTTTTGTAGACACGCAGAACTGGTTCTGAGCCCTCACCACCCTCACACACCTGGGAAGGAAAATGTTAAAAGAAATTAATCACTTAATCAGCTGAGACACACACCGATCTACAGTATGTGCATGTGTCTGACAAAGCATCAATATGACACCAATGTCTTTCTTTTAAGCCAATGGTTAACATAGGACCTGATCAGATACTGTAGTAAAGAAAAGATTGTTTGCATAGTATGCTGTATATTTTGTGGCCACTAGCCTGTACACTACTACTACGTCATTAAATGATTCGATTAATTGAATATGAAGGACCCCAATGGAAACAAGCCATAGCCTGGTTTCTTGCGTTTTAAATTCTCTTCACAGACCGCATTATATTTTATATGTACACTCATCTACTTTTTTATTCAATCAATTTGCAGTCAATCAAAAGGGTTACTGATCTCTCAAACACTATCAGACACATCAGAATGTAGTGCTTTAACCTTTTAACAAAACAAACGTTTTGTTTTAAATTAAATATCACGTTAGGTCTACCCTGCCTTTAACCCATTCTGACCTGAGATCAGATTCATACGAGGTTTCCACTGGACACACACTGGTCTGATTAACCCATTCTGACCCGAGATCAGATTCTAAAAATGTCAGTCGTTCTTCGATTTTTCAAAAAATAGCAGACCTACAAGGTCTCGTAGCGCGCCACTCGGTGGCGCGCTATGAGCTTGTAGATCTGCTGTTTTTCAATAGCTAAAGCATAACATGATGCTGACACCAAAAGGGGTTCCCGTTCAGAATGGGTTAACTTTGATAAGAGGCAGCTGTGCGTTGCTTACCTGCTTTCTGTACTCCCCCAGCAGCTCCTGCAGGGGTAGAGTTAAGCGAAAAGAGCCGTATCTCGATGTGTCCAGGAAAGCAGGCGAGGTGGCAAACTGCTGCAGGAGGGGCTCCTGTCCGGCAGCCTGTTCATCCGTCCTGTCTGGAAAGGTGCGATCCAGAAAACCCTTCTCAGCCGATTGCATGTCCTCTGGTTGCACAGAGAGGCTCCACCAGAGGAGGTCGAGGTCCTCTTCAGGATCCCGTTCTCCAGCGCGGAATCCTCCTTTGTCAATTTGCACTATAGCATTAGTGTCATGGATCAGATGAGAGACATGGAACTCCGGCCGGGGGTAAGGTGGGACGGTGTAACCGCCCCGCCTTATTCCGGGTTCAAGCATGTTTTCTTTAGTTATGTACCTGTTGCCTGTGCCTATGAGAGAGAGCTCCTCTTTCAGCTCTGTCAACTTTAAATGTTTGCCTCTGATGAAGACCTCCCTATGTCCTCTGTTGTTCCAACGTCTTTCCATGTCTGAAGCTTGACAGAGAAAGACACCGGACAAGACATTAGCTTCAGTTTCACTTCCACTTCCAGAAAATCTAGGTTTCGAAATGTGAAGAATCGAAACAAAGAATGTTCTGGAACCTGACCTCTTTAGTTTAGACTCTATGCACCACCTTGTGGTTGGTTTGTGTTCTTTCTTCCTCTTGTGTGAATGGTACTGTATGTTCCAGGTGATGGTATAGTCCAGTTTAGGTTTGTCAGGGGAAATTGAAGCAATTTAGTTCATTCCCTCATGGCATATGAGAAGCAAGCATGCTGCAGAGTGTTCTCCACAGCTCTCCAACATTTGTGTTTTGGTGTAGATATGTCTGTAAGTAAAACTGAATGCAACTGTTAAAGAAAATGTTTGAGTTGAGAGAATATTTGTTGTAGCTTAAACTGTTATTAGTGTAGTAGCTCATTTGTTTGTATCTCATGTTTTCAAAAGCACAGAGCATACCCCGCAAAGTCCCACACCTACTCTCTCTATCCGCCAGAGACTGATGACCTAGCAAAACACATGATACGTAGAGAGGTTGTTAGTTCTGGGTTACTGACATTTGATGATTGTCCTGAGAATTACTGGGCGTGGAAGTTCTCTTTCCAAAGTGTTATGAGTGATCTTAATTTATCAGACAGAGAAGAGCTAGATCTGCTCACAAAGTGGCTCGGCCCAGAGTCATCTCAGCTGGCCAAGAGACTCAGGTCAGTGCACATTAACAATCCAGCCGCAGGGGTCAAGATGATTTGGAAGAGATTAGAGGAAAGTTATGGTTGCCCAGAGGTGATAGAGAATGCCCTGTTGAAAAAAACTAGATGACTTCCCTAGAATCTCAGACACGGACAACAGCTAGGTATAAGTAATGTATCAGTTAAAAGGACTGAAGTGTCAGCTACAACAGCAGACTCTCAGGAACCAGACATTCAGTGTCCAATCCACAACAAGCCACATCCACTGTCCAAGTGCCGGGAGTTCAGAAGTAAAGCACATAGATGAGCGTAAGGCTTACCTGAAAGAAAAGTGGATTTGCTTTAAATGTTGTGCATCCACTAAGCACATTGCAAAATACTGTGATGTCAATGTCAAATGCAAAGAATGCAACAGTGATAGGCACACCTCAGCTCTGCATCCTGGTCCAGCTCCCTGGATGGAAGGGGAACCTACAACTGTGAGGGAGCAAGGCGGGGAGTCAGAGGAGACTGCCTCATCTGCTTCAGTCACATCGATGTGCACAGAGATATGTGAAATAGCATCAAAACCCAGATCATGCTCCAAAATCTGTTTAGTGTCTGTTTTTCCCTCTGGCTGTCCTGACAAAGCAAAGAAAATGTATGCAGTGTTGGATGACCAAAGTAATCGGTCATTAGTGAAATCTGAATTCTTTGATCTTTTTGGCTTTAGCGGTGACTCAACCCCTTACACTCTGAGAACATGCTCAGGCATTATGGAGACAACAGGGAGGAGTATCCAATTTCACTGTCCAGTCCATTGATGGGAAAACGCAGGTAAAACTTCCCACTCTAATTGAATGCGACATGATGCCGGATGACAAATCAGAAATTCCTACACCTGACATTGCCCAATATTTCCCCCACCTGAAACAAGCAGCAAACCAGATCCCAGCACTAGACCCTAGTGCTGAAATCATCCTTCTCTTAGGCAGAGATATTTTAAGTGTACACAAGGTACGTGACCAGTTTAATGGGCCTCACAACACACCTTATGCACAACGGCTAGATTTGGGTTGGGTTATAGTAGGAGAAGTATGCTTGGGTGGAGCTCACACACCAGCAGATGTAAGCATCTTCAAAACAAATGTGCTACATGACAGACGCACATCTTTGCTCAGTCCTTGCAAGAACAGAATTCAAGTAAAGGAGAGATTCAGTCCCGACACACCACAGCCGCACAAAACGTCCCAGTGCTGTCTAGAGACTGTCACCCCTAACACAGACAGCTTGGGAGATGGTGTGTTTGTTAGGACTCCAGATGAAGAGGAACCCGCTCTGTCCATGGAGGATAGCATGTTCCTGGATATGGACAGAGAAGTGCACATGGATGATGGACATGCCTCTGTATCTATGGAAGCTGAAGCAGTCAGCCTGTTGCAGAGAACCGAACAGATGTTATCAGCCAGCAATCTCAAGCTACACAAGTTTGCATCCAACAGTAGCTCAGTCATGGAAGCTCATCTACAGCAGACTAACTGGTTCTCAGGCCCAACATGTCTGCACCTGGAGGATATAGGGGAAAATATAGAGACAAAATCCTTCGACCCGGGTCCAGACTGTTATGGCAAACCCAACATTCAGGAGTTTGTCCTTCTGAAAGACTGTCAGGTATAGCAAAATGAGTGGCCAGTAGAGGGCTCATTAGGCCAGTAATGACAAGAGTGTTTACAAGGTTCATGTTAAAATAGTTAAACAAGCGAAGTGTACCTTCAACCTGTGTCCGAAATGATTGTTCTGTTGTCAGGTGAAAAGTAATGTTACTTACTCTGTTTAGTCTGTTAAAGTAATAGTGGTATACAAATTATTATACCAGGCGGGGAGTGTTCTGGAACCTGACCTCTTTAGTTTAGACTCTATGCACCACCTTGTGGTTGGTTTGTGTTATTTCTTCCTCTTGTGTGAATGGTACTGCATGTTCCAGGTGATGGTATAGTCCAGTTTAGGTTTGTCAGGGGAAATTGAAGCAATTTAGTTCATTCCCTCATGGCATATGAGAAGCAAGCATGCTGCAGAGTGTTCTCCACAGCTCTCCAATGTTTGTGTTTTGGTGTAGATATGTCTGTAAGTAAAACTGAATGCAAAACTGTTAAAGAAAATGTTTGAGTTGAGAGAATATTTGTTGTAGCTTAAACTGTTATTAGTGTAGTAGCTCATTTGTTTGTATCTCATGTTTTCATTTGAGTGTGTTTCTGAAATCCTTGTATTTGTGTGTTTGTTTTACAAAAATCTACAGTAAAAATGACTCTTTCCAAGAAACATCCTTATTATTGGAGTTGTACACTATCTGTCTAGCCCTGCACAGACACGCAAGTGTGAGGACAGAATAAAGAATGAATGAGTGGTAGAGGGCGCGGCCATTTGAATTCTAGTTTCAACTGGACAAATACGGTACAAGGTTCAAAACTTGAACCTTGAACATACAGTAAATTAGAATAATCTGCTGTTATTATAGGTTTGTTGTCATTATGGCTTGTTAACAGTGGGTGAAACACCTGCTGGTGGATCAGATGCGTGTGTGCGTGCGTGCGTGCAACTTTATTTGTCCTTTCGGAAATTTGTATTGTGCACAGCAGTCATCAGGTCCTGATGACTGCTGTGCACAAAACAACACAAACACAGATCGTACATTGACAATAAAGAAACAATGCCAACAGAAGGCTACCTGCAGTCATAGTTCCAAGAGGAACGTCACACTTTATGCACGGAACTGAGACGGGCCTGCTTGTTCATAAGTCCTATACTTATAGAACTGAGACGGGCCTGCTTGTTCATAAGTCCTATACTTATAGAACTGAGACGGGCCTGCTTGTTCATAAGTCCTATACTTATAGAACTGAGACGGGCCTGCTTGTTCATAAGTCCTATACAGTGTTGATTTTGTCGACTAAGACTACAGACTAAGTCGACTAAGGTTTTTGAATGTGTTTTTATTTTAGTTATAGAGGGCATTGGGGGCAAGTATAATGTTTTAACCCATTCTGACCGGGCACCCATTTTGGTGTTGGCATCATGTTATGCTTTAGCTATTGAAAAATAGCAGATCTACAAGCTCATATCGCGCCACCGAGTGGCGCGATACGAGCTTGTAGGTCTGCTATTTTTGAAAAATTCGAAGAACGACTGACATTTTTAGAATCTGATCTCAGGTCAGAATGGGTTAATCAGACCAGTGTGTGTCCCGTGGAAACCTCGTATGAATCTGATCTCAGGTCAGAATGGGTTAAAGCATATTTGTCTTATTAGCCAGGGTTCCTTTTAACAAAAAGAGTGACAACATATACTGTAAACTAAAAGCCGCATCAATCCTAATTATTGTGGGGAAAAGCCAGATAAAACGATGGAGAGTACAATTTTCATTCAGCTGAGATTTCGATTGACTTCCAAACACATTTTGAGCAAGGAATTCATAACCTTTTGATATGGCTTTGTGACGACAATAATCGGTGGACATCTTTTATGGATGCCATTTAAACATATTCCTGCAATTTCTCTTACTTATAGAGGCAATTCAGGTGCGATGGTACCAAGGCATACAACAAAGGAGAAAGAGGAAGGTCGCAAGACCCAAACGTTGCTCTCTGCCCTTTAAAAATAAATGCTCTTGAACCTGGCAAGTGGCGATGTGCGGGTGTCCCTTCTTTCTCATATGCAGCTTTCTTACTAACATTGGAAATAACCTGAATACTCACTTGCTCACAGCTAGAATGTCCTGGGTTCGATTCCCACTGGGGACACTTATGTGGGCGCTGGGGGGCGTGTTCTCTCCTCCGTGTCATCAGTCAGTGCCCATAGGTGGTGTTGGCAAAGCAGCCTTTGTTTGGAGTTCTCCCCGTGACCCTAGGGTAGCTATAGCCTCACAAAAAACATGCCTGATGGAGGGGAAAGGAACTGGTTGGAATAACGTGTTCCTTCCACACGCTATGTACGACCAGGGAATCTCCCCCCCCCCCCCCCGTCAGGTAAAAAGGAGATGCAAGCAAACGGTTACATTACAACATCAAACATTCTTCCTTGTTGTCATGTCAGAGTTCGGATGAATTTGAAAAGGATTGCACTCAACAGCAGTGTGACGCCAATCTTTCCGTTTTCTCAAGTGGAGACTTTATAAAGAGCTATTATATGCTTGAGTGTATAGTTTGGTACCAGGTTTTTTTACAGCATACTTTTCGGGAATAGGTATCAATTAATGCCCGTCAGCCCTACTTAATTTGGTGACACAGCCGGAAGTAATTATTTTGAGGCCTAAAAAAGGACTTCCTAGACATATCCGCACAAGAAAGTTAATGAATATAAAACACACATTTATAATTATGAACTAATTGACACAAGTTTAGTACAGTATTATAAATATATTTTATTGTCAGACTTTGTTAAACAGTGCAGGTGTTAAAAACATCTAATTTACACACCACAGGAGGAGGAAGAAAAGTCCAACAAAACAGTAGGTAGAGATTATTTTAAAACATTAATGTAAACAGCTTTAACCCATTTAGACCCTTTACAATAACGTACGCTGTTATAGCTTCAAGCTGGGAACGCCTGTGTCATTTTAGTCTTTGTTTACTAATAAATGGCTGTTGTCAGGTCTTGTCGATCTGCTGTTTTTGACCTATGAGGTTTCCACCCGACAGACGATAGCAAGTAGCAACATAATATTTTTCATAAGGATTTAGAAGGCATTTCTTTTCTCTCTTTTTAAAGGTAGAGTAAGTGATTTCACTCAAAAAACCTTAGGTTTCGTTTTTGGCTGTGGGACCTAAGCCTTCGTCCAATCAGGATAGAGAGTCAAAAACGAAACCTAAGGTTTTTTGACCCCCAGGGGTTATCTGGGGACAGGGAGGAACTCCTTATATGGTCAGCACACTCTATAGTAGAGAGGATTATCACAACAAAAATAAGTGATATTTGAATTAAGTGAAATCACTTACTCTACCTTTAAATCGGCCGCAGGTCTAAATGGGTTAACCGCTCAACTGAACTCATGCTATAACACATTTCATACACGGTCTCAGCCATACAGTATAAACATACTGTATATAAATTATGCAATTGTATATTTGTATAGCATTGTTCTCGTCTTAGGCTGAATCCAAGGTTTAGCTATAGTTCCTTGGTTGGGGACACACCCCATCTTGGTCAGTATAAGCATCTAGTCCACTGGTTCTCAAAGTGGGGTCCGGGGGAACCCCAAGGATTCCAGGGGGGTCCCCACCCCAGCAAAAATCAGTTTTAACCACTTATATACAGTACTTTAAAAAAAAAAAAGGGGGGGGGGGGGGTAATTTACAAACTCACAACGGTACGCATTTGTAAGTTTAAAGAGCTGCTATTTTTTTGGAGTGGTGCAACCACTCCAAGGAACAGCAATGTCCGTGTTCACCTATACCAACCTATGTGTTCACCTATGTGACATTAACCTATACTATGTGACTATATGAGCAGCAGTATGACTATGAGCACCAGTAGGGGGCGCTGTTGTAACAGAAACAGAGAGAGAGAGAGATAGTGCTGCAATGTTGCCTGCTAATATGAGAGAGAGAGAGAGAGAGAAGAGGAGCGGGGGGGAGAGAGATGGGAGTTGCACCAACTCAGTTCACACGGGTGTGATTTTTACATTGTTTAGACATGTTCTCTAATGGTGGTCCCTGGCACCACGTCTTTTCAGTTTGGGGTCCCTACAGCCAAATACAGTAACAATGAGTACACATAATCAATTGGGGGTCCTTGACATGAAATGTCTCTCCAACCGACACTGAGGATTATACAGTGTAGATAGGGGGTCCCAGAGATGGGGGGGGGGGGGGGTCCTAGAGATGGCATCAAATTCCTTGGGGGTCGGGACCCCCAAAAGATTTGTCTCACTCAACAGTATACAAACCAACATACAGTATAATATAATATATATATATATATAAGGGCGTCTACACTTTTCTAAAGTGACAATCTTTCTAATGCTGCATGGGGTAAAATAAAAAAGTCCAATTACGGTGTCAAAAGAAATCTACTCACTGTAATATATATATATATATATATATTATTTTTTTTGCAAATGGTGACTGGTCAAACACTGGCCAAAATTGTAAAACAATTATGAAACGCCTCGCATCACGAGGTGATGGGAGACTGTAGATCAGCTATTTTCATAATTGGTGTAGACAGTAGACACCATGGGCCTGATTCACAACGGCGTTTACGGTGATAACATGACGTGAAGCTAGCGGAAAGGCATTTACGTGGATTTCCCACATTAATTTGGAATTCATGGAAATGGCCGTGAACTTGACGCTCACGTACGTTGGTCGGAAACTCCGTCAATTCCCACGGGACGTCTTTAGGTGGCGGAGACGGCCCAGACGGGAGACATTTGCGGAAGCATACACGTGAGATTTATTCAGAAGGCTTTAGTCTTCATGCTGAATCAATAAATTGTTCCCAAATCTCAGATAAAATATGTAGGCATGTGACATATAGACATATTGGTCGATCAGCACAAAATAAATGATAGCCTATATAATAAAAGCTGAGTGCACTTGTATGCCTAAATGCATGCATTTCCCCATACAGAAACTGCCCCTGCAAGCCCGACACCTTTTTATTTATTCATTAGGATATTACTATAGCATGCGCGATTGCGCTTCTCACTTGACAGCTTTCTACTCGCAGTGCAACGGTTGTGAGCTTGTAGATCGGCTCTCGTGCATGTTAAAAAACAAACTCACAATTATAATAAGAACACATAGGCTTATCTGCATTCTGCACTACGAATCCAACATTGTTTAGTGTAGTAATGCCTGCAGTAGGCGGCAGGCCTATTGAAATTGTTTTGTTACGGAGCTCCTTGAGTCAGTTGACTGTCGGTCGGTGTGTGTGTGTGTGTGTGTGTGTGTGTGTGTGTGTGTGTGTGTGTGTGTGTGTGGGGTGGGCAGAGAGCAGCGTGCTGCCGATCCGATTCACATTGGAAAATGAATGGGCTATATAGCCCTGTATAAAAAATAGAAGACCACATTAGCCTGGGAGGCGGCCTTTTTTCCGACAGCATTCTAGCCGACGGGGCAACGGTCCGCTCCGCAGCTCCACATGCGCTGCTCCCGTGCTTGCAAATATGAAGGACAGACTTTATAATCATGTATTGATATTGATCACATGCATGGATGCCACACACAGAATAGTTTAACTCACTGGCTAAACTCACTGGATTATAATTTCCTAAATTCTTCAGACAAGAGGATCCCAATTATTCACTTATGAATGTATAGGTTTGTAGCCTACTGTTCTTTATCGCGCAAGCCATGCCCCCCTCCCTCTCTCCTCTCTCTCTCTCTCTCTCTCTCTCTCTCTCTCTCTCAAAAGACGACTTTTGCATTGACATATATCCGATATTTTAAATATCGGATAGGATAGCCTATGTTTTACCTCTGACTGCAAAGTGCAAAGGTATGAGTGCAGCACCCGCCTTGGTCCCGAACTTAATTAAATAAATTATAATTATATTGTTTCAGCAGCGGAGCACGCACCGTTGTGGACATATTAATAGAGTGCGGGCTATATTCATGCATTGACCGCGGCTGTGAAGCCGCTGCGGCTGCAAAGCCTTTTTTCTTTTTTTGACAGACCAAACTGCTGTCTGCTGAGTCATGCTTGAAGCCTTTTATGGTGCGATATGGGGCGTGGATCAATGCAAATGAGGTTGTCGGGTGCTTTTCCGATCACTTTGCACCCACTGCATTCAGTATGACATACACCTGCGATACGCCAGCGCACCTGTGGTACACACCGCTCTCTGAATAACACGTCATCTCAACGTAGCTTGATCGGACGGATAAATACGATATCTGTTTCCACCACAGTGTAACGGTGGCGTATTTCATTTTAATGAATCAGGCCCCATGAGGGTATAACAGTAAACATCTACTTACTGCCCATCCGGGACGACATCGCTGTCCCTGCTGTGCTGTACGACTTGGGATTCAGAAAAGGTTCTCACAACCTAGTTTGGGCCCTGCTTATGGCATAGTACAGTACAGTACAGTACAGTACAGTACAGTACTTACCCTGATTTCTGGGAACTCATAGGAAGATCCCACATCTACTGCAAAATTAATGCACATTATGAGCTTAGATATAGGAACCAAACGTACCCTTACGTGTCTGGAACTCTGGGGAGCGTTACAAATGGAACAAAAAAATTGGGGTATACCCGAGATTACAAAAAAATGAATTGTATCAAAAGGGCGTCTGTGGTCTAGAACTGTAACGCATTATGAAACTGGAGGTCCTTGACATTACAATGTTTGAGAATCCCTGCTGTTGGGGGCCCATAACATGAAAAGGTTAGAGAACCAAATGGCATATATACAGTATACCTCGCCCAATCAGGGGTGGCTGTGGTTATTACTATGGAAACGTAAACAAAAGAAAGTTCCACGTTATGGAAGGTTCTGGGTTACCCTGCGTATGGGCGTGAACAGCCAAAAGACGCTCACACCCTCCTCCTCCTCCTCCTCCTCCTCCTCCTCCTCCTCCTCCTCCTCCTCCTCCTCCTCCTCCTTCTCCTTCCTGGCTGATGATGAAGCTGCTTGTCCCGTGGTCACCTACTCTCCTCACTTGTAAACTTCCTAGGGTTAGCTTAAAATCCATTCTGGGCAGGAAAGGAACCCCTTTTGGTGTCTTAAAGGATTATGTTCTACTTTAGCTATTGCAAAATAGCAGATCTACAAGCTCATAGCGCGGCACTCTACGAGCTCGTATAGGTCTGCTATTTTCCAAAGATCGTGAAAATGTGGCGCAAATCTTTGAATATAATATATTCTTTCAGAGCGAACGTTTTTAAACTCAAATCTTTGTTTCTGGGAGGTCTCTGACGGTCTGGAACTACATATTTTCAGATGGGGGGGGGGTGGGGGGGTCCAGGACCAATTACATATAGCTCTGGGGCTCCTTGAACCACTGAAACATATGGTGTTTCAGAAAACCGTCAGGACTTAGAAGTACATTTTGTTAGAATCGAGCTTCGGTCTAAATGGGTTATAAGGTGCCTGTGGTCAGTCATCAGAGAGATGTTAAGGCGTGATTTGTATTTGTTTGCCAGCGTTGTCGTGCAACCAATAAAAAACAGTCGATGTACACAAGCTCGTCGCCCGTCACAGCGCTTCTAGGTAGGTATAGGTTGCAGCCATTGCTTGGTTGAGTGACACCTGCCCGCGACACAGGGTGTATAATAGCTCATAGACATAAAAAGGTAAGATGCCTCTTCTGGCTCTGGTGGGGGGGGGGGGGGGGGCGCGTGTCAAAATTGAAGGCACAATTTTCCCCAGAGGTTCCTTTGCGAAGCTTGAGGTGGAAGCTTGACAAGTAAAGCTTCCGTTGTGTGAGTCACAGAAAGTCCCGGGAGAAGTCGCGCTGTGATTGGCCAGCATAGACACTTTGAAGTGGCAGGCAGCGAGAGACACATGGAGGAGTCGCGTGAGTGCCGCCTTCAGCAAAACGCCTTCAGCACTTCCAGCTTGACTCTCCTGCCTTCAATGGAGACACGCGGTCGCTCCAATGAACTGCAGCGGCCAATGAGGCATCTATTATTATTATTTTTTTAAATATATCTATGGTGTAGCCCGTGGCTTTTTTATGAGTGGGAGGTGGGGTTGTTCTTCTGCGGGCTGGTGGTGTTGACGCCCCCCCCTGCTGGGGGGTTGAGGGACAGCAGCGGCAGGGCTGCCTGCAGGGCCCTGTCCAGTTTCTCCTCCAGGGCGTCTAGGCGTCGGTCCATGTGCTCCTTCAGCCTCTGCTCCATCTCCTCCAAACGACGCTCCATGATGTCACCCAGGTCCCTGCAGGGAGGGAGGGGAGGGAGAGGAGGAGAGAAGAGACAGGGAGAAAACAAAGAGGGAGAGATGGAATCAAACAGAATTCATTTATTCTAATCCAGACCATTTTGGCCGCGGGAACCTCTTTTGGTGTTCTAAAAAGCATTATGTTATACTTGAGATATTGGAAAAATAGCAGATCTACAAGCTCATAGCAAAGTCGTGAAAATGAGGCGCAGATCTTTGGATATTTATTTCAGAGCGAACATTTTTAACTACAATATTGGCTTCTAGTAGTCCCTGGAACTACATATTTTGAGACATGAAAAAGGTTGAGCACCACTGACATATAGAAACACTAGAATTTCGCCCGGCTTCGCCGGGCTCATCCCAGTGTCGTTGCAGCGCAATATGGGAAGAAGGAATTTTCAGGAGTTGACAGAGTCCACTTCATGTTTCAGCTGTGTTTTTAAACTCAGTAGTGTGCCCTGCACACAGCGCACACTCGCAATTGCAGCTGGAGGGCGACGCGACACACACACACACACACACACACACACACACACACACACACACACAGAGAGCGATGTGTGGATAAATCAGAGATTTGGGAAATGTGTTCTGAATGGGCCAGAAGATATGTGTGTAGGCAGCAACAATGATTTCATAAAGTGTAGTTTAGTTTTGAACAGGCAACTAATGTAGTGATACACACACACACACACACACACACACACACACACACAGAGCGATGTGTGGATAAATGACTGAGATTTGGGAAATGCGCACGCAAGCACATAATGCACGGCGTTACAGGATTATGTAGGTCACGTGACACACACGGCTTCCACATGTCGCTTCATACTGGGTGAAAGTGTCCTTCCAAAAATTATGTTTTTGCTCGAAATTCTTATTCACAATGACATTGAGTTGAGGTGTTGTTTTTTGGGTAATTGTTGCATAAGCGCTATATCTCACAGGAGTCCCGTGAGGCGGGCAATCTCCCTCCCCTCCCCTGTGTCTGAAGCAGCTAGCATGGAAGCTATATGGAACCTTTCCCTCCGAGTGCACACAACCATGCCGTTATCCACGCGTCCATCCGATAGCTTTTAATGTAAATGTCCCATCCACTGAGCAAAAGCGATATAAGCGCCTTATTCATTCACACACACACACACACACACACACATGCACGCACGCACACACACGGTCGCCTGCAGACCCAGCTCCCAGCGAGTGCTGCTGCTGCAAGCAGTGAGTGTAACAGAGCTGGTGACGTAAGAGGCAGGCAGTGTTGCCAGGTTTGCGAATTGTAAGCGAGTTGTAGTGTATGTAAGTAGCGTGGTTTAAAGGGCTTGTTTGTGGGCTGGTTGGGCTTGTTTCTGACCGTGTTGGGGCAGCAGTGATTCCGTGTTCCGTGTAGGAATGTTTCATAAAAGTATTATTTGCAGAGTAATTAAGACACTTGAAGGGCTAAAAAATAGCCTATGTCAGTTCGGGGAGCGTGCCGAATTTATTTTGCATATAGAGATGTGTGGTGAAAGTGTGGTTCGGTCGGAGATAGAGCACAAAGAATGAGTATGGGTACCACTTCTCACTTGTATATATAGATGGGTTTTGCAGTGGATTTTGAAGCCTTTACTTTAATCTAGCTAGAGCAGTGATTCTCAACCTGTGGGCTGTGCCGATATTGCAGTAGGTTTCCCAATTTGTGTTTTAAATTAAATTACTCTTCCAGGGGGGTCCTCATTCTTTTCCAAAATAATTATTAAAAATAAATGAAAACAGACACATGACAAAACAACAGCCCCCTCCCGTATTAGAAGGACAATATCAGTGACCAGAAAAGAAAAAAAAAAGACGGGTGGTTTTTGATGACTCCATCATGGTTAAAATGGAGGTTGAAGTTACAGTACAATGGGTTAGTATAGGAAGGGGGCGGGGCAGCTAAAATGAATATCGAATATCTAAATACTGAATCAAGCAACTTAAAAACTGTCTGGGTTGTTCACATATAAGCCTGAGTAGACGATAAAATGAGTGAAATATCCCTTAACCCATTTAGGCCCGACGTCGAAATAAAAAAAAAGGTTCGCTCTGAAAGAATATATACCTATTCAAAGATGTGTGCGGCATTTTTACGATTTTTCAAAAATAGCAGAGCTACAAGTTCAAAGCTCATAGCGCGCCACAGAGTGGCGCGCTATGAGCTTGTAGATCTGCTATTTTTCAATAGCTAAAGTATAACAGACTGCTTGAAACACCAAAAGGGGTAGGGTAAGTTTCTGTGTGGAAAAGCTCTATATTCTGATAGCAATCATTGCTATATAGTGTTTTGTTCAGTGCCAGGGGTCTCTTCTGTTTGTATATTAGAGTCTAATACAAACAGAAAATACATTTTCACTGGTTGGTTGCCAATTTCAGCCAATCAGGAAGAGTACCCATTTATCAGCTTAAATTGTGTCAACTAATGTCTTTGTAAAGCCATTTCCAAATAGTGGAAACGGCAGGTGAACAAACTCACAACACTGTTTGTACAGATTAATGGAACATATTATGCAAAAAATCTGAAATAATTGGCTTCAGTCGATTATGCAATAATTGTGACAAGCATAGCACCGCTTAATTTTGTAGCGCCAATTCATTTCTCATATCCCTCACATTATTATTAACCCAGATCGAATTATTTTAACCCATTTAGACCCAACACTAGATTCTACAAAATGTCTGACAGTTATCTGAAAAACCTAGAAATGTATGTAACTGAAAATATGTTGTCCCAGGGACAAAGCAAATATTTGAGTTAAAAACGTCTGATATGAAAGAATATATGAATTCAAAGATTTGCACCACATTTTCAGGATCTTTCAAAAGATAGCAGATCTACAAGCACTTGTAGATCTGCTATATTTCAACAGCTAAAGTTTAAAATAATAGTTAAAGTGGCTAAAAGCTACGAGGTGACACAGATGCGTCCTCGGGCCTAGTTATTAAAAAGCATGCGATAACTTTAACAGCTTTCTCTCGGTGACGAGAGACCTACCGGTTTGTCGGCGTCTTAAACGTCCCGTCTCTCTCTCTCTCTCTGTCTCTCTGGATGCGAACAGAGACACGACTGTACTCTGTACACCGTCTACTCTGCGCCTACATGTGACCGTCAGCTTCTGACAATAGGCCTCATTGAAAACCCAACGCTGCTACACCAACACAGCAGTGCATCATGCACAATCCTTCCATCCACGTGGGTAGAATATCTCAGTTGTAACAATCGCCCCACACACACACACACACACACACACACACACACACACACACAGGACAGGCATCATCAAGGCTTCAAAATAATTCCGGACGCCGTGTTCAAGTTACTGGATGGGTTTACGACATTACGCGATGTGTGTGTTGATAGCGTCTTCTTGACCGTCTTCCATGACACTCAACCCAGAGTTAGCGTCGAAGTGTCCTTGAGCAATACTCTGAACCCCTAATTGCTCCCGATGTGCCCTCACCAAAAAACGCCGGGACAACAACGCTCCACACGTCCCAAACTCTTCTCCCTTCTGGCTCCAAAACTGTGGAATGCACTTCCCATTGCAGTCAGAACTGCAGCATCACTCCCAATCTTCCGCCGTAGTCTGAAAACCCACCTTTTCAGACTCCCTCATGGCCCATAGCACTTACCCTATACCCATTAGATAGCATTTCTGTAGACTTCGATAGCATTCGATACAGACTTATAGCATGTTACGTAGACAGCACTATAATTGCATTGTATGTAGTCATATGTATAGCATAGTAGTATATATGTATAGTTTATATGTATAGTTTCATTATATAGATATTCCACTGTTACTTTCTTAGCTTACGCATGTTTCATGATAAATGCTTTTTATGTGATGTATTCCCATGCTTTTTTGTTTTTTGTGCTTAACCCATTCTGACCGGGCACCCATTTTGGTGTTGGCATCATGTTATGCTTTAGCTATTGAAAAATAGCAGATCTACAAGCTCATATCGCGCCACCGAGTGGCGCGATACGAGCTTGTAGGTCTGATATTTTTGAAAAATTCGAAGAACGACTGACATTTTTAGAATCTGATCTCAGGTCAGAATGGGTTCATCAGACCAGTGTGTGTCCAGTGGAAAACCTCGTATGAATCTGATCTCAGGTCAGAATGGGTTAATGTAAGTCGCTCTGGATTAAGAGCGCCTGCTAAATGCCTAAATTGTAAATTGATGTGCAGGTTGGTGCCTTGCATGGTTTCCTCCTCCGGCATCGGTGTATGTCTGTATGAATGTGTGTGTATGTGGGTGAATGTAATGCACAATCTACGTAATTGGATAAAGGCGCTACTGTATATAAATGCACCATTTACACGCATGCGAGTGAACGATCGCAGTACAAACTTGGACCCCGATGTTAACAAGCCAGAGTGCTTTCTTAGGTGTTTAATCTCATTACAGTAACAGTAGCAGACCCTGTATACTTTGAACTTTTGAGCTCGTCTTTGCAAACCGTTAATAAAGTAATCGACGGTTGCAAGTTGCAACACGTTAACATAGAAAGTACATACTGGGCTTAACCCCCTTTGTGTTTTAAGCATCATGTTACACTTTAGCTATTGAAAAATAGCAGATCTACAAGCTCATAGCGTGGCACCGAGTGGCGCGCTACAAGCTTGTGAAAAAAGAAAAAGAAAAAAAAGAAAGCGTGAAAATGTGGCCCAAATGTTTGAATATATTCTTTCAGAGCGAACATTTTTTTTATTTATTTTTGCGGCTTACGCCTTTTATTGGTTTTTTTTGAAGGGACAGACAGTAGGCTGACAGGAAACGGGAGAGAGATGGGGGATGACATGCAGTAAAGGCTGTGTCGGGCTCGGGAGTCGAACCCGCGGCACACTGCGACTGGATTACCAGTCGGGTGCCCAGACGGTTACGCCACCGCCTGGGCCAGAGCGAACATTTTTAACTCAAATATTTGCTTCGGGGGGGGGGGGGTCCCTAGCTGGAACAATATATTTTCAGATGGGTCGGAGGCCTGTTACATATATTTCTGCGGGTCCTTGACATGAAAATGTTTGAGAACTGACATAGAAACATGGGTTTTTCAGAAAACGGTCAGGATTCTTTTTTTGTCCTCAGGTTGAAATAGGTTAAGTGCAAACATATACAGCCTGGTTGAACTGGATAACTCCCAGTGGTCAGTTGGTCACCAGGGCTCGAGCGTTTATTATCATTTAATAATAATAATTTTGGGGTGTTTGTTTTTAGTCACTGTACATTTTTGCACATACGCGAAAGGTATCCTCTGCACATTACCCTTCCTATAGGAGCAGTGAGCAGCCATGGTTGGTTGTAGCGCTCGGGGCTCAGCGGCACTTGGACCACCTCGCCCTCACCTGGAATCAGACATGGGACCTTTGGCCTCTCTACTGCGCCCCCCCCCCCCCCCCCAACAGTAGAATATACCGTACTGCTGCGGTTGTACTCACCTAGCCCTGGCTGCGGCGTTTGCGTCGAGCCTGCACTGGGTCACCTGACCGCACACGTCCTGGAGCATGGGCAGAAGGTCAGGGGTGGAGCTTAAAACCTGGCCACACCCCTGGCCCGACGCCTGGGCGTTGAGGAACTGGGACATCATCTCTGCCATTTGGGCCGAGGTTCTCCTGGGTGCTGGAAGGAAGGGAAATGGGTTTGCTTTAGAACACGCCACCTTCGAGACTAGGCTTCGACGTTGCTCCGGGCCCACTTTTCGACCGTCGCCCGTTCGCCTGCTGTCGCCGGTAGTAGTCGCCGGGGTCCCATAATAGACAAATAATGCACTTCCTGGAAAATTCGCCTGGCTGTCGCCCCGGTGTTTAAACGTTCTGTAAGGCACATATTTTCTCCACTGAAGTTATTTTTGAAAAGTGGTGGTGCTTAAAACGTAAAAAGAATAATTTGAAGATAATATGGGTTATTATTACGAGAGAAAAAAAATGTACCACTTAAAAGTGAGGGGCACTCTTTATCATCGTATGTCACATTTCATGCTCAACCAAAAACAAAATCACAAATGTAATTCCGGCCAGCAGGGGGCGTGCAACAGGTGGCGCTAGAGGAAAAAAACCCTGGATGGAGTCTACACAAGAATGCTATAGGAATGGCAGTAGGTGTCACGTGGACGGACCGCATCGGAAATGTGGACCTCTATGGGGACCTGCCACGGGTCACGGGACCAAGTCAGAGAGAGAAGGATGAGGCTGGCATGAGGGCACTGCGTCAGGCACCCAGAACTTTAAGTTTAAGTTAAGCAAGTAAATTGACCCTATGGGAGCCAACCACAGGGCAAAGCCAGGAGGGGAAAGAAGCGTACCACCTAATGTAGCACTTACCCCACCCCCTTAGATAGCATTTCTGTAGACTTAGATAGCATTTGATACAGACTTATAGCATGTTATGTAGACCGCATAAGTGCATTGTATGTAGTCATAGCACGTCATAGTACATAATGTATATCATAGTAGTATAGGTGTATAGTTTATATGTAGTTTCATTATATAGATATTCCACTGTTACTTTCTTAGCTTACGCATGTTTCATGATAAATGTTTTTATGTGAGGTATTCCCATGCTTTTTTGTTCTTGCTTAATGTAAGCTAAATTGCCTAAATTGTAATGTAGACGTGCTGCGGTGCGACAGCTTGGCTGACAACACTGCAGAGCTCAAGAACCTGATGTTGGATATAGGAAATTGTGGAGGGCAGCGATCCAGGAATCCCCCGAGTTGGTGTTGCCTAGACCTCACTCTCGCAGAAACTAACTAACGAGTGCTAGAGCACCTGCCCTTTTGCCTTCTGGACAGCAATGTGCCCTTTTGAAAGTTAGTTGTTTGTTTGCGTTTACACAAACACGGAAAGCTGGGCACAGGAGGGGCTATAGCACCTCAAAAAAATGGCAAATCTAAAAAAATATATATATATATATATATATATTACTTCTTCCACCACTGTTCAGCGGCGGGGGCGGTGACTCGTCTGAGCGCAGGTCTCCGTTCTGCACTGCTGAAGCGGAGTCCACACAGTCTGGAGGATTCCTTACTGTAGAAGGGGGTCCGTGGTGGTGGTGGGCTCCTCCTGCCAGGGCAGACAGGGTCCCACCTCCCATCAGGAGCGGCAGCAGGCTCCCCAGACCACTGGCTGTCTGGTTCTGCAGGAAAAACGCAAGACATGGCCAGTTACACACATGCGCACGCACGCACGCACGCAAATGTATGTCAGGAGAATTACTAAAAGGTAGAACGGTCTCCTTCAAAACCGCCACCAAGACCCACCTCTTCAACATTGCCTTCCCTAGCTAACCCTTTTCACTGTTTGTTTTTTTATGTATTTTTTTTTTTTCGAATAAAGTTGTTTTTATTTTGTTGTTACCACATGTAAAGCGTTTTTGGGTACTCAGAAAAGTTTGAGATATTATTATTATTATTAACATATTAAGGGACAATTTCAGATGCATACTAGTCCATACTGTGTCTAGAGCAGTGGTTCTCAAAGTGGGGTCTGAACTCACAGGGGGTCCTTGAGGGGGGGGGGGTTCCAGGGGGTACCTCAGCTAAATGCATTGATAGTTAGGAACCAAACAGTCTCTGAAGCCAGACAACTGAATGAATCCTCCATAAAGTCTGTAACTCTGCGCAAACGGAAGCGGTCATCCGTTTGTCATGTCGTTGAATTTCCAATTTGTTTCCTATGCAGCAAGCTATATGTTTATATGCTTTTAATCATTCGATACCCGTGTGCCAATCGAGCCAACTATTTTGTCTTTGACAGAGCATGAGAAACAAAAGGTTTGGTAATAGACAGAGGTTCTTCACTCTGAGAATACACACGTACTAATCTCATCTTCACTCAGTAACTGTGAACATCAATTGTGGGCCAGCCTGATGAATGAAGCCTCTCCACCTGCTTCTACCATATAATAGAGCCCTACTTCTGCACACATGTTCACGCACGCACGCACGCACCAACACATTCAACTGCACAAGGTACTTAAGGGTCTTATGTTCGATTACCATGTTTAACTTACTACTTGTATATTATGTTAGGTGAGAACCTTGTATAATAAGCGTCTACATAGGTTTCCACTTACCGGTATGTGTCTTTTAATAATGTTAAAAAGAAGAATAGAGTGCACACTGGCGATGCTGAAAACGTTGAACTTTTATTGCACGTCAACATTTCGATCTTATTCGATCTTCATCAGGACATGTATACGAAGATCAAATAAGATTGAAACGTTGCAACGAGCAAGAACACTTCAGAGGAGCCTTTTGCAGCATCACCAGTGAAGCCGACTAAATACTTCTTTTAGATATTTCCGTTTGTCTTAAGTTGCACCTGGGCCGAGGATCTGCGTGCACTACCATCTTCATCTTTTAATGTTACCCTTGCTCCGTTTTTTTTATTGTGCAAATAAATTCAACAAAATAAAACAAAGATAATTTACAATTTAGGCATTTAGCAGACACTATTAATCCAGAGTGATTTACAATAAGCAAGAACAAAAAAAGCATGGCAATACATCACATACATAAAAAGTAGTTTATGAAACATGCGTAAGCTAAGAACGTAACAGTGGAATATCTATATAATGAAAACTATACATATAAACTATACTATACTATACTATACTATACTAATACATATATACTATAAAGTGCTATGACTACATAAAAATGCAATTCTAGTGCCGTCTACGTAACATGCTATAAGTCTGTATAAAATGCTATCGAAGTCTACATAAACTTCTATCTAAGGGGATAAAAAAACCACGGTAGAACTCCTTACCCTCTGCTGGAAGTTGACCATCTCCATGAGGCTCTGGGCTCCGGGGGACAGGCTGGCGCCCATCTCCTCCACCAGACTCTGGACATGCTGCATGTCGAAGCTGGGACACGGCAGGCCGGGGGTCGGGGCGGCGGCGGCGGCGGTGGGGCAGCGGGCCACGGGACGCAAGCCCACCACGATCCCACCCACAGCCACACTGCTGCGCCCGCCCAGTGAGAGGAGCTGGTGTGTGTGTGTGTGTGGGGGGTGGGGGGGACAGGGAGGACGAAAGAGACCAGAGTTGACTTTAGATTCTAAAACGGGTAGTCCCAATACTTGGCTGGTTATACCGTCACGTGACCGGTGTAAATTCCACCGATAACCCACTTCTTCAATCACTTCATATCATTCGCAGGTGATTCCAGCTGTACTGGGGAAGGGGAGCGCTTGATTGCTTTTGCAAACACATGCCGTGCGGGCGTGTAAGCACCGCCCGGCTCATATGACTGTGCATGTGTGGCTCCAGGCAGCCCCGTAAAGACATCAAGCGCTATTCTACCGTCACATAGCCTACTTGCCGAGCACAACAAGGAAGTTATGTGGCTCGCTCTGGTGGGCGCAAAGCGTAGCTACTTTTGTGAATTCAATAGTTTTATTAGGTTAATATTGCTATATTGCTATAATTTTAGTTTTAGTCATAGTCTCTGGAATAGTTTACATTTAGTTTCAGTCACATTGTACCTGGAATGTTTTAATGTCAGTCTAGTTTTAGTCGACTAATTATCATAAGATTTTAGTCGACTAAATCTACAGTTGACTTTAGTCGACTACAATACATTTTTAATGACCGATTTTACACTTGCTGAAAATAGCCGATTTACAAGCTCACAACCATAGACTGTAAAAAATATGGACAAAGCGTTCTCCGGGTCTAACATGAACGTAAAATGAAGCCTGTCAGTCCTTGTATTGTAAGTCGCCATCTTTCTAGATCCGTTTTGGCCCAGCTAGCCATTGGCTGGCCCAGACAACGAGGCAGGACTTCCCCCCTTCTTCTCCGTTGGTTTTTATTTTGACTCGAGTGGGAGGGGAATCACGATCTTAGAATGTAACGGTAGCCACGCCCCTCAGAACATACGCGACTTTATGGTAATTCTTTTAATAAATGGGACCATCATTTTCCAAAAAGAATATTATGACGTTAGAAATGAGACTTTAAACTAGTGACTGGAAGCAGAAAGTATTCATGACCATGTTTATTAAGGTAATACAGTCTAGGTGGGGCCAAAATACATGGACTTCTATGGGGCTATGGGCTTTTCTGGGTCCAATGACAGCGCCACAACAGGCCATTATATGAACTTTCAGGAAATCCCGATTTCCTCAGTGGCTTCACAAAATATCTGTCTGACTGCCCTCCTGCTCACAACGCGTCGCTAGATCTGCTATTTTCAGCATGCAAACAGGTGAAAAATGACTTGTACTGTATCTCTTGTCCACTAGTTCCTTCCTAACATTTTAGTCTAGTTTTAATTTGTTGACGAAATGGTCAATATATTTAGTCATCATAGCTCAGTCTTTTTTAGTTTCCCATTTAGTTTTCGTCGGTGAAAAAGGGTAGTCGCCGAACAGTTTTTTGTTGTAGTATTAGTCGACGAAATCAACACCACAACTGACGGAACGGAGCACAGACCAGAACAACTGACAGAGAGAAGAGAGCGACCGAGGGAACGTGAGGGAACACCATACCTTCACTTGACACGTCGTGGATGGATTGTCCAGGTTCAGTTGTGCTGCGTAGAAGGGCCCCGTGTCTGCAACGCTAAGCAGAAAACATAAGGAGGTGACACGTCAAAGGGTGGTTGTAAAAGGAACCCAAGATGGGTCGTGACGTGAGATCATTGTCTCTTCACGTAGCTTTTAAAGCAGAAATCTTAGTAGAAAAAACAATGCACATTTTCTAAATACTTTTTAAAGGTGTAATATAAAGGCTAGTTCATCTTTGAACAATTATTAAAAACAAGGCGATATGTTTCAGCCTAATGTTGGCTTGTTTTATAAGTGTTCAAAGATTAACTAGCCGCTATACTAAAGCTTTTTAAACTTGTTTTGGAAGCTGTGCTATGGATTTTTTCAAGTTATTTGACTCTGAAGGCTCCCCCCCCCCCTTTTTCTATAACCAAAAAGCAGCATCCTACAATGCATTTATTTTTTTACAGACTTTTAAGAACGGTACAGCAGCCCCTCCTCTACTGCCCATCTTGATCTGTCGTTTTCACTGTTTGACACCATCATATGACTAAGTATAAAAATTGGGCTTAATTAAACCATTAAGACCGATTCTACAAATGCCTTAAATTAGTAGTTCTCCCACAAAATGAAATGTTAATACACGTGAAATGGATTTGGTCGTGGACACCCCCCAACTGAAAACACGTTCAAGAATTTTGAGAACTACCGTTCTAAATGCTAAGATTTTATTTATTTATTTATTTATATGTTTAATTATGTTGCTATATACTGTACATATATAGCTAAAAATCCAAAATGACACACGCTTTCCTGGTTTTAATGGGCGTTAATTTCAGCGCCACCAGTTTAGGCTTTGAGTGCCAATTCTCCCATTATAAAAAAAAGAAATAAATTGTAATTCTATTCTGCATGTAATGTGCATGTCATCACCTGTACACCAGATTAGAGGAATTTTCTAAATATGGACTAAAACAATGAGAATTTGTTTTTCCCCCCAAGGGAGCACGTCTTGTCGTCCGTGGCATCTGGTCCATAATTGGCAATTAGACGTCTTGTCGTTTATGATTATGACTCTTAAACAGCCTACCCGTCTGTCTGGACACCGCGGCAGGTACCCCAGTAGTCTCCGGTGGGGGAGTAGAGCTCAGTGGTTCTGGCCTGGCTGGTGATCAGCAGGCTGCTGATGACGGTCTGGGCCTCGCAGCTCAGCGTCACCACGCAGGGCTCGCCCGCCGTCTCCTGTTCCAGCAACACTGGAGCACAGCTGGGGGAGGAGGAGGAGGAGGAGGAGGGAGAGGAGGAGGAGGAGGAGGAGGAGGAGGAGGAGGAGGAGGAGGGAGAGGAGGAGGAGGGAGAGGAGGAGGAGGAGGAGGAGGGAGAGGAGGACGAGGAGGAGGAGGACGAGGAGGAGGAGGGAGAGGAGGAGGTGGAGAGAGGGGACAAGAGGAGGATGCAACAGTGAACGATATGAATGAAAGAGGGAAGAAAACATGGAGAGAGAGAGAGGGAGATATCGAGAGAGAGAAATGAGGGAGGGGAATGCAAGAGAAAGAGACGGACGGACAGACAGACAGACAGACAGACAGACAGACAGACAGACAGACAGACAGACAGACAGACAGGCAGACAGACAGACAGACAGACAGACAGCCTTCATCATCTGTTTAAAAGACAGCCAGGGATACCAGCGAGACCAACTGCAGACATATAATCACAGTGTGTGGAGGATATAAATAGGGCTGCAGCAGTTAATAATTTAAGCCATTATAAAAGAATAATTGATTAACCCAGTTGATTCTAAAAAAAACAAGCGCTACGAGCTTGTAGGTCTGCTATTTTTGAAAAATCGTGAAAATGTGGCACAAATCTTTGAATATATATTCTTTCAACACAAACGTTTTCAACTCAAATCTTTGCTTCTGTGGGTGGGGGGTCCCTGGAACAACATATGTTCAGACTGATATAGAAAAAATCTGAAAACTGTCATGATTTAGAAGACATTTTGTAGAATCGTCCTCAGGTCTAAATGGGTTAACCGAATAATACGTTTGTTTAAAAATTAAAGAAAAAACACACCCGTGTGAAGTGAGGGTCTGATTGATGTATGATGATATTAAAGACATCATCATACATCACATTCCGTGCTCAACCAATCGAATCATCACAAATGTCATTCCGGCCAATCAACTTTTGGCGTCGTCACTTTTCTGCCCTCACTTCAAAATGTGTACTTTCAGCTCAGCCAATCAAATCATCGCTATGGCCAATGGTCAATCATCCCCTTCAGCCAATCACAAGCCAATGTTTGTGTTTACACACAACACCGGAAAGCTGGGCATAGGAGGGGGCTTGCGCCACCTCAAGAAATATGTTTAACCCATTCTGACCGGGAACCCATTTTGGTGTCAGCATCATGTTATGCTTTAGCTATTGAAAAATAGCAGACCTACAAGCTCTTGTAGGTCTGCTATTTTTGGAAAAATCGAACGACTGACATTTTTAGAATCTGATCTCAGGTCAGAAGTGGGTTGATCAGACCAGTGTGTGTCCAGTGGAAACCTTGTATGAATCTGATCTCAGGTCAGAATGGGTTATAAAGATGTTGCATGAATCATGCGTGGAAGAATCAACACTTTGTTGTACAGCAGTGTTGTGAAGTAACCGTGAGCTACTTTGACTAGTCTTAAAAAAAAAAAAGAAAAAAAAGCATTTTTTTCCCACTTTTTGCGTGTATGGCAATCCCAAAACAGGGATAGATTATGAATCAAAGAAGCAAATCACTAGAACCAGTAAGACGCGCAAACGCGGGAAGCGAACGCAGCTGAGACCCTGCAGATCATGTCTGTCTGTCTGTCTGTCTGTCTGTCTGTGTGTCTGTCCCGCTGTTACTGTATATGTGGACCTGGCCCCTTTTGTGCCCATATATGGAGCTGAGTGATTGCTGATGCAACACACTCCATATTTGGATAGCGGGACAGACACACGGACACACGAACACACAGACAGACAGACAGACATGATCTGCTAGGTCTCATTGCGAACGCAGTGAGCACTTACTATGAGACCTAGCAGATCATGTCTGTGTGTGTGTGTCTGTCTGTCTGTCCGTCCGTGTGTCTGTCCCGCTATCCAAATATGGAGTGTGTTGCATCAGCAATCACTCAGCTCCATATATGGGCACAAAAGGGGCCAGGTCCACTCAGCTCCATATATGGGCACAAAAGGGGCACCATATAAAGAGTCCCCAAAGCAGCTATATGTCCAAAACCCAAATATGTACGAGCTGCGTTCGCTTCCCGCGTTTGCGCGTCTTACTCGTAGTAAGTGCTCACTGCATTCGCAATAATGGCTGAGAAAATGATGCCTATAGTTGCAGCCCTAGACCTATATAGACTATGGAGGCACATCCTCTCTCCATACTCGTTACGTGCAGCCGTCTCCAGCTGCTCCGTTCCGTCCGGGAGGAGAACCGACAGCAGAACGTCACTGAGCTGAGCCGTGGCGGTCCAGCTCGACTGACAGCTCACAACAGGTCCGCTGGCACCCTCCATTAATAGTCCACTTCTGCTCCAGTACAGTTCAGGACCATGCAGGACCAGAGAGGGAGGGAAACAAAGAGACAATGTATTGTGATAATGCTCATGCAGTTAAACAACTGGGGCTGAGACAACGATTGGCGAAATCAAAATTTTAAATATATATATTGTACTGTGACACAACAACATTAAACTTGTTAATACATTATAATATATTCATGTTCCCAAAACAGGGCTTATTGATATCCATCACACAGCTAGCCTTGGTTAGAATGGCTGTGATTACATACATCATGTATGTGGAATAGACATGAAATGTGTGTAAACTAAAACAAAACTATAGCTACCATCACACAGCCAGCATTGACAATATAAACTAAATCACTGCACACATAAACCACACACTCTTAGACTCTCGTAGATGTATTTATCGACTGATGAATATAAATACATCTACGAGTGTAAATCTTAGGCTACCATGCACTCACTGACACTATACATTGGATGTACAAAAGAAACTATACAAGCTAACGTTTCACTGACATAGACGAACGTTCGCCATTGACTATAAGCATTGACAATAAATACATAAATAGATGCTCTTACGGTACGCGCCGCACACACCAGTGATGTTCTGGACCAGACAGTGCTCATGCAGTGCTGTACAGTACACTGACTCAAGAAACCATGGTGGTGCAGTGGTTGGGTTGTTGTTGACGACGACATGACGTCATATCGAAGGGACTCGAGGTGCGTCGGAC
The DNA here is from genome assembly GCF_963924005.1 of Protomyctophum bolini. Taxonomy (NCBI): domain Eukaryota; kingdom Metazoa; phylum Chordata; class Actinopteri; order Myctophiformes; family Myctophidae; genus Protomyctophum; species Protomyctophum bolini. The sequence goes on from NC_137879.1 coordinate 36,044,184, forward strand.
GTCAGGACCCCTATATATAGGTGTCCTCTTTTATTCCTTCCCTACTGTTTTATTTTTTACGTTATTTATTTTGTTCATTATACTCTATAATTCTCTCTCTCTATCTCTCTCTCTCTCTCTCTCTCTCTCTCTCTCACACACACACACACACACACACACACACACACACACACACACACACACACACACACACACACACACACACACACACACAGTGTCTGACGCACGCGCGCGCGCGCGCGCACACACACACACACACACACACACACACACACACACACACACACACACACACGTGTTGTGGTTACAGTAGATCGCCGTCTTGTGGAACAAAGTCACACTGCACTATAGTGACATTGAACCATTTGAGAGAACTGTAGTTTTTTAAATTCTCTCCTTTTCTCTCGTTGTCACACACTAGTACACTACCTATAAAATAGGGCTGTTATTTATGCAAGCCTTAGTTACCAGCCAGGTTTTCTAATTCTCAAAAAAAAGGCAGGGGGTGGAAACAGATTTCTAAATAGATAATTTGGTAATAAAAACTCTTAAAACTGGACCCACAGTTAACCAAACGGGGTCTAACAATGGCACTGTCTTCCATTGTGTGGAATGTCTGACAGTGACATATCATGTTGATATGTCTATGATGTCGTCTATGATGACGTATGTATGTATGACCCCATATTTGTGCCCTCTGTGGCTAATTGTCACCGTCCAATCAAAGAATATTGTAAAGGAGCGTCATCACACATTGACCTATAGTCGTCACGTCATTGGCTCATAAGGATGCGTATGCTGCAGTGAGACACACACGTAAAGACTTAAATATGTTTGCTTAGCAGAGAGAGAAGGCACCGAAGACAAAGACATGCCTCGACGCAGAAATGTAGGGGGTTTCAGCTGCGACGATTACTTTGACGATGAGGGCGACGGCGACGACGACGACGACGATTACTACGATGATGATGACGGCTCCATCTCACCAACGACGGCAGCTCAATTCATCTACTCGAAGCATCACGGGGGGCAAGCGGAGGAGCTCATGGCCCCCGCTACGCCTGGTACGTCGTACTTTTCCGAGGAGGACAAGTACGTCGCTAACGTCGACCCAATCGATCAGGCCAAGCTGTCCTCGTGTCTGGACCAGATGCGGATCGTACTGGGCAATGCGGTGCCGGACTCGGTCCTGACCCGGGCGGCCTTCCAGAGTGGTTATGACCCGCAGAAGGCACTCGACGCAGTCCTGTCTGAGGACGCGGATGCCAGAACCTGCACCGACCCAGAGATGACGGCACTGCCACGAAGATCTAACCAGGAAAGGAAGAAAGCGCTTCCGCAAAGAGGAGCGTCAGAGGTGCTACCCAGGGTGGCCCGCATGACTGTCTCTGGCCGAGGCGGAAGCCCTGTGACGGCTGCTTCCGTAGCCCCCACCAAACGTCACAAGACTCCGTCTAAACAGGCCGGAGGAGGAGGGGCAGATGGGCTCGCCTCGGCTTCTGTCCCGGGACGTGTCCCCGGGAAGCCCAGGCAGCAGATCGACGTCAAGGCAGAGCTGGAGAAGAGACAGGGGGGCAAAGCCCCGTTGAACTTAGTCGTCGTGGGCCACGTGGACGCGGGCAAAAGCACTCTGATGGGGCACGTGCTGTACCTGCTGGGCGACGTCAACAAGCGCACCATGCACAAGTACGAGCAAGAGTCCAAGAAGGCGGGCAAGGGCTCGTTCGCCTTCGCCTGGGTCCTGGACGAGACGGGCGAGGAGAGGGACCGAGGCGTCACCATGGACGTGGGCGTGACCAAGTTCCAGACGGCCTCTAAGACGGTGACCCTGATGGACGCGCCGGGACACAAAGACTTCATCCCCAACATGATCACGGGAGCAGCGCAGGCCGACGTGGCGGTACTGGTGGTGGACGCCGGCCGGGGGGAGTTTGAGGCGGGCTTCGAGGCCGGGGGTCAGACCAGAGAGCACGGCCTGCTGGTCCGATCCCTGGGCGTCACGCAGCTGGCCGTGGCCGTCAACAAGATGGACCAAGTGGACTGGCAGCAGGAGCGCTTCCGGGACATCCTCTCCAAACTGGGCCATTTCCTCAGGCAGGCGGGCTTCAAGGAGTCCGACGTGTTCTACGTTCCCACCAGCGGCCTGTCGGGGGAGAACCTCACCGCCAGGAGTTCCATTCCAGCGCTCACCTCCTGGTACTCTGGGCCCTGCCTGCTGGAACGGATCGACGCCTTCGGACCTCCTCAGAGGTCTACGGACAGGCCTTTCCGGCTGTGCGTCTCGGACGTCTTCAAAGACCAGGGATCGGGCTTCTGCGTGGCGGGGAAGATCGAGGCCGGCTACGTTCACACCGGAGACAGAGTCCTGGCGGTGCCTCCCAACGAGACCTGCGCCGTCAAGGGCATCGCTCTGCACGACGAGGCGCTGGACTGGGCGGCGGCGGGGGACCACGTCACCCTCACGGTCACCGGACTGGACATGCTCACGGTCAACGCGGGATGCGTGCTCTGCCACCCCGGGGAGCCCGTCGGACTATGCTCGCGTTTCAGGGCCCGGATCCTCCTCTTCGACACCCTCGAGATCCCCGTCACGCAGGGCTTCCCCGTCCTGCTGCACTACCAGAGCGTCAGCGAGCCCGCCACCGTGCGGAAGCTGATCAGCGTTCTGCACAAGGGCAGCGGCGAGGTGCTCAAGGCGAAGCCGAAGTGCCTGGGGAAAGGCATGACCGCCGTGGTGGAGATCCAGACCCAGCGGCCCGTGCCACTGGAGCTGTACAAGGACTGCAAGGAGCTGGGTCGGTTCATGCTGCGTTACGTGGGGTCCACCATCGCCGCTGGGGTGGTCACTGAGATCAAGGGATGATGAACTAGAAGCATGCATCCGGATGATTGCATGTAGGTGCAAACTAATAAGTGTAGTCGCTTCTAGGGACTTTTCGTTCATGGACCCTACAGGTTAATAATACACATGATCCATCTGTTTCCCCATCCACGTGTGCAGGGGAAAGAACATGGGAGAAAAAGTGAACGTGGCGTTTTCACAACCAAATGCATTCTATAGAGTCCTGGATTGCTATTTTTCGTCACTATACCTCACCGTGCCGGGAGTGGGACATTTGAGCGTAGTCACGCAAAGGATCTCGAGGTTAAAGAGGAGGACTACCAGGTTGATCCTGCCAGTAGCATATTATGCTTGTCTCAAAGATTAAGCCATGCCATGTCCAAGTCACTGTATATAACATACAGTATATGACAAAATATGCGGATGGATTTATGCATAACTTTGTGTGAGTTTGTTATAGGTTAAGGAAGAACTGATTGACTTGATTAAGCCAAATAGGTCAAAGTCACTAAATAACTTCTAAACAAATTCACACAGCACCACAAAAGAACTTGGCCCGAATTGGTCACGGGACAATAATGGTGGTGGGCATGGCACTGCAACATTTTGTGAACAGGCTGCATTCCTTATGGATGTCTCTGTGCTTCTAGGTTGTAAGTCATTATAATAACTCAATATATTTTTTTCTTTTTTTTAAGGTTTTTGGCCTTTCTGCCTTTATTGATAGATACAAGAGAAGATTGACAGGAAAGAGGGGGAGAGAGAGACAGGGGGAGACATGCAGCAAAGGTCGTCATGAACGGGACTCGAACATGTGACACACTGTCAGGCCAGAGCCTATATATGTGGCATGCGCCTGGACCACTAGGCCAACGCAATATCTTATCATAACCACTCATTTGACGATCGCAGTTATCTGAAATTGACGGAACACAAAGCTTGTTTATGCATAGAAAGGCAACTTTAGAGGAGTCATGATCAATTATCTCTCTCTCTCTCTCTCTCTCTCTCTCTCTCTCTTTGAGAGGAGAGATAGTTACAACCATGCCTTGCAGCCTCACAAACTATTAGTTAACATTTTGCTAACTTTGCAACTTTAGAATAACGACCCAATAACATTTATAACAAATGCTTTACTAGCAATTAGTGATTTACTAATGATTTACTAACACAATGCTTCATATAATGCACATATAACATACATGTATAACTTCATAACGCACATATAATGCTTCATAACACTCGTCGTAACTAAGTTAAGGTAACCTATAATGTGCTGTTCCACTGCGACCCTATATGTCCGGGATACTCAAATAGATTTACCTGTGGGCCACATTACAAAAATGGCAAGGGGCCAGTAGATAAAATTACGACATTAATGATACTTGATAACTTCTTTCAATTGCTTTATTTTCGCAAAATGTATCAAAGTACAATGTGCATGCACACAATATGTAAATAAATAAATGTCTGTGTTACATTTTCTTGCATAAACACAAAGAGCTGTTTCCATAACTGCACAAATTATTGCACATAACATGAGTAGCTGTTATAATAACATAATAACATAACATGAGTAGCTCTTTGCCTGCCTGCCTGCCTGCCTGCCTGCCTGTCTGTCCATGAGTAGTTATTTGTCTGTCTGTCAATGAGTAGCTGTCTTACTGTCTGCCTGTCTATGAGTAGCTGTCTGCCTGCCTGTCTATGAGTAGCTGTCTGTCTGTGTAAGAATGACCGTGTTAGTGGCTGGAGAAACAGTACAGAGGCATTGATAACGGTTAACCAATGATAGGTTTATTCGCCAAATGAGCATTACAAACCGGCAGGAATACAAGAAGTTCTCTACTCCCAGCACAGACTTTTTGTTCACCTGCAAAATGGCCACCTTTTATACCCAGCTGGAGATAATGAGAATGGACTATACTATACCATTTACAGGGGTGTCTTCAAATGAGAATATACCATAAATAAGCATACAATAAATACATATAAATAAATAACCTTAAACCATACAAATGTTACACATTTCTGTGAACTACATGAACTATACAACTTATATAATAAGTCCTTCACATTACAACATAAATAAGCAATCACATCTTAACCCCCCCCCCCCTGCTATCCTGACATGGTCCAGCACAATCCTTACTGAAACACATCACAGGCACACATTATTAGGCATTCAATCAAACCTCAACAATAGAACTCCACATTATTGCACTTCCCAAACATATTGAATCTAAAACCCACATTGCACTTGCCCCTCATGTTTGTTAATCACCAAGCATTTCCCCAGGTGGAACTCGTTGGCTGAGTGGCCATCTCAGCTAAACAGGAAACGGTATTCAACAATAAAATCATGACTGCAAAATACAACTGTGCAAGTTAATAAAGTGCCAATATGCTGTGCAGAATAAGTAACAGAGGACCACTCTGTTACATTACCCTCCTCCTCTCCAAGCCCCTCAATCCTCTGGGTACTTGGAACCGGACTCTTCTTCACAACATTTCACCCCTCCCCTCTAAGGTCCTCAATCTTCTGGCACCTGGTAGCGGCTACTGGGGACTCCTCGCAACATTTCACCCCTCCTCTCCAAGGTCCTCAATCTTCTGGCACCTGGTAGCGGCTACTGGGGACTCCTCGCAACATTTCACCCCTCCTCTCCAAGTTCCTCAATCTTCTGGCACTTGGTAGAGGCTACTTGTAGGGGACTCCTCGCACACACACACTGTTGTAGTTCTCATTCACTGTAGTTCATTTAGTTGTAGTTCATTGTATTCACTTTGTAGTTCATAGTTATTCATGTCGATTAAAACACATGGAGACAGTTGGAGCAGCTTGTGGATCACTCTGGGGTCTGCTCACCCTGGCCTCCCCGTCAGTCTTTGCCGGTGGTGCTGCTGGAGCTGGTGCTGCCAACATGAGAGCTCTTCTTCCCTGGGCTGGTCTCTGGCTGGCTCTTTCTCCATGAGCTGGTCTTTGGCTGCCTGTGTCCGGATAACAGACCTCCACCTCTCAGCACGCTCCTCCAGCCTTCCCTCTGAATTCAACATTGCCATGGCCCCTGGGTCAGCTAATGACCTACTCCGGCCTCTGGTAGCACCTGCTCGTCTTTCTTCCTTGCAACTCTTTCCTTGGCCTCTGTACTGTGCATGGGATCCCACCACTGCCACCAATTGTAAGAATGACCGTGTTAGTGGCTGGAGAAACAGTACAGAGGCATTGATAACGGTTAACCAATGATAGGTTTATTCGCCAAATGAGCATTACAAACCGGCAGGAATACAATAAGTTCTCTACTCCCAGCACAGACTTTTTGTTCACCTGCAAAATGGCCACCTTTTATACCCAGCTGGAGATAATAAATGGTAAATGGTAAATGGTGCATTTATATAGCGCCTTTATCCAAGGCGCTTTACATAGATTGTGCATTACATTCACCCATTCACACACCGATGGCAGCGGAAACCATGCAAGGCACCAACTAGCACATCGGGAGCAATTAATGAGAATGGACTATACTATACCATTTACAGGGGTGTCTTCAAATGAGAATATACCATAAATAAGCATACAATAAATACATATAAATAAATAACCTTAAACCATACAAATGTTACACATTTCTGTGAACTACATGAACTATACGACTTATATAATAAGTCCTTCACATTACAACATAAATAAGCAATCACATCTTAACCCCCCCCCCCCCTGCTATCCTGACATGGTCCAGCACAATCCTTACTGAAACACATCACAGGCACACATTATTAGGCATTCAATCAAACCTCAACAATAGAACTCCACATTATTGCACTTCCCAAACATATTGAATCTAAAACCCACATTGCACTTGCCCCTCATGTTTGTTAATCACCAAGCATTTCCCCAGGTGGAACTCGTTGGCTGAGTGGCCATCTCAGCTAAACAGGAAACGGTATTCAACAATAAAATCATGACTGCAAAATACAACTGTGCAAGTTAATAAAGTGCCAATATGCTGTGCAGAATAAGTAACAGAGGACCACTCTGTTACATTACCCTCCTCCTCTCCAAGCCCCTCAATCCTCTGGGTACTTGGAACCGGACTCTTCTTCACAACATTTCACCCCTCCCCTCTAAGGTCCTCAATCTTCTGGCACCTGGTAGCGGCTACTGGGGACTCCTCGCAACATTTCACCCCTCCTCTCCAAGGTCCTCAATCTTCTGGCACCTGGTAGCGGCTACTGGGGACTCCTCGCAACATTTCACCCCTCCTCTCCAAGTTCCTCAATCTTCTGGCACTTGGTAGAGGCTACTTGTAGGGGACTCCTCGCACACACACACTGTTGTAGTTCTCATTCACTGTAGTTCATTTAGTTGTAGTTCATTGTATTCACTTTGTAGTTCATAGTTATTCATGTCGATTAAAACACATGGAGACAGTTGGAGCAGCTTGTGGATCACTCTGGGGTCTGCTCACCCTGGCCTCCCCGTCAGTCTTTGCCGGTGGTGCTGCTGGAGCTGGTGCTGCCAACATGAGAGCTCTTCTTCCCTGGGCTGGTCTCTGGCTGGCTCTTTCTCCATGAGCTGGTCTTTGGCTGCCTGTGTCCGGATAACAGACCTCCACCTCTCAGCACGCTCCTCCAGCCTTCCCTCTGAATTCAACATTGCCATGGCCCCTGGGTCAGCTAATGACCTACTCCGGCCTCTGGTAGCACCTGCTCGTCTTTCTTCCTTGCAACTCTTTCCTTGGCCTCTGTACTGTGCATGGGATCCCACCACTGCCACCAATTGTAAGAATGACCGTGTTAGTGGCTGGAGAAACAGTACAGAGGCATTGATAACGGTTAACCAATGATAGGTTTATTCGCCAAATGAGCATTACAAACCGGCAGGAATACAATAAGTTCTCTACTCCCAGCACAGACTTTTTGTTCACCTGCAAAATGGCCACCTTTTATACCCAGCTGGAGATAATAAATGGTAAATGGTAAATGGTGCATTTATATAGCGCCTTTATCCAAGGCGCTTTACATAGATTGTGCATTACATTCACCCATTCACACACCGATGGCAGCGGAAACCATGCAAGGCACCAACTAGCACATCGGGAGCAATTAATGAGAATGGACTATACTATACCATTTACAGGGGTGTCTTCAAATGAGAATATACCATAAATAAGCATACAATAAATACATATAAATAAATAACCTTAAACCATACAAATGTTACACATTTCTGTGAACTACATGAACTATACGACTTATATAATAAGTCCTTCACATTACAACATAAATAAGCAATCACATCTTAACCCCCCCCCCCCCCTGCTATCCTGACATGGTCCAGCACAATCCTTACTGAAACACATCACAGGCACACATTATTAGGCATTCAATCAAACCTCAACAATAGAACTCCACATTATTGCACTTCCCAAACATATTGAATCTAAAACCCACATTGCACTTGCCCCTCATGTTTGTTAATCACCAAGCATTTCCCCAGGTGGAACTCGTTGGCTGAGTGGCCATCTCAGCTAAACAGGAAACGGTATTCAACAATAAAATCATGACTGCAAAATACAACTGTGCAAGTTAATAAAGTGCCAATATGCTGTGCAGAATAAGTAACAGAGGACCACTCTGTTACATTACCCTCCTCCTCTCCAAGCCCCTCAATCCTCTGGGTACTTGGAACCGGACTCTTCTTCACAACATTTCACCCCTCCCCTCTAAGGTCCTCAATCTTCTGGCACCTGGTAGCGGCTACTGGGGACTCCTCGCAACATTTCACCCCTCCTCTCCAAGGTCCTCAATCTTCTGGCACCTGGTAGCGGCTACTGGGGACTCCTCGCAACATTTCACCCCTCCTCTCCAAGTTCCTCAATCTTCTGGCACTTGGTAGAGGCTACTTGTAGGGGACTCCTCGCACACACACACTGTTGTAGTTCTCATTCACTGTAGTTCATTTAGTTGTAGTTCATTGTATTCACTTTGTAGTTCATAGTTATTCATGTCGATTAAAACACATGGAGACAGTTGGAGCAGCTTGTGGATCACTCTGGGGTCTGCTCACCCTGGCCTCCCCGTCAGTCTTTGCCGGTGGTGCTGCTGGAGCTGGTGCTGCCAACATGAGAGCTCTTCTTCCCTGGGCTGGTCTCTGGCTGGCTCTTTCTCCATGAGCTGGTCTTTGGCTGCCTGTGTCCGGATAACAGACCTCCACCTCTCAGCACGCTCCTCCAGCCTTCCCTCTGAATTCAACATTGCCATGGCCCCTGGGTCAGCTAATGACCTACTCCGGCCTCTGGTAGCACCTGCTCGTCTTTCTTCCTTGCAACTCTTTCCTTGGCCTCTGTACTGTGCATGGGATCCCACCACTGCCACCAATTGTAAGAATGACCGTGTTAGTGGCTGGAGAAACAGTACAGAGGCATTGATAACGGTTAACCAATGATAGGTTTATTCGCCAAATGAGCATTACAAACCGGCAGGAATACAATAAGTTCTCTACTCCCAGCACAGACTTTTTGTTCACCTGCAAAATGGCCACCTTTTATACCCAGCTGGAGATAATAAATGGTAAATGGTAAATGGTGCATTTATATAGCGCCTTTATCCAAGGCGCTTTACATAGATTGTGCATTACATTCACCCATTCACACACCGATGGCAGCGGAAACCATGCAAGGCACCAACTAGCACATCGGGAGCAATTAATGAGAATGGACTATACTATACCATTTACAGGGGTGTCTTCAAATGAGAATATACCATAAATAAGCATACAATAAATACATATAAATAAATAACCTTAAACCATACAAATGTTACACATTTCTGTGAACTACATGAACTATACGACTTATATAATAAGTCCTTCACATTACAACATAAATAAGCAATCACATCTTAACCCCCCCCCCCCCCTGCTATCCTGACATGGTCCAGCACAATCCTTACTGAAACACATCACAGGCACACATTATTAGGCATTCAATCAAACCTCAACAATAGAACTCCACATTATTGCACTTCCCAAACATATTGAATCTAAAACCCACATTGCACTTGCCCCTCATGTTTGTTAATCACCAAGCATTTCCCCAGGTGGAACTCGTTGGCTGAGTGGCCATCTCAGCTAAACAGGAAACGGTATTCAACAATAAAATCATGACTGCAAAATACAACTGTGCAAGTTAATAAAGTGCCAATATGCTGTGCAGAATAAGTAACAGAGGACCACTCTGTTACAGTCTGCCTGCCTGCCTGTCCAATTGTCCATGAGTAGCTGTCTGTCTGCCTGTCTGAGTAGCTGTCTGCCTGCCTGCCTAATTGTCCATGAGTAGCTGTCTGTCTGCCTGTCTATGAGTAGCTGTCTGCCTGCCTGCCTAATTGTCCATGAGTAGCTGTCTGTCTGCCTGTCTATGAGTAGCCATGTCTGCCTTCCTGCCTGTCCAATTGTCCATGAGTAGCTGTCTGTCTGTCTATGAGTAGCTGTCTGCCTGCCTGCCCAATTGTCTATGAGTAGCTGTCTGTCTGTCTGTCTGTCTATGAGTAGCTGTCTGCCTTCCTGCCTGTCCAATTGTCCATGAGTAGCTGTCTGTCTGTCTATGAGTAGCTGTCTGCCTTCCTGCCTGTCCAATTGTCCATGAGTAGCTGTCTGCCTGCCTGTCCAATTCTCCATGAGTAGCTGTCTGTCTGTCTGCCTGTCTATGAGTAGCTGTCTGCCTGCCTGCCAGCCAGCAAGTTGGTTAACAGAAAATAAATTGTTATGGCTGAGTAAAATAAAATACAATAAACACAATTTGCCTGAAAATAGATTACCCAGCTATGACCTTTTTCATGAAAAAAAATGAGTAGTGATATGGCTGACTGAGTAAAATAAAACAATCTACCTGAAAATAGATAGCTATAACTGAAGAGCAATTTCCGCAATTTCCGCAATTACCATTTCCGCAATTTCCATTTCCGCAATTTCCTCAATTTCCATTTCCGCAATTTCCATTTCCACCATTTCCGCAATTTCCGCAATTACCATTTCCGCAATTTCCATTTCCGCATTTCCATTTCCACCATTTCCACAATTACAATTTCCGCAATTTCCATTTCCGCAATTTCCACAATTTCCGCAATTTCCATTTCCATTTCCATTTCCAACTATTAATGGCAGCTGGGTTTCATCATTCAAATAAAATAGAATTCTGTCCGTTTAGCTATAAAATTATGTCAGGGAATAGGGATACACAGTATATGTCTTTCATTTGCATTGCATCTCCCCCCCCCCCCCCCCCCCCAAGCTTTTATTTTCGTTCGAGTAATAGTACAACTCTAATAGTATTACTTATAATAATGTAATTGAAGATAACTTCATTCAGATTTATTTATTTTAATTTCATTTTCCAGATTTTTTTTTCTTCTTTTTTTTAGATTTTCATTGGTGGGCCAGTCATAATGGTCCCGCGGGCCTGATGTGGCCCGCGGGCCTGAGGTTGAGTATCACTGCTATATGTAATGCATTATTACTGGCACTTATAATGCGTTATAAACCTTGTTTTAAGTTGCCATACATGATCATAATGAGTGTCATAATGCCTTACAAGCACATTATAATATATTATAAATGTTGTATCAGGTGAACCCAACAGCACATTATCTAAGGGCCATATGTGACACTGATGATGAGGGAACATAGGGTTGAGGGAACATAGGGTTGAGGGAACATGTAGTTAGGGAACATATTGGCACGACCCCATTTCGTATTGTGCAAACTCTATTGTGTTGTTTCTCCAAGGAATCAGACTTGTGTGCCACTAATAACAGGGATTTATTCATACAAAATATTGTGCCACAGGCTACAAATAAAACATATTCAAAAATAAAATACAAGACTCAAACTAGAAATGCACTGTCGAGCTGCCAACTTACATAGTTACATCATCAGCCAATCCCTGATTGGCCGAGCGACGCCACCAACATAACGGAGCCAATCCAATTGGCCGAGGGGGCCACCGAACATATGCAGCAAGCTGCAAACGTGCGCTCTGATTGGGCCAAGCGAAGCCACCAAGAATACACAATCCCTGATTGCTCTGCTCGCGCAAGTAATAACTACAGGGCTTACAAAATCGACTACAAATGACCATAAAACAGCTACAAACGGTTGCCAAAGCAGGAGTTGGGACTATAAACTTATATAAAATGTCGCTCTCAATCATCAAATATAATTTAGTCAAAAAGTTTAGTCAAAACACCGGAATTAGAATGTCAGCGTTGAACCACATTATATAGCCTCAAAACGGTGAGAATTGAATACGAGAGCATATAACCTGTTAAAAAAGTTAAAGCGTAGAAAAAGTCACAACCAGATCCCGTTCTTCCCCGATGCCGTGCCAACCCTCAGCAGTGCTGTCTCCCATTGTCCTTTAACCCATTCTGACCTGAGATCAGATTCATACGAGGTTTCCACTGGACACACACTGGTCTGATTAACCCATTCTGACCTGAGATCAGATTCTGAAAAATGTCAGTCGTTCTTTCGATTTAAAAAAAATAGCAGACCCTATACAAGCTCATAGCGCGCCACTCGGTGGCGCGCTATGAGCTTGTAGATCTGCTATTTTTCAATAGATAAAGCATAACACGATGCTAACACCAGAATGGGTTCCCGTTCAGAATGGGTTAAAGCCTTTTGTCTTAAAGGACAACTTTAGTTTTTTTCAACCAAGGTTCATGTTTTAGGTTATTATTAGAGAAAGTTATTTTTTTTTCTCCATTTGCTGCTTTCTTTCGTTTTAGGGATTTTATAGCTGTTTTGTGCAGGGGGGCGGGGGCATTCGAGCATGGTGCTAAATATGTGTTTTTTTACAAAATATTATGGAGATTAATTTTATTATTATTTACTATAGCCCTGATAAACCCCAGGAAATGACATCTGGCCACAAATAAATCACATGGATCTATACTGAATGTGAAGGAGGCCTACTGGGGGGGCAAGCCACACTGTGGGCTGTATTTTGCGTGTCTTAAGTACCAGGTCTTATTATACCTAACTTGAGTAAACTAAAGACCTGGAGGCGTGGTCAATGCCATTTGGCTATTCTGAGTGGCCAAAGCAACACAACAACTTAGCCAACACACCAACTTAGCCAACGCAAAATGTATGGTATTGCTCGTCAACAACAGATAAATATCGGCTTCGGGTTTTATTTGCCGATATTGACCGATAAGGGCAAATATCGGCCGATGTGTGGCCGATATATCGGTGCATCCCTAATATTAACCAATGGCCTATACAGTGATATTGCCTGGTAGTCAGAATAATATACCGGCGGTATTACCGGTAATATACTTTAATATATGTATTCTCTCCTGCCCCGTTATATATAGATTCTTCCCTGGTTCTGGTCTCTCCTGTCCCCCTATAGTTTCTCTCCTGGTACTGGTATATGGTATCTCCATATAGAGAAGTGCTCGTTCCTCTTCCTGCTGCCTGACTGATGGAGAATCATCAACCATGTATCATGTGCCCAAACGGATCATTTCAGTGTGTGAGCGATTCGGTTCACGCCAACTAACGGCAATGATCCGATTCACTGAATCGGTTCACGGTTCAGTGGCACTTCCGGAGTCCCTGCAGCGCGCACTGTGACTGACTGACTGACTGTACTAGTGTCTGTAGCACAACTCAATACAAAAAGACTGTACAACTGTGAGTGGACGACCAATAAAGCCTTATACTATTATATTATACTATATACTAGTATATATATTATATTATAAAAGCGTCCAACTTGTTCAATTCATCATAACATTTAGAGACATATACAAATATAGACTTATATATAGCCAGCCCAAAAGCAGGAACTCATCATCATAAAGGAGGTAAAAAGGGGAAAGCAAGTAGTGTAGTGTACACTTCCATTTGTATAAAAATTTGTGGTTTTATTTTTTGCACTAGTAGGCTTACTACTAACATGTAAACGTTGGATGACACACAGCCACTCGACTTGGCATACCAAGTGATCAATTGCAGCATTCGAGGCTACAGCAGTATTATTTATTTATATTTGCATCTCGGTAGGCTAGCTATTCATTCAGTTTCTCAGAAGAAACGTGTCAGCTCAGCTGAGCTCCCGATCGACGATATCCGCTGTGTGTATGTGTGTGTGCGTGCTGGGGGGTGGGGGGGGGGGGCGTGACCGTGAACCGACTCATTGCAAGACGTGAGCACAACACTGAATAAAGAAGTCTGTAGACGCCCTGGCCCTCCTGCGGCCCCTGGGAGTCCTTCAGCTCAAATGTGTCGCTGTGAAGGGGAACGAGGGACGACGGAGACAGGAGGTGAACCACCGACGACACGGAGCTCCTGAAGGCCGACGTCCTGGCCGTGAACAGGACGAATATCTGAAAGCCCTAGAGAGACAGAGAGAGAGAGAGAGAGAGAGAGAGAGAGACAGAGACAATTTACAATTACAATTTAGGCATTTAGCAGACGCTCTTAATCCAGAGCGATTTACATTAAGCAAGAACTAAAAAGCATGGCAATACATCATACATACATAAAAAGTAGTTGTCATGCGTAAGCTATAAGAACGTAACGAGAAAGAGAGAGAGAGAGATATTAAGTGATTGATTGGTTGAATACTTCATTAATCATTGGTAATACTGAAATCAGTATGGAAGTACAGTTAACAAAGCTATATATGCTAAAAGGATAACACACAAGCCTATGAAGTGTGATGTTTTGTATTTAGGAAACTTGATGGGGGGTAAGATTCGAGGAGAGGATAGATATTTGGTAAACATTTTATTGGCGGCAGCAAAGAAAGCTATCAGAAGAAAATGGGGACAGATGGAACCTCCAACACAGGGACAATGGGAGGACTTGATCCAGGAGATTCATTTTATGGAGAAACTAACACACCGTCTGAGGCTACAAGAAGAAAAAATGGAGGAGAAATGGTATAAATGGACAATATTTAAGGGTATAGGGGAATGAGAGACAATTGTAAATTCCTAGAAAAATGTATGTAACGTTTTGAAACGCAATGTCGATGCCTGTTTTTATTTTTTGTACGTCTGTGATGTTATATGTATTGTAAGTTTGTTTCTTCTGTCTTGTCTTGAAAACCAATACAATTTTAAGTTATAAAAAAAATAAAAGGATAACATACTGTTGTACTGTACTCAATTCATCATCAAGACATGCAATAACATTACATATTAGCACTGAAATGCACTGCTAGTGCTAGATATATTCACTGAAAAGAATGGGGTGCGGTCGGACCTTCGCTTTTTTTGTTGTTGATTTTTTTTTAATTTAGCACAGTATAAAAACAATACTGTGTAGTATACCTGTGTTGTTGTAAAGACACAGAAGAGGATGTTGAAGATGAGGTGAGCGGTTCCCGTGGTAACCAGCATCAGGTATCCCAGTATCCAGGATATTCCCAATAAGATAGCCAGAGACAAGCTACTCAGAAGCTTCTTCTTCACGGGGTTACTCCTTGTACTGCAACACACGCAGACAGACATAACATTACCACTGGTGGAAAAAGTATACTCAATTGTTTTACTTAGGTAAAAGTACCAATACTACAATTTAGAACTACTCTGTTACAAGTAAAAGTACGGAATTGAAATGGTGCTTTTTTATTTATTTTTTGTATAATTTTTATCCCACGATTTTGCAGCCCATTTTTTTTCACCCAGTGTCAATTATCTAATATAATTCTGGCCACTACACTTCCTCTCCCAACCTGGGGGGGGGGGCAGCGGACTGGACTCGTGCTTCCTTCTATGCATGAGGAGTCCAAAGCTGCTTCTTTTCACCTGACAGGGGGGAGTTTCCCCGGCCGGACGTATAGCGCGTGGAAGGAACACGTTATTCCGACCAGTTCCTTTCCCTCCATCAGGCGCCCCGGCTGGCCATAGGGGGAGGTATAGTTTAGAGACGGATTACTGCATGTTTTTGTGAGGGGACAACATGCAAACTCCACACAGAAAGGCCCTTTCGCTAACACCGCCTCGGGTATGGGCACTGGAGGTGACGCGGAGGAGAGAACACGTGCCCCCATAGCGCCCACAGCGGGAATCGAACCCGGGAACCTTCTGTGCCACCGTGCCTTTTGATTTGTCTTAGTTTTAGTCGACGAAATCGACACTGACCTGGTGAGGTTGGGCTGTCTCTTACAGGTGGTGTACATGAAGTACAGGAAGACCGCCGTGTTGTACACCAGCACCACGCCCACAGGGAGGAGAAAGCCCCAGAACATGGGCTTCCCAAAGTCAAAGCTCCCCGTGGTGCCATCCGTTGCAGCGAGCCAACAACTAGAAGGAGAGGAGGAGGAGGAGGAAGAGGAGGAGGAAGAGGAGGAAGAGGAGGAAGAGGAAGAGGAAGAGGAGGAGGAAGAGGAGGAAGTGGAAGAGGAGGAAGTGGAAGAGGAGGAAGAGGAAGAGGAAAAGGAGGAAGAGGAGGAGGAGGAGGAAGAGGAAGAGGAAGAGGAAGAGGAAGAGGAAGAGGAGGAAGTGGAAGTGGAAGAGGAAGAGGAGGAGGAAGAGGAAGAGGAAGAGGAAGAGGAAGAGGAAGAGGAAGAGGAAGAGGAAGAGGAAGAGGAAGAAGAAGAAGGATAAGAAGAAGGAGAAGAAGAAGAAGAAGAAGCGATGAAAGGGGGGAGGAAGGAGGTATAGAGAGGACCGTCAGAAACAGTATTTTCTTTGTATTTGATTGTAAACATGATCTCATTAGAATGAACGAAAGAGAATTGACCTACAAGTCCTCTCGCCTGAATCCTAGGGGGTTGCTGGGTCTGTAGCACACAGCTAGAGAGAGAGACACCATGACAGCAGGGATACCTGCGCACGCACACGCAGTCACAGTCAAGTAATAAATAAGGTACACTAACATACAGTTATGTATAGTACGTATGGCCGTGTGTATGGGTGTGTGGGTGTGTGTTTGTGTGTGTGCGTGCGTGCGCATTGTACCCCAGCCAGTGACGACAGACATTGCAGTGGAGTGCGGCGGCAGGCTGGTCTGATGCATGGCGATGAGGACGAGGAGTTGCGTGGCGTAGACCGAGTTCCAGACGAAGGTGGCCAGCAGGAAGTACTGCAGCAGCGCCGTCACGGCCGTGCACGAGCCGTGGTCGCGCTCCACGTGCACGTCTGACCCCATGACGTGGTTATGCTTGATGTCGCTCGCCTTCACCTGGAGAAAAAAATAAATAAATAATATATATATATATATATATATATATCCAGCTTTACATTAAAGGAGAATTCCATGCTAGAAGGCTTTCTTCTTACCTTTATTTGTAGTTGTTACGTCCCCACCAAAGAGGTCCAGGTGTTATTTTGTGCAAAAGTGCATTATTGGCTATTTCCCCTAATATAAGCCCTCAATGGTTGGGTTTTTGTGCTAATTTGCTTATTTCCATCTAAATAAGTAGTAAAGTGTGCCGCTTGGGATACTATTTACATTATGAAGAGAGGATATATACAAAAATAATAATAATTGAGTGATGGAAATAAGCACCCCATAGCCCCATTCAATTCAATGCAATTCATTGAGGGCTTATGGTATAGCGGAAATAGCCAATAATGCGCTTTTGCACAAAATAACACCTGGACCTCTTTGGTGGGGACGTAACGACTACAAATAAAGGTAAGAAAGCCTTCTAGTATGGAATTCTCCTTTAACTGAGAAAAAGAGTACTGCCGAAGCAGACAACCCACAGCACACATGAAGAAAATGCCAGCACTCATTATGTCCTTTTCACATGATTTTATTTACCTCTGACGAGAGTGGACAACGTAAGCGTTTCGGCCTGGTTGGGACAAGCTGGAGTTTGAAATAAATTGTTTTCAACGAGGGCTGTAGTGCCCAAATCCTAAATTTGTGGCACTACTGGTTGCCGACAGTGGGGTTATAGTTAAGACGTGTGCTCCAGGAAGTGATGTCCAAACATGTGCGTAGAGTTGGTATAATGACGATTTATTATCTGTTTCTGCAGGCCTAGTCACTACAGCATACATATAAATAAATGCAATAAACATAAATGATACAAACAGCCTCCTAAACACAGTCTGAAAACTGTTTGCCTCTTGTCAGCAACACCTGCTGCTTGATTGAGATCAGATTAAATACCCTGCCAACCTTCACATTGACCACACCCCTCAGTGGACATCATTGGCCACAGTTAGGTGACTCAAATGGCGCTTACAAGGGCGTTGTGACAACGCTGAGGAAGGCCAACCAGGCCCAAACGCGTACTTTGTCCACTCTCGTCAGGGGGTAAATAAATTCATGTGAAAAGGCTGGCATTTTCTTCTTTACATCTTTACATTATCAAAAATAAACCGTTTTATGAACAAGTGTTTCGTCAGTACGGAGTAGTAATAGTAAATACTAAAGCAAATAAGATTAACAGTAGGGCTAGTGTCAC
The DNA here is from genome assembly GCF_963924005.1 of Protomyctophum bolini. NCBI lineage: Eukaryota > Metazoa > Chordata > Actinopteri > Myctophiformes > Myctophidae > Protomyctophum > Protomyctophum bolini. The sequence continues at coordinate 36,062,463 of NC_137879.1, forward strand.
TAATGATAGTAGCAGTATAGTATAAATAATGGTGGTAGTGTGTAGAGTAGTACTAGTAGTATAGGATTTTAGTTTGATTTGACCCCGAAGGCCAAAGGTTTCTAAATAGTTAAACAGTACTGCAAGTATATAAGGCTGAACAATACATCATCATCATCATCATCATCATACTATAATTCAGCCAATGTCTGAGTGTGTGTGTGTCTGTGTGTGTGTCTGTCTGAATGTCAGAAACAGCGCGTTATCTCATCATTGCCTGTACCAATCACTCCCACTTTTCACACAGGCATTGACCATATGAATATGGAGGTCTTTTTTCGAATTGACACATTAATGATTAATAATGAATTTATTAGTGAATTAAAACGCACACGGGCACAGTACCCCCCATGGCCACAAGGGGGGGGGGGGGGGGGGGGCAAATATCTCACAACGGGTAAGGGCTAGTATTACATAATTATACTGAAAATCTATCATCATCGCTCTTTCTTCTTTCCATCATTCCTCTTTTTTCAGAGTGTGCATACTTTAGGCTTTTCATTGTCATGGGTTCTTCTACTGTATGTTAGCAGGGAACCTAAAGGCAGAATTATAATCTTTTTTTTTTAACTAAATTTTTATCCCACGATTTTGTAACCCAGTTTTCTTTTCACCCAGTGCCAATTATCTAATGTAATCCTGGGCGCTACACTTCCTCTGCCAACCTGGGGAGGCAGCGGACTGACCTCATGCCTCCTTCTATGCATGAGGAGTCCAAGCTGCTTCTTTTCACCTGACAGAGGGGAATTTCCCCGGCCGGACGTAGCGCGTGGAAGGGACACGTTATTCCGACCAGTTCCTTTCCCCTCCATCAGGCGCCCCGGCTGGCCAGGGGGAGGTAGTTTTAGAGACCAGGATTACTGCATGTTTTTGTGAGGGTATCTACCCTAGGGGACACGGGGAGAACATGCAAACTCCACACAGAAAGGCCCTTTCGCCAACCCCCGCCTCGGGTATGGGCACTGATGACGCGGAGGAGGGAACACGCCGCCAGTGCCCACAGCGTCCCCAGCGGGAATCGAACCCAGGACCTTCTAGCTGTGAGGCAGAATTATAATCCAACTGTAGCCTACACTTCAATATTTGTTTAATATTGATGAGATATAAGTCATTGCATATATTGCTGAAATAATTTCCACTAATACGTTTCATCGGTTGCGAGTTGCAAATAGTTTCTACCTTACGTTTTGTGCGTGCGTGCGTGCGTGCGTGCGTTGTACCGGCAGGTCGTTTTGTCTGCCGTTGTTGTTGACTCCAGTGAGGAAGACGATGACGAAGATGAGCATGCTGACACAAATGCTCACCATGCAAACGGTGCTCCTGCTCCTTTTACTTTTCCTAACAGACACAGTTAATGACACGTTATTTTACAGGAAAAAATACAAAATAAATCGGATCAGTCTAATTTGCGTGACATAAAAAATGTTACGCAATAGAGTATCATTCCATTTGGGCTGTGGTGGTGGGTGCTTAGTGTCTGATTCAACATTAACTTCTCCCAATAAATCATGATATATATATGCTATTTCTTACTATTTGTGAAGTAATATTAGGCCAATCTCTAAATCGAATCATAAAAGAAAGAGGAAAAAAAAACATCGACTAAAGAGATTGGTACTAGTCGACTATATAAGACTCCCTCGATCGATTAGTCGACCAATCGGTCAGCTCTAATAATTATTTAACAATATTTTTCCCTTTTCAAAACTCAAATTAAAACATAATCACCGAGAACGTCACATGTTTTGAGTGAAATATGCAGGATTTAAGAACACTACAATGTTAAAACCTGCAGCTGCTTGGTTTTTAATAATGAGAATAATAATAAAAATCACACCCGTGTGAACTGAGTGGTGCAATTCCCCCCCATCTCTCTGAGAGAGAGAGAGAGAGAGAGAGAGAGAGAGGGGGCTCTCTCTCTCTCTCTCATTAGCAGGCAGCAGGCACAGCACTATCCCCCTCTCTGTTTCTGGCACCCCCTACTGGTACTAATAAGTCATATACTCGTGCTCAGATACACATTGCTGGTTGTAGGAGTGGTTGCACCACTCAAAAATGAGAATAATGTAATAAAACCAGCAGTTGTGTCATAGGATGTGCAGCTGAGGTTTTACCTGTTGTGAATCTGATGAACGACTGTTATAGATAAGCCAGCGATGGAGAAAGCCAGACCCAGGTAGGTGAGGTAGGTCAGAGCGTCTGCATATTTATGCTTCGTCCTGTAGGACTGTTGAGAAGATCACAAACATATAGGATTTATTCACCAACATAAAGAACTCATTTAGATACAGTTACTTCAACCGCTTATCCGTAGTCGGGTCACGGGGGCAACGGCTCCACCAGATTTCCCTCTCCAGAGCAACATTAGCAACTTCCTCCCGGGGGGGATCCCGAGGCGTTCCAAGGCCAGGGAGTCGATGTAATCCCTACATCTCATCCGTGGTCTGCCCGGGGGTCTCTTCCCAGTGGGACGTGCCTCGAGGACCTCCCTATAGGGAGACATGCACTCGAGAGGCATCCCCATGCACCAGATGCCTGAACCACCTAAGCTGGCTCCTTTCCAGGCGAAGAAGCATGCAGCGACTCTACTCTGAGGCACAGATGATATTTTACATATTTACTTTTTATCGAGAGATGAACACTCTCTCGATCCATTGATATGGTTACCGGGAGCTCGAATAATTGTTTTTATTAAGCTCCGAACATCGTACTGCATCCCATTATGAGCCCTAAAGTCATTCAAGGATGAGGATTTGGGATAACTTTTCAGAAAAGAATCATCCTCCTAGTATAATCATAGTACCCGATGATCATGTTTTAGGAGGGGGGGGGGGGAGGGGGGCATCACGGCACTCCATCATTAAAACAGTTTAAGAGCCATAAATGTCAACACTCTCTTTGGCTGGTTGGTTTAGAACGGTGGTTCTCAAATGTTCAATTAGTATTATTTGTATTGCAATGATGACCCCCGTTAACTTGTGTGTACAAAATGGAACCAAATTGACCAGTTAGGGTCCATTTGGTTCCATTTGTACACTTTCAGAGTTACAGAACTGTGTACAGGTCCATTTGGAACCCCCTCAAGAAACCCTGGCGGTTTTGAGAACCACTGGTTTAGAATGACTGCATGAGTGACATTATTTAAGCCGAGTTTTCTTAATGAAATAATTAAGCATTCCATGTCCTCTCAAAAAAGCTGAATTTTGTTGTTAAGCTTTCACTTGCAGGTCAAATACTAATTTTCATTTTTCACATGTCTACTATATTACCCAGTAGAGGGCTATTGTCATTTCCCAATCTTTGATAGCATAATGAAGATAGATTGTAATTTCATGAAACTTATCTCTAGCTTTTGCTTAGAGCTTTCTCCCAGAGTTCTATACTGTATCTATGCCATGCATGGGCAACTGGCGGCCCGGGGGCCACATGCGGCCCTCACCTTCACTTAATGTGGCCCTCAGGTTAATATCAGAATACTGATATATTATTGATTTCAGCTGTTGCAATTCCAAACATGCAAACATGACCCGCTTTAATTACTTCAGTCTATATAGCTTAATGACTAGTATTATAATTCATTTTTTATGTCCAATGTATTTGTATTTAGTTGATAAAGTTAACATAAGTATAACTAAATGCATTTTAAATTAAATTAAATGGTTACTTTTCCAATTTAAAAAATAGCTAAAATAAATTCAGGAGTTCAATTCTACTATAGCAAAAATATCAGTACAACAATAACAGTACAGTATATGCATGCTATATGTGATAAACAGCCTTGCCGATTGTCCCTTTTCGCATAGTATAGTTTCAGGGCATAGTATTTGACAATAAACAAATAGGTCAAATGAAATGGAGATAAAACAACGGATGAACAAATCATAAGGAGTGTGACGCCAGCGTTATACCATGAGAATAGCGAAGTTGGTGGTGTGATTGCAGACACACCTGAGCAGACCGTCTTCTGTTTGGTTCTTAGAACAACCATAGGTGCTCCAGTCGTCGGCGGAATAATCCCAGGACACACACGCATAGTCATAGAGAGAATACAGAGAGGGGTCTGGATGGACCTATGAAACAGAGCACGCACAGAGCACGCACGCACACACACACACACACACACTCACACACACACACACACACACACACACACACACACACACACACACTCTGACGAAGGCATTTTGTGCCGAAACATTGGTCATCTTAAAATAAAAGTTTTGCATCGTGACCACGAGTTGTGCGATCTTTCTCCTTCCTTTTTCCAAGACAAAAAAAAACTATGACGAAAAATGTCCATCCTTTTTTCCCCCCCAGACGAAAACTAAATAAAAACGTAAGATATAATGACTAACAATATTATGATTAAATATACTGACAATTTAGTCAACAAATAAAAACTATTACAGACGAAAATGTTAGGGAGGGACTACTGGAGAAGAGAGGTTATTTTATGCTCGGAGCTTGTAGTGCCGCCGATCTACAAGCTCACAGCTCGTTGCCGACAGCTACCATTTTCTTCAAATGAGAACCTTCTTTAATAGAAAAGCAATAGTGGTCCACATTTGTATTATGAATTTGCTATTAGTATAGTTTACTTCACCTTCCCATTCAGTCGACTGGTGTTTCTGATGAGCACCTGGACCTGTTCAGCGAGGGGACTGACCGAGGCAGACACGACCCGGACTGGGCTGGACAGATTCTTCAGGGTTCTGTACTGGGCAGACCTGAAGAAGTGGTCGTTCTGGTACAGGACGATGCCTACAGAGGAATTCTGCTGAGAACGGCCCTCTAAGACAGAGAGAGAGAGAGAGAGAGTAGAATGATCATCAGGGCCCAGATTTAAGACTCTCGACGTAGCAAATCTGATCAACCAGATGTTGATCAGGCCCCTCCACGGAGCCCACCCTGTCTATCTCTCTTCTATTCTTTCTTCCTATTCCCCCTCTACCCCCCCCCCCCCCCCCCCCCCCTCTCCCCCGACATGCATGGTCGAGGCAGATGGAAGTGTCTTGAGACAACTTGTTGTGATTTGACACTTTAATAAAATTGAATTGAATTGAATCAAGGCCTGATCCTGACCTATAGGCTAGAATCAACATGTGTAAAATAATCATTTTATAATTAAGAAAGAAAGCAACAAATGTAAATAAACACTCATCTTTTACTTTCTCTAATAACAATCTAAAACATGATCCTTGGTTAAAAAAAAAAGCTAAAGTTGTCCTTTAAAGATCTTTGGATGCAAACGATTTGCATCCAATGATCCTTAAAGGACCACTTTTAACCTATCTTCATATAATAGGTCCTCACTAATAATAATGAAAAGATGGCGCAATTCTTTTCTACTCTGTTGATGTCTCATAGGAGGGCTGTTGGCAGTTCAGAAACCGTCTTCCAGTGACATCATCGATGGGGAATACAACCTAATGGAAACTGCAGGCTTTCTAGTCCTGAAAAGTTGCAATGCGAAAATGGAAGCCATCGTTCTCACGATAATGAAAATCTAAAAGAAATTGCAAAAAAATCTTGTTAAAAAAAGATCTGCCTAATGATGATGTCACTGGAAGACGGTTTCTAAACTGCCCACAGCCCTCCTATGAGACACAGACTGAGTAGAAAACAATCGTGCCATTTAATCATGATTATTAGTGAGGACCTATTATATGAAGATAGGTTGAAAAGTGGTGAAATGGTCCTTTAACACTTTGAACACCGGTTACCATAGGGGGCGGTGCCAGTGAAATGCATAGGGTAGGCAGATAAGAAGAGCTTTCCTTGTTATTTTGAACCGGAAGTGTTAATCACCCATGTTCTTCTAAGCGTCACGGCCGTATACTAGCGAGTGATCCATTGATATGGTTACCGGGAGCTTGAATAATTGTTTTATTAGTACCCGATGAACATGTTTTAGGAGGGGGGGCATCACGGCACTCCATCATTAAAACAGTTTAAGAGCCATAAATGTCAAGACGTCTAATTGCCAATTATGTACTGGATGCCGCGGACGACAAGACGTGATCCCTTGGGAATTCAAGTTTAATTTTTTTATCCATATTTTGAAGATTCCTCTAATCTGGTGTACAAGGTGATGACATGCACATTACATGCAGAATAGAATTACAATTTATTTATTTCTTTATAATGGGAGAATTGGCACTCAAAAGCCTAAACTGGTGACCACCAGGTGGCGCTTAAAGAGTTTTTAACATTTGTATCTGTTCGTCAACTTCAATGCTGGCCTATAGTCTCACACGCCGCCGTTTCTAGCTTTGATAAACCTAAAACCTTGAGTTTACATTTAGAGCGAAAACCTTTCTACCTTATTATTTTTTATAATATAATTATCATATTAAGCAGAGTTAGTCCTGCAGGAATGAACAGGGCAGTGACCTTTGTTGTCTGGAAACAAAAAAAAAGGCACATTTTCTGAGTTCCTACCAGGACGACGAAACTTCAGGAACAGGATGAGGTCGGACGCTCCGGTTAAATTAAGGGGGACGTCTGATGCGCTGGTGTTCAGCTGTACTCTGGCAGCCACAAAACTGTCTGTAGTGCCTACAGTACACGCACGCACACGCGCACAGACACACACACACACACACACACACAACATAATGCATGTTAAAATAAATTGTTACGGCCAGCATGTATACTGTTGTCTGTACGTCTGTCTGTGTGTGGGTATACATGTGACTCTGTGTGTGTGTGTGTGTGTGTGTGTGTGTGTGTGTGTGTGTGTGTGTGTGTGTGTGTGTGTGTGTGTGTGTGTGTGTGTTGCTAACCTGCCAGTGACGTGAACTGGACTGCATGTACGTGTGTGGGCAGCTGAGCAGACTGCAGGACCAGGTTTGGTTGAACAATGTTCAGCCCTGAACTCAAAGAGAACTGCTCCAGGGTCTGTGTTAGACTGACGCACGCACACAGTCACACACACACACACACACACACACACACACACACACATATATATATATATATATATATATTTTTTTTATTTATTTTTTCTATTTTAGGAACTTCAACTTTCCTGGAACAGAAAGACTGCAGTTTGTAGCTTAGACGGTATTTGTTTTGTTTTACGTTTTGTTTAATGCACGGACAATAGCTTAATTGAAGCTATTGTCTTCTTTTCTTCCTGGAAAGATATCACACTGAATAGAAGCTATTAGCTTCTATTCAGTGTGCTATCTTTCCAGCAAGAAAGTATATATTAATATTTTTTTTCTCCCTTTTTACTTTTTCTTAATGCCAAAATAATAGCTTCTATATCAGCATGTTATCTTTCCATGCAGGAAGATTATTAAAGGCTGTTGTTTATTTTAGCTTGGAATGCCCACAGATTAACGTCAATGGTAGGCAGGGTTCTAATAATAATAATGGATTGCATTTTTTAGAGCGCTTTTCTATGCACTACGTGCTTATACTCAAAGCGCTTACAATGGTCCATTCATTCATACATTGGGAGCGTCCTCACTTCCCACATTCACACACCAATGGTGGCGACCACTGGAGGCAATGCAGGGTTCAGTGTCTCGCCCAAGGATGAAATAATTAGTGGATCATGGTAAATTCAATATCGTATCGGCTATTTTGCCACTTCTGTGTTACACTGTAGTACAAGTAAAGGCATTACATAACACATAAACACATATAACACATAAAACAATAAGACGTTTAAAAATGGTGATGCAAGGTTTCTGCCTGACAGCAACGATATTATACAATTTTACTAGTATTACTGGGTGGGTATAGTATGTACTACTATATATTATGAGTATACTATAGATTGTACTTCAGTATTATTGTATTGTGTGCATACCTTTGTGTAGCGTTTGCATCGACTCCTCTGTCTGGAATACTAGAATTCAGCAAGTGGCTGATGGTTGCTGCTGCCGCCACGGCTATACTCTGACAGACAGAGAAATGGAGTCATTTACAAAATGGTGAATGCATGGTGCATTTATTAACAGAGATTGTGCATTACATTCATTCACCCATTCACACACCGATGCCGGTGGGAAACCGTGCAAGGCACCAACCTGCACATCGGGAGCAATTAGGGGTTCGGTGTCTTGCTCAAGGACACTTCGACACCAACTCTGGGGGAGCCCACAGGGTTCGAACTGGGAACCTTTCCGTTTCCATCCGTCACTCTACCCCTGAGTGCACAAAGTGCAAGCTTGGGGGACCAAAGTGCAAGGCAGATCGCACAAAATGAATGAACCTGTTGAGTAGACCCGTTTGTTGGCACCACTGTCGTGTTGGGAGACTGCAGCAGAGACTGCAGCAGTCTGTTGGCAATGTTGGCAGCGGTCGTAATGTTGTCGGGGCTCAGCTGCTCTGGTCGGGAGGTGAGGATCTGAACGTTGCCCGCCAGGATCAGCAAGTCATCCTGATTGGTCACCTATACCACCACGTAAACACAATAGATTACTAACTGATATTGTATAATAAAAAAATCACTGAAAAAAAAATCAATGAACCGAGTGGTGCAACTCCCCTCTCTCTCTCTCTCCCCGCCCCACCCCCCCCTCCTCCTCCCTCCCTCCCTCTCTCTCTCTCTCATTAGCAGGCAACAGCGCCCCTACTGGTACTCATATGATGCTCATACATACATAGGTGAACACATAGGATAGGTGAACGTCACATACATAGGTGAACACGGACAAAGCTGTTCCTTGGAGTGGTTGCACCACTCAAAAAAGGCACCACACAATGTGTACACACTGCACAATATGGACAACTTTATTTAGGCAATGTTTCGGGCAACAGGCATCTGCCTGAATAACTTGATATTATGAAATTACTAGAGATGTCCCGATACTGTATCGGTGAAGTATCGGATCGGCCATTATTTGGTCATATCGGTTCATATCGGTATCGGCAAATATGCCAGTCTAACCACAGATCCGACACCGCTATAGGGGTAAGGGGTTGACACTATAGCAGGTAAATAAAATGTTGGGGCATGTGGAGTTTGCTTTGGAGTTGCCCAAACGGCAAGTGCACATTTGAATGAGGAGTCTGCTATAAACGTAACACGAGGTGTATAGCTAGATAGCTATAAAACACTATTCCCGGGTCGGTGGACTTCAAAATAAGATCATTTTCTTTTTTTTATAAATATTATTCTCTGGTATCTGTATTCGGTATCGGCTAACACAGAAATCGGGATCGTATCGGGACATCTCTAGAAATTGGATCATTTGGAATGGGTGGAGTGAGTGTGTGTGTGTTACATTTTGCATCAAGGTCGCATCAAGGTCGTCCAGAGTGGTGTCACACTGCAGGATCTGCGGTCGCTCAAACGTTGGAATTCCAGTTTGATTGCGGGAACAAAGGACTGACGCCTCGGGGGTACCAGCTGCACACACACACACACACACACACGGTGACACACCACAATGCGATATTAATATGTATGTGAATACGTGATTATAGGACTGTGAGACAGTTACTAAATTGAATTATATTGTGTGGTTCACTGTAAAAGTCATGTAGAGGAACATACCATTGACAGATGTCTCATTGCAAGATTTGTCAGAATATGAGAACCAGCCCACCGTGGTGTTTGGGAATTTGAATGTGCCAATCTTTGTTTCTCGGCAGAAGTTTGCTGTCAGCAACAGAGAAGAAAAATACGTTTTTTTTTAAGGGACCACTTTTAAACCTATCTTCATATAATCGGTCCACACTAATGATCATGATAAAATAGCACCATTCTTTTCTACTCAGCCTGTGTCTCATAGGAGGGCTGTGGGCAGTTCAGAAACCCATCCACCAGTGACATCATTGATGGGAATCCACGCTAATAGAAAGCTTTCTATATTCCTGAAAATGGGGAAAATGGAAGCAATCGTTCTCGCGATAATACAAATCTAAATATATACTGTATATATATATTTTAAAAAATATTTTGTTTTAAAAAGAAATCACAGACTTGTGGTATTTTATCATGGACATTAGTGAGTAGTAGGACCAGTTAACTGAAAGATGAAACGTGGTCCCCATAAGACAGTCCTATTGGCTGCAGCCATAGCTGGCCGCTACACTATGTATGTGTCTTTGTTATCGCAGATCGACACGCTCGCAGCGAGCTTGATCGGCTCTTTTCAGCGAAAGCCTTCCCCACAATGACAGAAAACATAAAATACACACAGGCACGCTCTATGCCTGAGCAGTGTTGGAAAAGTTACTCAAATACGGTCAGTTACTTAAAAAATAAGTAATATAATTACTTTACATATTACTCCCTGACAAAAGTAACTACTGTAGTTACTTATTACTTTACTTTTTTTTTCTCGCCCCCAGTAGGCTAATTGCATCTTTTGTCCCCAAAAGTGTCACACTAATATTTCTAATAAACACTCATGCCCACAGTACCACCAAGGCTCGTGAAAATAGTAACAAGTTACTTTTGGAAAATAGTAACATATTAGCAATATTATTACTCAAATCCTAAAGTAATTAGTTACAGTTACTGGGGGGAAAAAGTAATACTATTACTTTAAGTAATAAGTTACGTTACTTTAGCCAACACTGGCCCTGCCCTGAGGGACTCGGTTCAACCGTGCAATGTTTAGGCGGTTCAGTGTGAGAGGATCCAGGGTTTGGAAACTTTGGATATCTCTCTCCTTTGTCGTCTGTCAATTGAGTACACTCACCATCAGTCAACCAATGGACCAATCAGAGGCTGCTAGTAATAATAATTAATTGCACTTTCATAGCGCTTTTCCAAGTGCTCAAAGCGCTTTACAACGGTTCATTCATTCATACGCTGGGAGGTGAAGCGGTGAACAGTCGACGCCAGCGTCCTCCTCACTTCCCACATTCACACTGCACCAATGGTGGCGAGCTCACACCGACCGACTCATTGGAGGCAATGCAGGGTTCAGTGTCTTGCCCAAGGACACTTCGACATGTAGGACAGGAGGAGCCGGCCCAGGGACCATTGGACGACCTGCTCTACCTCCTGAGCCACAGCCGCCCACAGAGTACTGCTAGTGGTCCATATCATTATACTTACCCACAGAGCAGGTGTGTCCGCTCCAGTGAGGAGGACAGATACACACTGAAGATGACAGCTCTCCTCCGTTCACACACACCAGCACAGGAGGAGGGACGCTGGGAGTGGTGGCGGTAGTACCGGGAGTGGTGACGGTAGTAGTGGGAGTGGTGATTGGACTGGGAGTGGTGACGGTAGTAGTGTTAGTGGTGATTGGACTGGGAGTGGTGACGGTAGTAGTGTTAGTGGTGATTGGACTGGGAGTGGTGACGGTAGTAGTGTTAGTGGTGATTGGACTGGGAGTGGTGACGGTAGTAGTGGGAGTGGTGGCGGTAGTAGTGTTAGTGGTGGCGGTAGTACCGGGAGTGGTGGTGGTAGTACCGGGAGTGGTGGTGGTAGTACCGGGAGTGGTGGCGGTAGTACCGGGAGTGGTGGTGGTAGTACCGGGAGTGGTGGCGGTAGTACCCGGAGTGGTGGCGGTAGTACCGGGAGTGGTGGCGGTAGTACCGGGAGTGGTGGCGGTAGTACCGGGAGTGGTGGCGGTAGTACCTGGAGTGGTGGCGGTAGTACCTGGAGTGGTGGCGGTAGTACCGGGAGTGGTGGCGGTAGTACCGGGAGTGGTGGCGGTGGTACCCGGAGTGGTGGCGGTAGTACCGGGAGTGGTGGCGGTAGTACCGGGAGTGGTGGCGGTAGTACCGGGAGTGGTGGCGGTGGTACCGGGAGTGGGGTTGGTAGTAGGGGGAGTGGTGGTGGTAGTAGGGGGAGTGGGGTTGGTAGTACCGGGAGTGGTGGTGGTAGTAGGGGGAGTGGTGGTGGTAGTACCGGGAGTGGGGTTGGTAGTAGGGGGAGTGGTGGTGGTAGTACCGGGAGTTGTGGTGGTAGTAGGGGGAGTGGGGTTGGTAGTAGGGGGAGTGGTGGTGGTAGTACCGGGAGTGGGGTTGGTAGTAGGGGGAGTGGGGTTGGTAGTAGGGGGAGTGGGGTTGGTAGTAGGGGGAGTGGGGTTGGTAGTAGGGGGAGTGGGGTTGGTAGTAGGGGGAGTGGTGGTGGTAGTACCGGGAGTGGGGTTGGTAGTAGGGGGAGTGGGGTTGGTAGTAGGGGGAGTGGTGGTGGTAGGGGGAGTGGGGTTGGTAGTAGGGGGAGTGGGGTTGGTAGTACCGGGAGTGGTGGCGGTAGTAGGGGGAGTGGTGGCGGTAGTAGGGGGAGTGGTGATAGCGCTATTATTAGCAGTGGGAGTACTGGGTGTGGCGGTAGTATTAGCAGTGGGAGTACTGGGTGTGGCGGTAGTATTAGCGCTGGGAGTACTGGGAGTGGTGGTAGTATTAGCACTGGGAGTACTGGGAGTGATGGTAGTATTAGCACTGGGAGTACTGGGAGTGGTGGTAGTATTAGCACTGGGAGTACTGGGAGTGGTGGTAGTATTAGCACTGGGAGTACTGGGAGTGGTGGTAGTATTAGCAGTGGGAGTACTGGGTGTGGCGGTAGTATTAGCACTGGGAGTACTGGGAGTGGTGGTAGTATTAGCACTGGGAGTACTGGGAGTGATGGTAGTATTAGCACTGGGAGTACTGGGAGTGATGGTAGTATTAGCGCTGGGAGTACTGGTAGTGTAGTTAGTATTAGTACTGGAAGTACTGGTAGTGTAGTTAGTCAAATAAAAAAAAATATTTGGGTCAGTACTGGGAATAGTGATAATGGCAGTAGTGCCAGTAGTACTGCGAATAGTGATAATGGCAGTAGTGTTAGTACTGGGAATAGTGATAATGGCAGTAGTGTCAGTACTGGGAATAGTGATAATGGCAGACTTGGCAGTAGTGTCAGTACTGGGAATAGTGATAATGCCAATAGTGTCATCAATACTGCGAATAGTGATAATGGCAGTAGTGTTAGTACTGGGAATAGTGATACTGGCAGTAGTGTCAGTAATGGGAATAGTGATAATGGCAGTAGTGTCAGTATAACTGCGAATAGCGATAATGGCAGTATACCTAGTGGTATTAAGATCACAGGCGATATAGGCAAGAGTGTCAGTACTGGGAATATAGTATGAGTATGTTTCGATTATATTAGTAATATATGTTGATCCTCGAGTTAAACTGGCTGAGGTGTGTGTGCGACGTGCGTGTGTGAGGGGAAGAGAGAGAGAGAGAGAGAGAGAGAGAGGGGGGGCAGGGAGAGATAAAATTAAGTGAAGTTGAAATAAACAAAATAATGAATTTAATTAAAATAAATAAATAAAATATGTCATGACAGTGAAAGTGAGTGAATTAGTTAATTACAGAGTGAATTAGTTAATTACAGTGTTTACAGTGTTTACGGTGATTAAGATAATTGTGCAAAATGTGTTTAGTTTTAGTCCATTAATATATTTACATTTTAAATAGTTTAACTACTTGAACCCTATACCAGGGTGAAGCGATTTGCTGTAGGGAAATACTACAGATCCTAGTGTAGAGACCTGGGGGGCCCCGGTCAACTAACTAAATACTACAGATCCTAGTGTAGAGACCTGGGGGCCCCCCGGTCAACTAACTAAATACTACAGATCCTAGTGTAGAGACCTGGGGGCCCCGGTCAACTAACTAAATACTACAGATCCTAGTGTAGAGACCTGGGGGCCCCCGGTCAACTAACTAAATACTACAGATCCTATAGTGTAGAGACCTGGGGGCCCCCGGTCAACTAACTAAATACTACAGATCCTAGTGTAGAGACCTGGGGGCCCCCGGTCAACTAACTAAATACTACAGATCCTATAGTGTAGAGCAGGGGTGCCCACACTTTTTTTACTTTAGAGCTACTTGCTAAATGACCAGCAGAACAAGATCTACCCACCAAAAATTATATTATCCCATTGCTGAAAATAGTTTAAAATCTACCTGTGGGGGCTTTGGAGTGTGTGTGTGTGTGTGTGTGTGTGTGTGTGTGTGAGCGTGCACCTTAGACAGGCCCGAGTGCATGTCAAATATGAACACAAAAATTGGTGTCCCCAAGTTTTTATGCTTAGGGTTAGGTTTAACATTAGACATCTATCCATTAGGTTAGATCAGTTATAGTGAGTGTGCGTGAGTGTGTGTGTGCATGAATTGCATTATGCACCCTCTTTGAATATGCCACTCACTTTGAATAAAGATTTTAATAACGTACGTTTGCAAGACTGGAATGCTGTGTTATTCTGAATGATGCAGACAACACAACACCCATGTAATGGAATATTAATATTTGCATAGTTTCACTTCATGTGTCCTTAATTTCCTTCAATGCCGCTTTCTTGTTCTTCCATTTTGGATGACTGATGAATGTTGGTTTTTGCCGAATGTTCCCCTATTTTTAAGACTGTATGCCAACAATAAAGATGCAAGGCTGCTGCGGTTAAACTAACAATCCAGATGTTATGGTGGTATACACTTTCAGCACGTGGCGTTCGTAATTTGTCGAAAACAAAGTATTGCATTGTGGGTTTGAGGCAGGCCCCTTTTGATGTAAATCAATCAAGTCACCTTAATTCAAGTGGCATATGCCACTTTAACTATTTTTTATTTAATTTAAATTATTTATATTTTAGGCCAGGGGCATGTCATGTGGTCTACCTGCACAGCCTTTGTGATCTACTGGTAGATCACGATCTACCTTTTGGGCACCCCTGGTGTAGAGACTTGGGGGCCCCCCGGTCAACTAACTAAATACTACAGATCCTATAGTGTAGAGACCTGGGGGCCCCCCGGTCAACTAACTAAATACTACAGATCCTATAGTGTAGAGACCTGGGGGCCCCCCGGTCAACTAACTAAATACTACAGATCCTATAGTGTAGAGACCTGGGGGGCCCCGGTCAACTAACTAAATACTACAGATCCTAGTGTAGAGACCTGGGGGGCCCCGGTCAACTAACTAAATACTACAGATCCTAGTGTAGAGACCTGGGGGGCCCCCGGTCAACAGTAGGCTATAGGGTTTATGGATGAATCTTATGATCCAAAAAAAAATATTGTATAATGTAAACTCAATCAATATTCACAGTGAAAATATTCGTATACTGTGTACTGTCTCAATGTAAGTCTGTCCTCAGCATACCGCAAATCGGTCACTGATTGACCCGAATCAGTCACTATAAAACTGTACTTATAACTGTACTTAACAATAAAACGGACCAGGTGGGGCCTTCGACTGTGCCTTCGCCTCAATAAAACAGACCAGACCCCGCGCTCTGGAACAATCTACCTTTCCCTATCCGATCTGCCCAAGTCTATCGAGGTGTTCAGATCTTTTCCTTGGCTTTTATTTGCACTTGATTGTCTTAAATATGAGTTTTACTATGATGTCCTTACTCGTCTGTGCGCTGTTGATGCTCCGTTTGTTTTAACCTGTACAGCAACTTTGGTCAGCTTCTGTTGTTTTAAATGTGCTATAAATAAAGTTTGATTTGATTTGAAATAAATTCTAAAACCAATCCTAAACTTCTAATCAGTGTCGGTATATGCATGTAGAATCAGCACAGTAGGACACATCTCATAATCTCTTAACAACATACCAATAATTACAATTACTATAATTACTACAGATAAAGACTGAACGGTCACAGTGACAGTCAGTCGCAGGCTTGCAGCAATAATGTTTTCATTCTTACCCACAGTGAAGACAATGGACATCCAAAGGATCTTCATGCTGATGTCTCAAGTGTTGCTTGTCCTCTAGTCGTGCAACAGAGTGGGAGACTGGCTGCTCTTGTCCTCCGGTCATGTAGACAGGAACAAAAGAGTGGTGTGGACATCCACAGAGAACTATAGGCTGTCCAGTAACTCCAGGAGGAAGACCTTGTCAAAACTTCTGAGTGTGTTTACTTAACTCTGTGGGTGAGTGAGTTTACATTTAAATGTGCCCATATCAACCACTAACAACACAAGGCGATCGGCCAGTCAGTTATTTCTCGATAACAGACAAGCGTCGTACTAAACTGGCCCTCTTGGATTGTTCTGTGGGAATAAAAGTGCCCAGTTTTATGATCTCATGGAGATCATAAATTGTATCTACATCCATAAAACAATATTACTTCTAGACCCATGCTTTCAATAACATTCAGGTACTATAATATACTGAATAAAACATTGTGACACTTTTACAGATTAACAGAGGTTATGGGCACATTTTATTGCTTTGTTCAAATGTAGCTGAAATTTGTGGGAATTTCAGCCTCTCATTCATACCTGGTGTAGCCTGTGATGTGACAATAAACTGAAGTCGAACTTTGATATCGAAATACTTTTCAATTTACATAATAGAGGCGGATTCCACAGGCATTTTATACTGTCATCTACAGTTATTCCAATTTGGTTTGTTTTATTAATAAAACACGCAATAATTGTAAGAAAGAACTATACTATTTGTTGTCGCATGTAGAATAGCTTTTAATGTCAATGTGATGTTCAAATCAGATCATTTGAATGTACAGTAGTCCTAAGGAATTACATAAACATGCATGTGACTTCTCTGATTGTTTAAAATGATTAAAATACAAAATGTATTCCAATGCCAGAGTCATAAATTCATAAAGGATGGGAGGGCGTTTGTCTTCATAAATATCAATAAGTAGTTGCAGCAGCTGATCAACCTGTAACATACCTGTAACCAGTAACAGCATCTGGTAAGATTCACTGTCTTGGTAAACAGAAAATACAGTTTCAGGTCGGGATACCAATTGCATCAAATCAGGAGAGTGAACTCATACGGGATAAACAACAAGTGAAATTGGAAGTGGCAAAACCGACACAATTGGAATTTGAACTATATAAAACTGAAGCTGATAAATGGGCACTCTCTCTCTCTCTCTCTCTCTCTCTCTCTCTCTCTTGATTAGATAAATGTTGTGACACACCAGTAAATGTATTTTCTTTACTAAAGAGCTGGCTGTTACTGAACATATATTCTCTAATCTCGAGAGCAATGCTTAAGTAAGCCTTGCTGAGCCATGTGGCCCATAAGGGCAGGAGCCTATCTCCTGTTTCTATAAGGTAAAAGGTAATAAATAAATCAAACGAAATGTATTTCAACCAAATGAAACACCACTGTGTTGTGCAATTCTGGATTGGCCTGCCATTTCCATAAAAAGAAACATGTTTGCTCTGAAAGAATATGTATTTCGAAATTTGCGCCACATTTTCACGATTTTTTCAAAAATAGCAGATCTACACGCTCGGAGCCACGCTATGAGCTTGTAGATCTGCTATTTTTCAATAGCTAAAGTATAACAATGCTTAAAACACCAAAAGGGTTCCCGGCCAAAATGGGTTGGTGCTGCTGAGTTTGAAGGGGGGAAAAATTGCCTTTTGCACACCTATGGAGAGGTGCGTCGAGTAATGAACTTGAATAGTAGAAGAAAGGAGTGTAGGCTAGTCTTCACTTACAAAACAAAAAATCACACCCGTGTGAACTGAGTGGTGCAACTCCCCTCTCCCCCCCCCCCCCCCCTCTCCTCTCTCTCTCTCATTAGCAGGCAACAGTGCAGCACTAATACTATCTTTCTCTCTCTCTCTCTCTGTTTCTGGCACAACAGCGCACCTCCCTTTACTCATAGTCATTGGCTCATTAACCAACGTCACATAGGTGAACACACATAGGTGAACACGGACATTGCTGTTCCTTGGAGTGGTTGAACCACTCAACAAGTGCTACAGAGTGCCTAGTATCAATCAATGGCCTGTCCATGTGACACTGTTCCTGTCTGCGACTATACATGCATTAGCCTTTTTCAACTTGGTGTCCCTATTTAGGGGCATGTCATTGTAGGTTAACAGTTTTAAAAAAATCACACCCGTATGAAGTGATGGGCACTCTTATCATCTTACATCATCATGAGGTAACATGTCTATTTGCTGAGACACATTGGCAGTGGTCTAGTCCCTACTACTATTTTCTTTGTGTCAGGTAGGACACCTACTGGCTGACTGGAGGTACTGCCCGAAGGTCATAATCTCTCCCTATAGGGCAAGCAGAGATTCTACCTGGAAAGGATGGTAAACATTTGGGGCTCCATTTTCGTCACCGCTAAACCCCCTTATCCCTAAACTTCTTTGCTAAACATTTATTGAATAGTTAAAATGGCCAGTCTACAAGCTAATCACAATGTGTCAATGTAGATTGGCTAGTTGATGTTTTTCAAAATAGTTAAAAAAAGGCAAAGAAGTTTAGGGATAAGGGGTTTAGCGGTGACGAAAATGGAGCCCTTGGTCTCTGATGTGACATACCACAAAAATATCAATCCTCCACCCAGCCCTTTCCCCCTCACTGTATATATATATATATATATATATATTTCCCTTTTACCTCCTCTATGATGATTGTTCATCTCTAAATGTTGTGATTAATTGAAAAATGGTGGACCCTCTTGTAAACAAGTGTAATACTTTATGGTATCGTCCACTCACAGTTGACAGTTTTTGTATTGAGTTGTACTTGAAATGTACTGTAATTCTGCAAACCGTTAATAAATACTTCAATCAATTTAAGTTATGGATTAAAAGTTTAAAACTAAAAGCCTGACCCAAGTTAGAAATAAACAAAATAAATAATAATAATAATCAAATCATGTTCACTGTATCTCACATGCTGAGGTCATTAACATAGAGTGACCAGCCAAAATAACTAATTCTGTATATGGCAAGACAAAATATCCAATACTGTAAAAATGTGTATTTTATAAAATTTGACTCGACCATTTTTTAAATGACCTTTTATTTTGTTATGCCGAAAGCATTGCTTTCTAATGGCAAATATCAAGATCACATTTGGTGTAAGCCCAAAACATATTATATACATGTATATATACATTTATATATAACTGAAATGAACTCCATTGATTTGTTAAGCAATCAGAATGACAAGCCTCACTGAAAAATATCAACATCACAATGAAAAAATGAAAAAAAGTATAAATCTCGGCTGACTATTTTGTTTGTTTTCCGAGTCAGGTTAAAAACTACAGTAGGGCCTGGGCCGTGGCTCAGCGGTCCAGGCACCTTGGCCTTTACGGCATGTCACCCCCCCCCCCCCCCCCCCCCCCAATCTCTCTCCCCATTTCCTGTCAGCCTACAACAAGCCTAAAATATAAAATAAAGGCGAAAGCCACAAAAAAAATATAAAAAAACTACAGAAGATTAAAAGAGTAAGACAGGTGCCCAGACTAGAGCCCTGGGTCTGCTGCCAATACCATAAACAGTATCTGTGTCATTTTAGAGTGTAACCACTTTAACCATTATTTTATACCTTGGCTATTAAAGAAATAACAGATATACAGACTTGCAGACTTGCACATTTCATTAGCTGCAGTGTTGCCTACATCACAGTGTACTTATATGGTCAGGCTTGTGCAGCTTGCCATGTTTTTACCCTGCTGTAGTTCAGCCTGACCCAGAAAACAAACTACAAAGTAAGTTCCATGTTTTACCCTGCTGTAGTTCAGCCTGACCCAGAAAACAAACTACAAAGTAAGCTCCGTGTTTTTACCCTGCTGTAGTTCAGCCTGACCCAGAAAACAAACTACAAAGTAAGCTCCGTGTTTTTACCCTGCTGTGTAGTTCAGCCTGACCCAGAGAACAAACTACAAAGTAAGTTTAGGGTTTATTCCCCATTTAATAATCACAAAATATAACATAGGCCAACTGCCTAATTCTAATTGTCAGCCCTCTGATTGGTCACTGACTGGCCAACCACCGACCAACTCCTTCTGGTGGTTTATGCTGAGTTTGCAAAGAAATATATTTGTATTTATACTTTAAATACAAATACGAGACAATGGAAAATATATAATAAAATAATAATAATAATAATCCAAAGATAGTGGATTTTTCGGTCAGATAACTGGTCCATTGTGTAAATGTGGTCAAACAGGCTTCCTTACAGGAGACATCACACGTCTTTGTGCCTCAAGAGTCTCTTGATTGATCAATGGTGGTCCTGGTTAAAAAATAAAAATAGAAAAAAAAAGGACAAAAAAAAGAGGCCTTTTAGATGTGGATGAAGTCCATGGTTGTTTCAACATGGCTTGTTTCAAGTATATGCATTTCATGCAGTAACAACAAAGGTTCTCAAAGTGTGGATTGGGGACCCCCAGAGGTTCCAGGACGACGTCCCCAGCTAAATTAATATAGCGCCAAGATCACTTCCTTACACGATTTACTATTCCCATTTCTCCGTAGATTGTAGATTAGATCTACTAAACCGTGACAAATGGTCAACATGGTGGACCCTCTTGTAGACGTTTTTGTATTGAGTTGTACTTGAAATGTACTGTTGTAATTCTGAAAACTGTTAATAAATACTTCAATCAATCAATCAAAAAGGTTTGGATTAACCCATTCATGACCGAGGGTCGATTATTCTTTTTTGCTATATACTGTAGAATAGATAGCAACAGGAACCCCCTCCTGTCCTGAATGGGATAAACTTGAAAGTTTGAATATGAATGTTCTCTTATCACATTCTGAACGGGAACCCATTTTGGTGTTAGCATCATGTTATGCTTTAGCTATTGAAAAATAGCAGATCTACAAGCTCATAGCGCGCCACTCGGTGGCGCGCTATGAGCTTGTAGATCTGCTATTTAATTTTTTTTTTAAGAACGACTGACATTTTTAGAATCTGATCTCAGGTCAGAATGGGTTAATCAGACCAGTGTGTGTCCAGTGGAAACCTCGTATGAATCTGATCTCAGGTCAGAATGGGTTATTGGGGTCCCTGGCAATACATTGGAGGTCCTTCACATGAGAACCAATGTATAAAACTGGATTGCAGCAGCTGACAGTGACAGCACCACCGTGCCTCCAATGTTGAAGCGCTGGGCCCTAGTGGTAAGAGGAAGGACTGCAGGCGGACCCGTGGATTCTTGACGAGGAAACCCCCGTGCAACCGAGCGCTCAATGTTAAAGCCCAAGCTGCACTTCCGCATTTGGGCACCAAAATTTGGTGCCCAAATGCTGAATCAGCGAAAAAAATGCGGAAATAAGACGGTCCTTCCGGCAGCCTTCCGGGTGCTTCAAAACGCCACTGAGCAACTTCCACTGACATGAATAGCAGAGGGGGCCGGAGCTTCGCGCCAGTTCAGTCTCTATCCTTTTAATACTCTATGGTTTTACTGCATCTGATTGCAATAATGTATGTAAATGTGTCCAAGTATAAATGTAAAGGTGCCCTTATGAAGACCGTATAGGTCGAAACATGTCGGTTCAATAGAGTTTTCCTCCTTTTAACATAGTGTGCCCGGATCTCCGCTTTGTTCTATAAATGGAGCCACACTATTTACGTGTGCTACTGTAAATATGAGCAAGACCATATTTTTCAAAAAGCCCCAAAATTTGTATAACAATAATACTGCATAATTATATGAAGCACACTAAATGTGCTTCACATAATAATTTGTGTTTGTACAATGTAATATTTTGACATTGTACAAACACAATTGATTATACGTAATGTACAGTAAATAAAATACAAATAAAATCTTAAGACAGACCTTTTTAGCATTGCTTTTACTTAAGGTCTATGGATTACTCTAGCTTTTTAGTACTTTGCTTTTCACAGAAGAGGTGTAACGAAAAGTATATGAAGAAAAATAAATAACTTATTTTTCTTCATGTACTTTTCTTTAAACCTCTTCTGTGAAGCGCATTGGACATTTCATGCATTGTATGCATGAAATGTTCTGCTGCAGTGTATTACCGTAATACACTAACCCAGGGGTGTCCAAAGTGTGGCCCGCGGGCCAAATGCGGCCCTGGGATAAATGTAATACGGCCCGCAGCCGGGCCGTATGACATTTTTACTTTTTTTTTAATATATATTTTTTATCCCGTGATTTTGTAACCCATTTTTCACCCGTGCGTCAATTATCTAATGTGATCCTGGGCTCTACACACCCTCCGCCAACCTGGGGAGACCAACAGACTTCAACTCATGCTTCCTTCATGCCTCAGTGTCCAAGTTGCTCCTTTACACCTGACAGGGGCGTGGAAGGAAGTAAGGAACACGTTATTCCAACCAGTTCCTTTCCCCTCCATAAGGCTTTTTAACCTGGGCATTTCCCAGAATATAATTTGTCAGTGTTCCTTGTTCCTTGTATTATTATTTTTACGTTGCTCCTCTGGTTACATTTGGCAATGTGACATATGGCTGAAAAAAGGCTGAGAGACACATTTTGTTCACAGCACACACCCGACAAAAGACCATTGATATGAAATATTGATGATGATATGATGAGTTCAA
Source organism: Protomyctophum bolini (assembly GCF_963924005.1). Lineage (NCBI taxonomy): Eukaryota > Metazoa > Chordata > Actinopteri > Myctophiformes > Myctophidae > Protomyctophum > Protomyctophum bolini. The sequence goes on from NC_137879.1 coordinate 36,084,760, forward strand.
TAGAATCGTTTAAATGCAATGCACATGTATGTGACTTTGTTATAGACTAGTCCGACGCTACATTATGTGACTTTGTTATAGACTAGTGTAGTATGTCACTACATTATGTCAGGAGATATAGTAAGGTTGGCCCGTGGGTGTTTTAATATTTTCTAATTTTGCCCCCTTTGAAAAAAGGTTTGGACACCCCTGCACTAACCCAACCCTGAATGCAATGTGAACTGTGTGTAGCACTCACTCATTTCCGTCCGCCGCCGATGTGAGTTTGTCCATTTCCCGAGCCAGCCTCCTCATCGTGTTCCCCATCTTCTTGGGGCCTTTGACTTTCTGCTGGTAGGCAAACTTCTCAAAGCCCCGGTGTGCTCTCCCAGGGATGTACCTGAAGAGGTGGTCCCTCTTGTACTCGGCCACAAACTGAGCGACGTCAGCCCGCCGTCTCGTCTTGTGGACGTGCGACGGGGCCAGGGACGTGGCCAGGCCGCCGCTGCCGTGTCCTGCTCCCGGCGCGACGAGCAGCCGATCCGCCGCACTTCCGAGTGCTCCTACCATCATCCCACAGAGCTCCATCCTTTCGTTGGTGTAGTGGTCGCTCACACGTCCCAAGGACTCTACAGAACACACGATTACGGCCCAGTTATGTCACATCAGGGTTAGCCTGGGGTCCACCTGTGCTTTTCTATGGCATAGGCAAGCTCCCGGCAGGATCAGCCGGGAGACTCTAGACACAGCTGCGTGTGAGACAAATTAATTAGAGCGAGAGAGAGAGAGAGAGAGGAGTGTGTGTGTGTGTGTGTGTGTGTGTGTGTGTGTGTGTGTGTACGTGTGTACGTCAATTTAACAAAGGTGCAGAAAATCAGCAGAGAGTGAGCGACGTTTGCGCTACTCTATGCCGAATTGAAGTGGACTCGGACCCAGACTTTTTTTTCTCCTCCCTGGAAATAAAAACGTCTGGGTTTCCGAGGCTACATCAGGGTCAGAACCCAGAGGGAGCCTGCTTTAATTTCACCAACCAAGGCGCTTTACAACGATTATGCATTACATTTTAAAACTATAGACCTTCCGCTTCACAAATCGGCCGCTCTACGTCTTGAGCCACTTTTGAAGAAGTGTCGGAATGTATAGTAATCATTATTATACCCTAAAACTGTACCCTAAACTGTGTCCACTATGGACACAGTTTTATCCCGTGAAATGTAGGGTCCAGATGGTCAACTAACTAAGCTCTACCAAGCCCACGGTTCGGCTGAAAGGAAAAAACGACAATGGCGGTGCCTCTCACAGAAGAACGAGAGCGAGGAAGAGAACCCGTCGTACAATAATAATAATATAGACAAATTACATAATACTAATTTATAATGATATAATATGTCATGATAACCAGTAAGACGCCTGAGGGCGAGAAGCAATGCGTGCACGCATCCACATGGGTGACAGCAGACTGCTGGGCGAGTCTAGTTTTCACCAGCTGCACTAATAACTTTGTGGTGCCCCACTCTAGTTTATCTACAGTTAACACAATTCCCGGCGGAATTAATTAATAACATGCCAGGATATCGCCCCGTTCAACCCTTATTAGATCCAGTCCAGTGTCTAAGCTAACAACAGATAGCCATACGATATCCGATATATCACTTTCCCCGCCCGGCTCCCCTCCCCCAAACACGGCATAGGCAATCGACAAAGCTGGCTGCACCACGGTGGATTCGAACCCACGACCTCCGTGGTGGTGGGCACTGGGACATGATTTAGCCAATATAAATTCAGTAACGTACCTTTGAATTCGACATTCATGAACTCGTTGACTAAGTCTAAGCTGATGTTGCCTCCAGGTTTTCCTTCAAGGTTTGCCACACGGTTCCACTTCAGGTCTTGTCTAATGTGCTCCGGGTAGAATCCCTCAATCCCTATTCAGACAAGATGCACTTGATTAATGACATTGGTATCACAGTGACAGAATGCCCATAGCGACACTCGCATTACATTTTCTAAGTCCTATACCGGTGAGCAATCGATGGCAGGTGGTGAAATCCTTCAGGTGTTTTCTAGCCCAGAACAGAACCATGTCCATTTTCCAGAAGTCTGTCATGGCTTCTCCATCACCCTCTCTGATAGCATCTCGTCTTGTCATGTTGTAAAGCCCCTCCCACACAAGAGCCTTCGTGTAGTTGAGCACGTGGTCGTCTGTATCGGACGCAATGAAGCACATCTCTGAGCAGTACCATGTAGCTGTAATGGGGGAAGAAACAGTATTAATAATTTTGTAAAGCATGTTACAAACATTTCAAATTGACTAAAGGAATATATATTTTGCTATTTTCGTCGCTGTCGGGAAGAAACCTTGTATCTCCATATTTCAACTTTTTATGTTACTACAGGACAACAAGTCATTTCTTACACTCCTCAGAGGCCGCACTCTCATGTTCCGACGGACTCAGACAGTCCTTGTGGTACCACTCGTGTCTCCTGCACTGGTCCACGAGTGCACACTGTACCATCTGTCCGCCTCGTTGCTCTTTACAGTAACAGTATATGTAGGTGCCGTCGCCTTGACACTCCGGGCTGCAGAACCAATCCTGAGTGACGCTCGGGTCGGTTCTTTTCTCCGTCCGCGCGCAGCCTTCATGGAACCACACGCCTTCACAGAGGTTGCTGCAGCACTGCACCAACGGCTCACCTGGTTTATCTAGAGTGAAGTGGACACGAATAAAATGTTGATACACAATCAACTATCTGACATGAGACAAGGCAAGTTTCTTAGTATAGCACTTTACATTCACAAAGGCAGTTCAACAAAAAGATATTGAAAAAAAAGAGACAAACCCCCCCTCCCCCCCCCCCATTTAAAAGCATTGATATAAGGAAGAAAAACGAATTATTAAAAATAATTTAGCTGCATGGCAGCAATGGACCAGGTTCCACAGAATGACAAAAAGTGGTGAATTTTGATTGTTGATATGTCCAGAATCATATGTGCACACACACACACACACACACCATGGAAGTACCATGAAAGGCACTAACACCTAACCAGCACATCGAGAGTAAAGGGTTTTGAGTCTTGCTCAAGGACACTTCGACACTAACTCTGGGGGAGACCAAGGATCAAACTGAGAACTTCGCGGTTCCCATCCGGTTCCCTCAACCTCTGAGCCACTGCCGCCCCAGTGAACTTAGCAAAGTAATTGTAAGTTACTAAGGCGCTGTTAGAAGAAAACCTTTCGCTTATGAAGGGTGTGTTTGTTTAATACACTGTAGGTCTGTAGCGTCTAGATTAGACTTTTGTTAAATAACTTACAAAGCATGCTCTCATTTCCCTACCTTCTCCACAGAAACAGGAGTCATTCATCTGTACTTCGGAGAGACTTGCAGTGGCAGCGGCGGTATTTATGTCTTCTTGGGGTGGTGGCATCCACACCAAGTCCACCAGTCTGTGTGCGAGTCCACTAAGCCACTCCATTTGGGCCTCAGCGTCTGTGGGGAAGTCTGACGGCTGCTGATCAACAGTGTCAAGGTTGCACTCGGTAGCAGCGTATAAAGTGATGTAAGCGGAGGTCACGAACTGTGTGGGACACAAACAAACAAAAACATTTGTCTTTGGTTCAGGCGATGCATGGAATCTTGAGGAAAGTTAAAGCAATGGCAGAGCTCAATATTACCGTGATGAAATCCAAATCCCAGACATGCTTGATCGTTTCCTTGACCTGCGATTCAAGATACTGGCCTCTCACTGCGAACACTGATTTGAGCTGGGACAGAGATCCTCGAGCCTCCAGACTCTTCTCGCTGAACAGCATTTCCATGATGTCCTGTTGGTTCAAAGAGATGATGAATAAAGTATAAGATGATGATGATAAATAAAGTTTTTTGTCTTCATTCGTGCATTATATTATACGACTCAAGCACTTAAAAGTTTGTCACCTGGTAACACAGGGATTCCTTGGGATATTCTGGCGGCGCGTCCACAAGCCCGTCAAATCTCTGTCGAGCCGACGTCGACTCCTCCGTCGCGTCGACGACGTCGAGGCCGTCTGAACAGCATAGCACTTGGTGAGGTTTCTCCTTCGTCGTTGGAACATATTGAATAAGGCTGCCCATGATCTGCTCGCTGTCTCCATCTGCTGCGCTCGAGTCCACAGGGACTGCCCCAAGATTGACCTGTGGAGAAAAAAAAGAAAAAAGGAGCCCATTATATAGGCCCCGTTTACATTTTACACGGGCAGCCAAATACAGCCTGAATCAGATCTGTGCCACATCCAGATAGAATGGGTTAAACATGTCTAAATGCAGACCGGTCACATACAAGTCACATCACATGTAATCAGATTTTTTTCCAATGTGACTTGAGCCACATTCAGAGGTGGTTTCAAATCTGATTTGAGGCGATTCGTCTCAGTCCGAATGCAACAACCTGATCTAATGTGACTTGTACAGTATGTGACCTGTCTGCATTTAAAGACGAATCAGATTCCAATCTGGATGTGGCACAGATCTGACTCAGGCTGGATTTGGCTGCAAAGTCTGAACACGCAGATCAGATCTGGTCACTTGCAAACGGCAGTGTGAACACGGTCGGGCCAAAAGAATCAGATTTGACTGAATGTGACTGCAGTCTAAATGAGGCCTATTTTAAAAGGCATAGTTCCTCGGGAGGGAATTTCACTAGATGTAGCGCCACTAGTCTAAACAAGGCCCAGTCTGCCAGCTGGTGGGTGGAATCAGTACATCCCTATGTAATAATAATAATAATAATAATAATAATAATAATAAAGCTTTATTTGTATAGCACCTTTTAAGAACCAGTCACAAAGTGCTTTAACAGATAAACATATGTAAATACATAGCAAGGAGGCACACAATAGAATAAAATACATTGTCAAAAATGCACAAAAAACAACAGAAGAAATCAATAAAAAAAAAAACACAAATCACATGGGTAGGGGGTTGAATGCAGCTTTGTAAAAATGAGTCTTAAGGAGTGATTTAAAACGGGGCACAGACTCGGCAAGCCTGCAAGACTCGGTGCACGTATAGCGAATGCCCGGTCGCCTACAGTTCTTTTGCATGTAAGCAGGGAACATACTAGAACACAAGAAACAGAGATGATTACACTCCCAGTCCAACAATTAGGCAATGTTTGTACTTACAACATTGCTCTTCTCCTTCATCTGCTTGGAGTATAAATGGGGAATGTGCCATACGACCTTGCTTCTCAATCCTTCCAGGGCTGTGAGGTTGTCGACAATTATGCGCATCACAATTGTCTTCATGCGCTGCCGCAGTGCATCATATGTCTAACATAAAAAGAAAAGAAAGAAAATATCATATCTCTGCTGTCGGGGAGAAAGTCCAAAATGTTCATTTTTCAGGAAATGAATTAAAAAAAAACTATATTTTTTTAAACAATGCAATACTGCCTCATCAAAGTTGGTGTTTTGACTTTATATATTGTCAATTACTTGCATGAGAGCGGGAGAGGTTGTGGAGTTAGCCGTTTTAGCAGACAGTTTGAGAGTCCAATGGAGTTAAGGTTTTTTCCGAAGAGCTTTTTAATACTTTACATTGGTTTAATATTTTTTCAACCAACACACAGACGTAAAGGGTGTTTAATAGCACTGATTTATGAAAAGAATAATAATAAAAAACCTCAAAAATGTAGTTAGGTAGGTGGTTTCCTCCTTGACAGCAAGCTGGTGGTCATGTGCATGTTTTCTTTAAAGGATGTGTACCTGTTTGGACGGCAGGATGCTGTCCGGTGACACCTCGACTGCCTTTTTCGGAGGGCCCTCTAGAACGCTGAAAGGTATGCGGTTTCTATGGGCAAAGCGAAATGCCCAAATCGTGGGCTTGTTTCCTCCCAGACGTTCATGCTTGGCTTGGGATGTTATCTGTTATGGGAGGACATGAGGTTTGATTGCCAGGGAAGAATTCAAATCAACAAAATGGTAATAATAATAAACCAATATGACGTAAGAGTTAAAGTAATATACCTTGACGCTGTCCAAATTGAGAGAGTAAGCTGGAACTCGATTGGCTAGACACTTGCGTGCGATAATCTTTTTTGGTATCTTTAGTTCTTTCTAAACGTAATGGAGATGAATGGACAGGTGTTTAATGAACACAATTATTCAATTTGAATCACACCATCAAGCTATTTATATACACACACACACACACACACACACACACACACACACACACACACACACACACACACACACACATATACTATACACACACACACAAATACAAGTTCGTTTTATATGGTTGACTAACAAGTTGTAACCATATAAAACGAAAGTTGTAACTTACAACTTTCTTTTTTTAACAATATGAGCTCCCCTACGTACTCACCTCTACCTGTCCTTTCCACAGCTTAACCTCTTTATCGTGGTCATCTTTAAGTCCGACTATGCGCTTCCTGGAAACCAATCTCGTCAGGGAGACTCCGAGGCTATTCATGATCTTGAACACCTTTTCGGAGCAACCTTCCCTCCACATCTCAACACCAATGACAGACTGGACAAATGTATTTCTGCAGTTCCTCGTGAACTGAGCGATAGACATGACCATTCCAATCCTCTTATCCAGCAGCTGTTGAGCTTCCTCTTCGGTCATTGTCCTACACATCAAAAGTTATAGTTAGCTTCATGTTGCTTTACTGTACTGGTGATTATTAGAAAGACATAAATCTAAAAAAAATAGTGCCATGTTCTTTTAAACAGTGCCGACATGATTATTAGATTATTTTGCTTCTCCTTATTTAATTTGGAAGTTAAATACTATTAGACTCTTGCTTAATACAATTAAAATATATAGCAAAATTGTGAATTAAATTCCTATCTCCACCACTAGTGATCAAAATGAAGAATGTATCCGTGGAATATTTACGATTAATTCCACGTTGGCTAAGAATTGGTTTAGAAAAAAAGAAAAGAAATTCGCACACATCATATCCTTCGCTCCAGTTGTTAATATTTATGACTAGAATGTGAAGAAAACAAATAGTTGTTTGCTACTAAAGGCTGGCAGTGGCAGTTGTCACGAGTAGGTACGTGTTCAGAGGGAACACGTAACCTCGGATTGTGAACACGTTCACCGACTGTGGTATGATAATTATTAATAATTAAAGTCCCCAAATTATTTTGGGGACTTTTCCATGTTCCTAACTTGAGTCAGCTCACTCCAAAGCCAGGTTATGTGTCATGGTTTTGCCTCAAAGGCTTAACTTACCTTAACTTAACTTACCTTTAGGTAAGTGAGGGTTCAAATTTTAATGATCCCACATACTTAAAAACAGTTTTTTAATTTTTATTGTATACTTTTTCTTGAACCTCTGGGTTTACGAGTATACTGATGTAGTGGTTTGTGGTGGGTTTGTGATGGGGAAGAGCCTTTGCTTTGTGTATGTCCTAATTGTTTGTTTTGTGTTACTGGACCCCCTTGAAACGAGTTGCTGCAACTCAAGGGACTATCGTCTAGTGTTTTTATTTTTATTTCAAAATAAATGAAATAAGTATAAAGTTAAAACTTTAATCTGAAAACGACTGCAAAGTCTTTTAATTAGGTTTGTAATATAATAATAAGTATGTCTGGATTAAAGTTGGAGCATCTTAAAGGTTTTTTTCTGAGCCCTTGCTTTGTTCTAAAATCTACAAATCGTCATTTCATTACACACCTCCGTGGTTCTCTGCGACTTTGAGCCGTTTTTTGGCCTGTCATTTTCTGTGCCTGTGGGAACATCGATCGCAGGCACTGAACGGTGAGAGGTGCCTTTTCCTCGACCCACGCATTTGTCTCCTTCCAAGAAAACGAGGACAGGTTTTCAGGAGTGAGTTGATTCCTGAAAGGTCCCTCCTTTTCTCTGGACAACTTCATACGCTGTAAACAATATCAAAAAACAAAATATGACATTATTTCAATGTTAAGATTAATATTTTGGGTGCCACTATCTACAGGGTTTAACGAGTATTTACCCCATTTCCAGGCCTATAGCAATCATATGGTGCAAAGTAACGTTCTTACATGTGCTATCAATGCCCCAAGACAGATTTGAGCAAACAACAGATCTTCGTTAGCATGACGGCATCCTGTACACATTATGCCACTCTCACACAGCTGGTGCAGCACAGGACCACACTTTACCATTAGTGTTACAAAATTATTTCATGTATGATAGACATTTTTAAACCAAATCAAATGTCAATGTCAACTCAAAACGTTTTCCAGGCTTGGAAACGTTTTTTTGATCGTGACAACCTTACCTCTTTGCATATGATTTCTTGGCACACTTTGTGGAAAGCTCTTGTAGCAGCAGGCATTTCCAGCAGGCGTCTTAATGCAGTGAGATACTGTCTCTTTCTTAAATAGTAAAGCGCTTGGTTGACTTTCCCAGTCCCAATCTTGGGCGCTGGAGATGGACCATCTGATGTGGACACTGGACAGACAACAACATGGCGTTAGGCAACTGGTTTATATATTGGAAAATTAAATGTATGGCTTTTGGGCTGAATTATTTGGTTTATATCCTGGCTCATGTGGCTAATCTAGTGGACAATTAAAAAAGTTAATCTCTTAACTGTGTTGTTAAGCCCTACATACTTGGTCATACGTAAAATAGATTGAACACTTGACTCAACACATTGTGAGCTTGTAAATCTGCAATTTCTGAATAATAATAATAATAACCTGAGTTTGTGTTTGTAGAGTCACGATCCATCCTCATTGCTTTGCAAGACAGAGGGTATTTTTTCATAGAAAAACCAGTCCAGGTGCGCTTATTTGTGTTTTTTATTCTTGTCGTTTTAGAATTTACCCACTTGATGCACGGATCTCGACATATAAACTCCTCGGGTGAAAGATGGGGCAACAGTACTTGCGCAGACTTCAAATCAAGCAGCTTAGATATTCGTATTCTCGGCAGGGACCCGTATGCGTCTTTCTGGAGTTCTTTTTTGCAGTGACTGCACGTGATCTTAGAAGCGGAATCCTCCGAGCTCTGTTCGGACGCAGATGGCATGTCGTTCTTGGGCACTGGAGATGGACGATCTGATATGGGCACTGGAAAGAAACATGGATGGCATGAACCAATGAAAAGTATTAAAAAGTGCTTTGGACAAAATCTCTTAGCCCCATTGGACTTTCAAACTGCAAAAGCAGCTAACTCCACCACCTCTTCCCCTCTATTGCAAGTAATTCACGATATATGAAATCACAATACCAACTTTGATGTGGCAGACGGGCAGTATTGCTTTGTTTTAAAAACACAAGGTTTTCTTCTTTTCATTTCCTGAAAAATGAACATTTTGGAGTTTAAACCCAAACAGAAGATAGAGAGAGAGTTAATTATAACCTGAGTTTGGGTTTGTAGAGTCACGATCCATAGAAAAACCTGTCCAGGTGCGCTTCAGTTTCTTTTTAGAGCATGGCTTCGTTTTTGAATTCACCCACTTGACGCACGGGTCTGTACATATATAGTCCTCTGGTGAGAGATGGGCCAACAGTACTTGCGCAGTCCTCAAATCAACCAGGTTAGAAATTCTTACTCTTCTCACTATTCTATGCAGTGCATCGTATTCAAATTCTTTTTCGCAGAGACTGCAGCGTCGCGTGACGGCCTCAGAACCGGACCCCTCGGCGCTCTGTCCGGACGTAGATTGCATGTCGTTGGCAGACTTCTTCACGTTCCAATCGATAGGTATCACAGTAGGCAGCCTGGCACCGTCACGGACGACATACGGTAGAGAGCCCGTCGTGGTTGGTTTAAAAGTCGGCGGCAGCTTAACAGTCCCTTCCACGCTCGGTTTAGAAGTAGACGCTATCTTGACGGAAGCTGCCATCTTCAGCATAGACGCAGCTACTGAAAGTATTGTTTTTGGAATGACAACGGGACCCTCCGTGTTCTGCGTAGATGTAGGTGCAGGAGGCAGCGCTGGGACACCACCACCACCACCGCCCACAGGCCCCTTCGTCTTGTCTCGTTTAGAAGGAGGTGGTGTACTGTCGACGGAAGAAGCACCACTCCCGGCCCATGTGCGCTTTTTGTTGAAGCTGTCTAACTTAGTCTTTGATTTGACCATCTTGACGCAGTCCATGCACAGAAAGTCAGACGGCGGAAGACGAGGGAACAGTATTTTCGCGGTCTTCGCGTCGACGAGCGACGATATTCTCACTTTGCAAAGTGAGAATATCACGTTGCAGTTGCTGCAGCGTTCCAGGTCGGAACCAGAACCAGAACCCAAGTCCATCTTCTGCTCGGACGTGGATGCTGAGCTGTTGACACAATCCTCCTCCATGTTCTGTTAAAAACAGATCAAAAACAGCATGGAGAACACCATCAGTAAAGTGGCAAAAAGAATATATATGGACGGACCCAGCTATTCTTTTTGTAATGTGCACATCCGTTTTTTTTTTGCTTAATTCCTGGAATACTATGCATGTGACTCCATTGAGTCCTGATGTTCCTTAGTCCTGATGTTCCTTATAGAGGACGAGCTTTTCGTATTACATCATGTGTGTGTGTGTGTGTGTGTGTGTGTGTGTGTGTGTGGGAGGGGGGGGTTTAGAAGTGCACCTGTTACCACCGTTTGCACATAATACAGGAAGCAGCAGCACGATGCGTTAATGCAACCGATTGCTTCCAAACTCCAACACTTGGATAAGAGGATAATTCAAGCTTGCCTTACAGTTGCAATGTTGGTGAGTTTAACGTTGTTTAATAGAAGCAGATTCTATTTGGATGAATGGGCTTTCAATGGAGGGTGTTGCAACTCTAGATTCAAGGTCCCGCCCATTATTTAAAAAAAAAATCTAGTATTGCAAATTGTGGCTACGCCATGGGTGGGCAACAACACGTTACTTAAAGGTCGGGTCTATACTGCATTATGTATTCACATTTATAATGCGTTAGAATAGGTAATGCACAACCTATAATGCTTCATAACAGTAGTTATAAAGGTTCATAACTATGCATAACAACTTATAACAAAGACACTAAGTTATTAGGTAGCTATAATGTGCTGTTCCACTGAGCTTATAAGTATAATGCAATATGACCAGCCTACATCACAGCACGTTACAAACCTTGTTTTAAGTTGTCATACTTATTATAAACCTTTATAACAAGTGTTATAATGCCCTACAAGCGCATTATAATGCAGTTTAAATGTTTTGACAGGTGACCCAATAAACAGCACATTGTGGAAGGAAGGAAATATGAGGAACATATAAGGGCTGAGGGAACATAAGGTCTATTTTGGTATGAGGCAACAGGGTTGAGGGAACACATAGGGAACTAATTTGGATTAAAACAAATGAGGCATACATCATATTCCGTGCTCAGCCAATCAAATAATCTCACACAAACACACAAAGCTGGGCATATGCCCCTCAAAAATGTTGGGGATTGATCCGATTGAGTCAGGGAAGGTCTGAGGAGGAAACATTAGCCATGATTATGATGACAATGTTTCAGGGCTAAGGAAACAGCCATGACCCCGCGCGTGTATTGCACTCCGATACATTATTTATAACGCTATCATTAATGAAGCTTAGATTCCCTGAACGCTATGAGGAAATGGCCACCGATCGGATAAAAATGTAAAGTAGCAGTGACAGAGAACACACAGAAGCATACCATACTAGGTGTAGATGCTATGTTGTCAGTCTTGTCAGAAGAACCCTCCAATGCCTCCATGTTCTGTTCAGAGGAAGAGGCTATCATGTCGTTGTCAGAACCCTCCATGTTCTCTTTAGCAGATGGAATGTTGTCACGATCCTCTTCCATGTTCTGTGTATCAGTATAAGTTCACAGTATGTTTGCAGATATAAGGACAAAAAATATGTTTTTCAAAAAAGACGTTCAAGCGCCAAGCAAAAACTTTATGGGGGTCCTGTTAGACCATGCGTCGCTTCCATATGACGTCACGTACAAAACAAAACAATCCGACAAAAAATAAGCCAAGCCAGAATTGCTGATTGACTCGTCTGACTGTCGGGCAAAAAGTAACTCGCTCCGTCTTTTACATTTTGAACAGTTGTTTTCGTAAATTAATGCGTTATTATTTTTTCATATAAGAGTGTCCCACACACAGTAAAGAATCAAGTATTGTATTCCTCTAATTAGCCCAATATGTTCCATCAGTCCCTACGCTCTTGATCCACAAGATGGCGCTATTACTACATAAAACTCAAACAGAGCACCCATCTAACAGCGCTACAACAGACTAGGTCTGAAATGTATAATGAATAATGATTAATAATGAATGATTATGAAATGCCTCATTTCATCACTTGTGTTATGTACGGTTGTACTTAAGTTGTACCGGTAGGCCTATGTGTTTGTTGCTTTTACACGTTAGTCTATGTTCTGGGGACCTTGTTCAGCCTTTAGAGAGACAGAATCACAGAAAGAGAAGGTCCCTGCATGTCTACTCTGCATGGAAGCTCCAAGGACTCCCCAATGCCATGCTAAATTACATGATTTTGATATAGGCTATCAGCTAAATCTATTTAACCACTTTAACCCATAGGCTATTAGAAAGTTCCCACTTGTAGATCCTCTTTTCAAAAACTCATACATTTTCTTTTTAATATTTGTGAAACAAACATTAACACAAATCTTGTAGGCCTATGGGGTCAAAATTGTCAAATAGTTTGAGAACTTTCTTCTACTTTATTTACCGGTCTGGTATAGGCCTAGCCTAGGCCTACAAGAATAGTTTTAGGGGGTTTGGTTCTTCAACATTGTAGCAAAAACTAAATAATTAAGTAAAAAAAAAAGATAGTAAAGTAAGAAATACCTAAATATGTACATTAATCAATAATCATCATGTTGATGTGCTTGAAGGTGCTGTGCCCAGGTCCTACTTCTATAGTATACTATACACTGTATACATCATTATTTTAACAAAATAGACAGGTGAGCAGCGATTTCCCATCGTTTTCATCGTTTCCATGACGAAAATCACCCAACAATTATGGATTCCACTTTGACCACAACGTCAACAGTTTCAAAGATTGTGATTAACCATTAGGCTAAATATGATTTAAATAAGAAATATAGGTTGCGCATCAACGATGGGTTTTCTCAGTGGAGTGCTAGACCCAACATCCAGTATACTTCAAAAGTAAGAATTTAAAAAGAAATCCCAAAGTAAAACATCATTTCAAATAATGGACATAGTACTCAACTCACATTTTCACTTTTTTATTGTCTAGCAATAAACAAACGCTTACGCGCGTCGGTTATGAGCCTTCATCAGAGCATAAATATTATATGCTAAATATGATGTTAGTTGCCCAATCAGAATGACTTGCTTCACTGAAAAATATAAACGTCACAATGACAAAGAAAATGTATAAATCTTGGCATGAAACCCGAGGCTGGAGTTGGTAACAAGAAGACTCGCCCCGTTTATGTTTTCCTCTCAGAATTTTCCCCAGTGAGGGGTGGGAGAGGCTGGACACAGCAGACGGCTGGACTTTGAATTTCTATAACTATAAACTTTCATGACAGCAGACAGCCTAAGTACAAATATAATTTTTGAAAAGCTACTACATTGAAGTCTATTCACAGAAGTTGTTGTAGGCTATGTGGGGATTATCTGACGAGGTACCATTTGAGTGTGCAAAACCTTATACTAAATGACACTAAATTGTTTATAGGGTAAATATAAGTAAAATAATATAGCCTTTCTACAGGAGTATCTTTTTATATTTTTCCAAAAAGAATACAAACAGCCAATAGCATATTACAAAGTCATCCCCCTCACTGGTGACAATTCCGGGAGGAAAAACGAGCAAGCACCGGGGCCGAGTCTTCCGGTATTCCTGGAGTTGTCTCTCTCTCCCTTCCCTTCATTCACAGAGTGTGGTGTTTGTTTATGCACGGGTGTACAATGTCTGTCTTCAAAGCTTGCAAAGTGGGCGTGTCATTGAGGAACGTTCTCACACCCCACGCCCCACCACAGAAGAGCCAGAGGTGGTGAGGGACACGGACCTGTCCACACGTGCGGCCATGTCTCTGGAGCACGTGGAGAAGGTGACCACACACCGTACGGGTTCCGGGCTGTGCTCGCAGCAAGCCCCTGCGTGCAGCGTCGGGAATCCATGTTTCACAAGGGCCAGCGGCACACCCTGCCAGTGGTGAAAGTCACTCTGACAACTGACTTTGAGTCATCTCTCGGTGACCCACGCCAGTCTGAGGAATCAGCAGCACCTCCTGCTGTCATGATTTAGAAGACATTTGTAGAATCTTTTCTCAGGTCTAAAATGGGCGAAACCTCCTCTGTGAAGCGCATTGAACTGCACTTGTATCAGGTATATGTACTGTATATGAAATGTTCTACTGTAGTGTATTAATACACTAACGGTGACTATAACCCAACACAACCCCTAAATGTAATGTGAGCCGCGTGGCACTCACGTGTTGTCCCCTTGCGTCACTGACGTTGGTCCATGTCCTGAGCCAGCTTCCTCATCGTGTTCCCCATCTTCGTGGGGGTTTTGACTTTCTGCTGGTAGGCGAACTTCTCAAAGCCCCGGTGTGCTCTCCCAGGAATGTACCTGAAGAGGTGGTCCTTCTTATAGGCGGCCACAAACTTGGCGACGTCACCTCGTCTTTTCGTCTTGTGGATGTGAGTCGAGGGCAGGGACGTCGTGAGGCCGCTGCAGGCGCTTTCGGCTCCCAGCGCGATGAGAGGCCGATCCGCCGCGTTTCCGAGTGCTCCCATCATCATTCCACAGCGCTCCATCCTCTCAATGGTGTAGTGGTCGCTCACACGTCCCAAGGACTCTACAGAATACAGAAATACAAGCTCAGTATGTCACATCAGGGGTCAGAACCTCGGGGGAGCCTAAGGCCGTATTCCACTTTCATTTCACCAACCAATTGCAAATACAATGGTTCCATGTGATTTGACTATAGAGCGCCGCAGGCCCGCCCCCTTTCAGAAAAGCGAGTGGCCCAGGAAATGAAACCCCAATTAATTCTTCCATCGGCACTTCTAATATAATTTATTTAAAGACGGTTACGCCGCGGACAAAGCCAACTCGGATCGTGACGAATCATGACAATGAACACAATGTTTTGGGCCGATCAAATCATTAGAAAGAAGAAAAGAAAGTCAGGAGACAACACTATTTGTTTTGTTTTTCGTCTTATCAATTATTTGATCGTAACCGTCTTTAAATAAATTATATTAGAAGTGCCGATGGAAGAATGCATTGGGGTTTCATTTCCTGGGCCACTCGCTTTTCTGAAAGGGGGCGGGCCTGCGGCGCTCTATTGCGATCATTTCGTTGCCATTTCTCCACAATTTACTCTTAATTCCAGACAGTTCTGGAATAGACGATTTGTAACAAAAACCTCCTCAGATGGGAGAGCTTCAGACCATAGCCGTGTCTGAATCATTCCCTACTGCTGGATTACGCAGGTTGTGTGCCCAAGACGTCCACAGACGTCCTGGGAAATCCCACTATGTAGTGCCCAAGACGTCTGTGGACGTCTTAGCAAAAAAAAAAATAATAATAATCAAAAAAAGATTAATGTAAAAAGTGCGCACCCTGGGTTACTATTTTGAAAGTGTTGTGTGGGCACACAATGTGTTTTAAGTAGCGTCTGATAGTGGACTAATTTTGACCCCCCCAATGCACCGTGAAATGTACAGACAGACGAATCTGGTCACTAACCAAGCTCTACCAATCTCACACTTTTTTTTTCAATCAACGAGTTCACTATATAGTCCTCTACATCTGACACACTATAGGGAGGGAGACGGGGAGTAGCGTATGATTGACTGTTTCGGACACAACCAATTCATAATGCAAAGCCTTGACATAATCAGGATGAAAACTACGTCAAATGTGTCACTCAACAAATTGCAACTGAAACATTGTTTAGCAAATATAAGTACCTTACCGTACCTTTGAATTCGACATTCATGAACTCGTTGACTAAGTCTAAGCTGATGTTGCCTCCAGGTTTTCCTTCAAGGTTTGCCACACGGTTCCACTTCAGGTCTTGTCTGATGTGCTCCGGGTAGAATCCTTCAATCCCTATTCAGACAAGATTCACATGATTAATGACATTGGTATTACAGTGACAGAATGCCCATAGTGACATTGTCTAAGTCCTACCGGTGAGCAATCGATGGCAGGTGGTGAAATCCTTGAGGTGGTTTCTAGTCCAGAACAGAACCATGTCCATTTTCCAGAAGTCTGTCATGGCTTCTCCATCACCCTCTCTGATAGCATCTCGTCTTGTCATGTTGTAAAGCCCCTCCCACACAAGAGCCTTCGTGTAGTTGAGCACATGGTCGTCTGTATCGGACGCAATGAAGCACATCTCTGAGCAGTACCATGTAGCTGTAATGGGGAAAGAAACAGTATCAAGCGGCGCCTTTTGTTAAGCATGTTATATTTCACATGCACTCGAATGTACTATTTCAAATATACCGTTCTATTTTCATGGTTTATGGTTTTGGTTTTAGTACGGTTTTGGACAGTACAAAGTTTCTGTCCGATAGCGAGGATATATTTGTTATTTATCTGGTTAGCAGATTTGTAGTGAAGTCAATTAACCACAAGTCCAAGTCACTCAATCACCAGTCCAAACTTGTTTACAACAGAGTAGTTTAGTGTGAAAATATGTCATGGGACACTTAATTCACACTTTGTCCCCTCTACTGGTGATCATTATCAGATCATTTACTTCAGGTAATTCTAATAGTTTATAGTCTATTTTTTACTACACAATAGCTTATTTCTTTCTACAAGCATTTGAATTACTTTTTAAATTCATGAAAAGTCAAAGTTCAAGTCCCAGTCATAAAGCCTCCATGGGTCTGAAGTCACAGACGGTCGAGTCAAAATCAAGTTACAAGTCTCCGATTATTCTAGCCTAGGAGTCTAGGGCGGACAACACTACAGGACATCAGAAAGAACAAGTCATTTCTTACACTCCTCAGAGTCAGCATTGCCCTGTTCTGACAGACTCAGACAGTCCTTGTGGTACCACTCGTGTCTCCTGCACTGGTCCATGAGTGCACACTGTACCATCTGTCCCCCTCGTTGCTCTTTACAGTGACAGTATATGTAGGTGCCGTCTCGTTGACACTCTGGGCTGCAGAACCAATCCTGAGTGACGCTCGGGTCGGTTCTTTTCTCCGTCTGCGAGCAGCCTCCATGGAACCACACGCCTTCACAGATGTTGCTGCAGCACTGCACCAACGGTTCACCTGGTCTTTCTAAAATAACGTAGACACAGATTTAAGTTTGACATACAAACACTCAACTACTATAGGCCCATCTGACATATAAGGCAATAGCACTTTACATTCATAAACGTAGTTCAAGGTACTAAGAAAAAGACAAAAAAAAACATTTAAAATCATGGAAACAAAACAATAAAAATAATTTAGCTGCATGGCAGGAATGGACCGGGTTCCGCAAAAGGTGCAGACATTTCTTTATCCAATATTGTTGATATGTCCAGAATCAGAGGTACATTTCAGATCAAATCGATCACAGCGCTCACTTAAAAGGTCCACTTCAGCCCTTTTGCAACCAGACCAACTTATTTTAATGATATTTACTGTAGGACACAAGAAACACACTTTCCTGGGGGATTTTGCGTGCAATATGAGTTTCTAGAATTTTTTTTGTCATGCCATTTTCATGACCAAAATTTGGCATGACAATGTGCTCTCACTTCCTTCCTATAGACTACATGTCTCAGTAAAGGTGTAAGCACACCTAAGATTCCATGCGCGGCCAAAAGAAGCCGTCTGCCGGGGTCTCTTCCCGGGTTTTTAAGACAGCTGGTGGATGGGAAATGAAGCTCCACCCACACGGGAGATTTTCCGGGAATCTGGCCGACGCGGCAATCTCCCGTGTGGGTGGAGCTTCATTTCCATCCACCAGCAGTCTAAAAACCCGGAAGAGACCCAGGCAAACAGCTTCTTTTGGCCGTGCATGGAAGTTCAAGTGTGCCCAGGCAGTAAGGGGTGTCTCCCAACCACAAGTGCACGAAAGCATTTTGGGCATTGTAGGAATTGTAACAATCCAGTCAAACCCTATAGTCAAGCACACAGACTTCATAACTTTTCTGGCAAATAAGAGTGCCAGAAATCTTGCCTATACCTTCTCCACAGAAACAGGAATCACTCTTCTTTACTTCAGAGAGACTTGCAGTGGCAGCAGCGGCTTTTATGTCTTCTTGAGGTGGTGGCATCCACACCAAGTCCACCAGTCTGTGTGCGAGTCCACTAAGCCACTCCATTTGGACGTTACCCTTACGATCTGTGGGGAAGTCTGACGGCTGCTGATCAACGGTGTCAAGGTTGCACTCGGTAGCAGCGTATAAAGTGATGTAAGCGGACGTCACGAACTTTTGTAGGGAGAAAAAAAAAGAAGAAGAGAAAATTAGGTGATGTTTATTGCAGAACATGCATGGAAGATTATTATGCATTTGAAGAAAGTTAAAGCAATGGATATTACCGTGATGAAATCCACATCCCAGACACGTTGGATCGTGTCCTTGACCTGCGATTCAATACACTGGCCTCTCACAGCGAACACCGATTTGAGCTGGGACAGAGATCCTCGAGCCTCCAGACTCTTCTCACTCAACAGCATTTTTGTAATGTCCTGCGGTTCAAGAGATGAATATAATTTGCCAAAACTAGACAACCTTTTTATTGTACCCAGTTATTATTTTTTTTACACCATTCCTTTCTTCAAATTAATCCTCCCTCTTCTGTGACAGAGGACGTAGCACCTCTGACAACCTCCGTGGTGCACTGTTACTTCCCCCCCCCCTCAAGTTATGTAATGCGATAATACTCAGGGTTCCCACTCATTTTTACCAATGAATTTGCAAAACCTTTTCAGAATATTTAGCCCAATAATTTCCAGGCCCATATAACAATCATTTAGTGCAATAAGTATCTTACTCCTATGTGCAACAACAAAGCATAGAATAGAATGCTATAATTCTATTCCATATTTTGCACCAAATGCTTGTAGATCTTATTTCTGTCGCGTACTGTCTGGTACACATTAGGCTGCAATCACGCTGCCCGTTTGGCGAAAAACAACGTATGTTACATATTACGTCTTTTATTAACATAATCAGTAGCCAAGTTAGTTGCTGTGAGAGTGAGGTCTAGCCAACACCAACTCGGGATTCCTGGATCGCTGCCCTCCAAAATGTCCTATCCAACATCAGCTTCTTGAGCTCTGCAGTGTTGTCAGCCAAGCTGTCGCGCCGCAGCACGTCTACATTAGGTGGTACGCTTCTTTCCCCTCCTGGCTATGCCCTGGGTTGGCTCCCATAGGGTCAATTTACTTGCCTCAAGTTCTGGGTGCCAAAAACAATGCATAGCCAACTATTTTTCCAGGACCCTTGATGAATTCCAAACCTATTCCAGGACTGGAAATGATCTTCTAATTTTAATATTACGAGGAATTTCATGACCATGGGAACCCTGATTCTTCATTCATACAGTTATACAACTCAAGCACTTATAGTTTGTCACCTGGTAACACAGGGATTCCTTGTGATGTTCTGGCGGCGCGTCCACAAGCCCTTCAAATCTCTGTCGAGCCGTTGATTGACTGGGCTCCTCCGTCGCGTCGACGTTGAGGCCGTCTGAACAGCACAGCACTTGGTGGGTTTTCTCCAAAAACTTTGGAACATATTCAATAAGGCTGCCCATTATCTCACCATCTCCTTCTGTTGTGCTCGAGCCCACAGGGACTGCCCCAAGATTGACCTGTATTAAAAACAAGAAACGCCCCATTAGAGAAACTTTAAGTTTAAGTTATTTTTGGAGGAATTTCACTATCTTTAGCCCTGCTAGTCTTAACGCCTCATCTACACAGGCAAGGAGCGAGCGTAACGACGCGAAAATCTGTCCCGATATGGAGCGTGTCGGTCATTGCGTTGCGACAAAGCCTGAACCAATCAAATAACCAATAAATAGTAGCGCGTCGATCTCAACCAGTGTTTTGGGACTGCGAAACCTCGCTCAAATATACACTCTGCGAGCGAATATAGGAGGGGTGGACGACGGTGCGTTGGTGCCCGCGGTACGTCACGACAGTCTCGTTGAAAAACGGGTATTCCGTTGAGATTTCGTCGGTCGCTCGCTTGCAGTGTAGATGAGGTGTCAGCTGGTGGGTCGCATCGGTACATCCCTATGTGCCCCGGGTTCTAAGCGGGGGAACATAGAACCCAGGAAACATAGCATCGAGCATTTAAATGCAGGATGAGGGAGAACTATCTCGAGCTAAATGAGGATGAAAACAGAAGTTCTCAGAATTGGTTCTAGTGAACGGAAAGAATCAATAAGAAATAAGACTCTGTAACCCGACTGTAAAAAGTAACACTGCAGTTAGGATCCTGGGGGTTATTATTCTGAATTGAACTTCCTTCTTTCAATCTTAGAAACCGGCCCCCGTAGGTCCTCCACTGCTGGGCCTGCTCGACATGGCAACTGAAAACAAACACGGCGAAGCACCTTTCTGCTTTTACGGGTCGACGGCGTGGAAGTGGAACAAACTCCCACTGTACCTTCGACAGGCAGGCAGCCTCTGTAGACATCTTTAAAGCACAGCTCAAGACCTATTTCTTCACTCGTTTTAGTCTGGCTTTTAAAATGCGGACGGTATTGCCTTATTCACCGCTAGGTTTAATGTTCTATGACTTTGCTTTTCATTTTTCTTTATTGCTCTGTAAAGCACGAATACATTATTAATATTATTGTTGTTATTATTATTATTATTATTATTATAGATACACTCCCAGTACAACAACTTGGTCCACCGTCCAGAACAACATACGGCATCTAAAGAAATGCAGGCTGGATTTCCATGGCATTTGCTGGTGTTAGTTAACCCATTCTGGCCAGGAACCCATTTTGGTGTTAGCACTATGTTATGCTTTAGCTTTTGAAAAATAGCAGATCTACAAGCTCATAGCGCGCCACCGAGTGGCGCGCTACGAGCTTGTAGGTCTGCTATTTTTCAAAAATCAAAGAACGACTGACATTTTTTAGAATCTGATCTCAGGTCAGAATGGGTTAAATCAGACCAGTGTGTGTCCAGTGGAAACCTGGTATGAATCTGATCTCAGGTCAGAATGGGTTAATGTGAGTGATTGTACTGTACATCTGACTTACAACATTGCTCTTCTTGTCCATCTGCTTGGAGTATAAATGGGGAATGTGCCATACAACCTTGCTTCTCAATCCTTCCAGGGCCGTGAGGTTGTCAACAATTATGCGCATCACAATTGTCTTCATGCGCTGCCGCAGTGCCTCATATGTCTAACATAAAAAAAAAAGAAAGAAAATATCATATTTATGTTTGGCGACAGCAGCAAGCTGGTGGTCATGTTGTGCATGCTTTCTTTAAAGGATTGTGTACCTGTTTGGACGGCAGGATGCTGTCCGGTGACACCTCGACTGCCTTTTTCGGAGTCCCTCCTCCTCGTCGATGGATGAATGCTATGCGGTTTCTATGGGCAAAGCGAAATGCCCAAACGGTGGGCTTGTTTCCTCCCAGACGTTCATGCTTGGCTTGGGATGTTATCTGTTATGGGAGGACATGAGGTTTGATTACTAGGGAACAATGAATTCAACAAAATGGTAATGAAACAATATGTCGTAGAAGTTAAAGTAATACCCTGACTCGGTCCCAGGTGAGAGAAAAAGCTGGAATTCGATTGGCTCGATTTTTGTTCATTGGTAACGTTTTGTTCTAAACGTAATGGAGATGAATGGACAAAGGTTTACAACTTTTTTTTTTACTATAGCCTACGTATACATTTATATATATATTATATATATATTTTATGGTTATATTGCTCCCTTATATACTCACCTCTACCTGTCTTTTCCACAGCTTAACCTCTTTATCGTGGTCATCTTGAAGTCTTTTTAAGTGTCCCATGGTGGCCAGGGAGGCCAGGGAGACTCCAAGGCTATTCATGATCTTGAACACCTTTTCAGAACAACCTTCCCTCCACATCTCAACACCAATGACAGACTGGACAAATGTATTTCTGGAATTCCTCGTGAACTGAGCGATAGACATGACCATTCCAATCCTCTTATCCAGCAGCTGTTGAATTTCCTCTTCAGTCATTGTCCTACATATCAAAAGTCATAGTTAGCTTACATGTTGCTCTTATAAAAGTACTAACTGGTGATTATTAGAAAGACATCAATTTCAAAAGTGCTGTGTTCTTTCAAAACGTACCGACATGATTATTAGCATTTTTTTTCTTAGAGTGGAAGTTAAATACTCTTGCTTTTTAACATGATACAATTATAATGTATAGGAAATTTGTGTGTGTGTGTGTGTGTGGGGGGGGGGGGGGGGGGGATCCTATATCCACCACTAGTGATCAAGATCAAGAATGTAACTGTGGAATATTTAACTACGTATTGGTTGGTTAAACAAATACTTGTTTGTTAGTAAAGGCTGGCAGTGGCAGTTATGTTACGAGTAGATATGTATTCAGAGTGATACTGTCACTCAGCCAATCACAATGCAACGTTGAACTGAGGACTTTCTTAACCTTTCCCATGTTCATAACTTAAAGAAGTAATTCACTCCCAAGGCCAGGGCAGCAGAGTTATTGTGTCATGGGCCTCATTGGCTTTGCCTGGCAGGCGTAAGAATTGAGCTTTTTCAGTGGTGCAACCACTCCTACAACCAGCAATGTCCGTGTACACCTATGTGTTGTTCACCCATGTATGTGACCTTAATGAGCACCAGTGTATATGACTACTAGTACCAGTAGGGGGCGCCAGAAACAGAGAGAGGGATAGTGCTGCAGTGTTGCCTGCTAATGAGAGAGAGAGGTTTATAAAGTTTTTAAACTTTAATATGAAAAAGACTGCAAAGTCAAACCGGTGTTACGTTTCTAATACGTTTGGAATACATTTGGAGCATCTTAAAAATGATTTGTGAGCCCTTCCTATTTCAAAAATATACAAAATTAAAAAAATCCCCATATCATTAAGAGGGTGGCACCTCCGTGGTCTCCTCTCCTCAGAGCACTCGGAAGCCATTTCTGCTTCTTCTAAAATCTACAAATCGTCATTTCATTACACACCTCAGTGGTTCTCTACGATTTAGAGTCGTTTTCCGGCCTGTCATTTTCTGTGCCTGTGGGAACATCGATCGCAGGCACTGAACGGTGAGAGGTGCCTTTTCCTCGACCCACGCATTCGTCTCCTTCCAAGAAAACGTGGACAGGTTTTTTCGAGTGGGTTGCTTCCTGAAAGGTCCCTCCTTTTCTCTGGACAACTGAATACGCTGTAATTACAATGGATACAAAATGAATAGAGCTTTCTTTTAAGATAAATGACATTTCAATGCTAAGATTAATATTTCGTGGGCCAGCTACTCTCTACACTTCTACAGGGACGGGGATTTTTAACAATGAAAATGTCAAACTTTCCCAATTAATTTAAATGTTTTACCCCATTTCCAG
Source organism: Protomyctophum bolini (assembly GCF_963924005.1). Classification (NCBI taxonomy): domain Eukaryota; kingdom Metazoa; phylum Chordata; class Actinopteri; order Myctophiformes; family Myctophidae; genus Protomyctophum; species Protomyctophum bolini. The sequence goes on from NC_137879.1 coordinate 36,108,263, forward strand.
GCCTATAGCAACAGGCCTTTATTGAAATGTATTGTTAAGGTTCTTACACCAGTGTGCCAATGCCCCAAGACAGACGCGAGCAAGCAACAGATCTACAAGCATGTAACGTAAACATGTCAGTCCTTTCTTTGTTTTATTCAAGTCATTTTCATATCATGCCCTAGCTGTGCAACTTCAAAGCCTCAAAGGCAAACAGGAATCCTATATTGTCTTCATATGTTCAATGCCAGAAACACATCGTCAACTAAAAACTAAGGGTATCTTTGAAAAACAAAGAAAATTGTCTGTCCTGAAGGTCTAATCGACCGATCGAAGTGTCCGACAGTGTGCGGGACGGTCGGGACCTCTTCTTTGTCTTTCAAAGATACCCTTTTTAATTACAAAGGGAGTCTACCAACGCGCCTCAAGCCTTAAACGGCTGATCCGGTGCTTCACAGGTGCAGGGACATCAAAGTTGCATAAGGAGAAGAGACTGGAGCAGCACGGACATTTAGACTCTGATGAAGACCGCAAGGTCGAAAGTTAGTCGTTTTGTATACTCAGCACCTTAATAAAAGGCTCTAAATGTCCGTGCTGCTCCAGTCTCTTCTCCTTATGCATACCCTTTTTAATGTATGCTCTATTGCCCTACGCACCTGTCACTAGCCTTCTGAGGTGTGCATCAGCCTTTTGCTAAAAACTAAAATGGCATGAGGTCTCCACACACCGGGCGTGAATCGGATGCGAATTTGGATTCTTTGCAGCGTTTCTCCATCGGTTTTCCGAAAAACGCGGCCAGTGTGCAACCACGTTACCTCTTTGTTTATGATTCCTTGGAACACTTTGCTGAGAGCTTGTCTAGCAGTTGGCACTGTCGCCAGACATCTTATTGCCTTGTAATAATGTCCCCCTCTTATGTAGTCAATCACCATGCTTTTTGTGGTTCGCTTCTTGTTCGCTGCAGGCGGAGCATCTGATTTGGACACTGGACAGACAACATGAAAGCCGTTAACCCATTAAAAGGGACACTTCACGATTCTGGGAAAATAATAAATGTTAATAACGTTTAGAAGATTTAGAACACTTTCCTGGTCTGTGTGGTTTATAGGTGGTTTTAGATATTTTAGATTGTAGCAGTGAGCCCAATGTCTCTGATGTCATGGACATCTGGGCTCACTTACTTCCTGGACTACATGTTGTCTCAGTAAGACAGCCCTCCCCCTATCCACAAGGAGCAGTGCACCAAAGCATTATGGGAATTGTAGTTCCAGAAGGAAGTGAACCCAGTATCCATGACATCATAGACACTGGGCTCACTGCTAAAATCTAAAACCACATATTACACACATAAAGACCCCAGGAAAGTGCTTGTATATCTGCCATTTCTGAATAGACAAAGTATAAAATAATGGTTAAAGTGGTTAAAATGATAGTGACGCAAAATTAAACCTTTATTTTTTAATAGTAATAATAATAATAATAATAACCTGAGTTTGTGATTGCGGGGTCTTGATTTATTCTCATTTCTCTGCAAGGCAGAGGGTATTCTGTCATAGAAAAAACGGTCCGCTTATTTGTGGCTTTTGTCATCGTCGTTTTTGAGTTCACCCACTGTTTGCACGGATCCAAACATATAAACGCCTCTGGCGAGAGACGGGGAAACAGTACTTGCGCAGACTTCTTATCGAGCAGCTGAGATATTCTTATTCTCTTGAAACCTTCGCCGGGCTTCGAGAGTTCTTTACCGCAGTGACTGCATCTCTCGGAAGAACTCTCCGAGCTCTGTTCGGACGCAGGCGGCGTGTCCTTCTTGGGCGCTGGAGATGGACCATCTGATGTGGACACTGGACAGACAACATCAATGAATGGCATTATTAACCCATTGACCAATTCTGGGCGGGAACCCCCTTTTTGGTGCATTATGTTATACGTAGTGCCGCACTACGAGCTTGTAGATCTTCTATTTTTGAAAAATCATATAAATGTGGAATATAACATTTTTAACTCAAATCTTTGCTTCTGGGAGGGTTCCTGGAACTACATATTTTCTGATGGGGGGTCCGCAAGCCCAATAAAGATAATTCTGGGGGGGGGGGGTCCTTGACATGAAATATTGAGCAAGACATTTTCTAAATTTCGACGTCTAAATGGGTTTTAAGACCCGAGGCCGGTTTTAAAAAATGTCTTTTAACAGTTTTCTGAAGTATGCATGATTTAAAAATTAAGTACAAAAAAGGTACGTGGCACAAAGTGTATGAGCTTATATAGCTGCTATTTTTGAATAGCCAAAGTATAAAATAATGGTTAAAATGATTGTGATTTCTATATTAACCCATTCTGAACGGGAACCGTTAGCATCATGTTATGCTTTAGCTATTGCAAAATAGCAGATCTACAAGCTCATAGCGCGCCACCGAGTGGCGCGCTACGAGCTTGTAGGTCTGCTATTTTTGAAACATCGAAGAACGACTGACATTTTTAGAATCTGATCTCAGGTCAGAATGGGTTAATCGGACCAGTGTGTGTGTCCCAGTGGAAACCTCGTATGAATCTGATCTCAGGTCAGAATGGGTTAACTGCTTTTGCTGGGGACGGCTGGTTAAAAAATGTTTAATGCTTTATGGGGGGGGGGAACAAATCTTGTTTATATACGGAAATTGTATTACAACAATCCTTTCAAAGTGATGTGTATGGCTGGGACATTCAGAAATGCATAATACATTTTTGTTTTTGGGCTGAATTATAATTGGGCTGGTTTATAATTCATATCAATGCTCATGTGACTAATCTAGTGGACAAAAAACGTCCTGCAAGCTTGTCAATCTGGCATTTCTGAAAATAATAATAATAATAATAATGACTCCAGTCCAGGGTTCATGTGATTAAGCATTGTTACTGTAATCTGTCCTTGCAGAAAGCAGAAAACACACACACACACACACACACACCACACACACACAAATAATAATAATAATAATAATAATAATTACCCGAGTTTGTGTTTGGATAGTTATGATCAGTAAGATCAGCAAGATCAGTAGAAAAACCTGTCCAGGTGCGCTTCAATTTATTTTTAGAGCATGCCTTCGTTTTTGAATTCACCCACTGTTCGCACGGATCTCTACATATAAACTCCTCCGGTGAGAGATGGGGCAACAGTATTTGCTTGGTCTTCAAATCTACCAACTTAGATATTCTAATTCTTTCATAACCGCCTTTCTTCGGTTTGAATTCCTTTTTGCAGAGACCGCAGCGTCGCACGGCCTCAGAACCGGACCCCTCGGCGCTCCGTTCGGACGTGGATCGCATGCCCTTGGCAGACTTTTTCACGTTGCAATCGGTAAGTAGCACAGTAGGCAGCCTGGCACCGACAACATATGGTAGAGAGGCCTTCGTGGTTGGTTTAAACGTAGGTGGCACCTTAACAGTCCCTTCCACGTTCGGTTTAGAAGTAGACGCTGTCTCGACAGAAGCTCCCGTGTTCTGCGTTGGTGGTTTCTTGACAGAACCTGCGTCTTCGTTCCGTTTAGAAGCAGCTACAGAAGGTATTGTTTTTGGAATGACAACGTCGCGTACGGAACCCTCTGTGGGGGGACCCTTCGTCTTGTCTCGTTCAGATGGAGGTGGTGCAGTGGTCAGGTCAGAAGAACCAGAACAACCCAAGTCCATCTTCTGCTCAGAAGCAGACGCAGAGCTGTTGAAACAATCCTCATCCATGTTCTGTTCAGATAAACCGATACACGTACGCTTCCCATTCTTCCCATTCTTCCATTTTGACAGTGGCTTTGTTTTTGACCATAACCACTTTAGGCACGGATCATGACATACAAACTCCTCTGGTGAAAGATGGGGCAACAGTATTTGTGCAGTCTTCAAATCAACCATCACTGATATCCGTTGCCTTTGATAGCCTTTTTTTCCCTTTTTGAATACTTTTTTGCAGAGACTGCAGCGTTGCACTGTCTTAGAACAGGACCCCTCTGCGCTCTGTTCGGACGTACATGGCATTGGCATGTCGTTATACTGTGGAGCTCCCATGTTCTGCGTTGGTGGTTTCTTGAGAGAACCTGCCATTCTCAGCATAGAAGCAGACGGTCCGACGGCGGCATCTCTGCTCATGTTCGGTTTACAGCGTCGTGTTACGTTGACAGAGTCTTCGTTCTGTTCAGAAGCAGCTTCAGAAAGTACTCTTTTTGGAATGACAACAACGTAGCGTACGGGACCCTCCGTGTTCTGCGTAGATGTAGGTGCAGGAGGCAGCGCTGGAACACCACCACCACCACCACCACCGCCCACAGTAACATTCGTCTTGTCTCGTTTAGATGGAGGTGGTGTACTGTCGACAGAAGAAGAAGAACCACTCCAAGTCCTGGCCCATGTGCGCTTTTTGTTGAAGCCGCCTAACTTTGTCTTTGGTTTGACTATCTTGGCGCAGTCCATGCACAGAAAGTCCGATGCCCCAGAAAGATGAGGGAAGTCAGGGAACAGTTTCTTCGCGTCGACGAGCGACGACATTCTCACTTTGAAAAGTGAGAATATCGCTTTGCAGTTGCTGCAGCGTTCCAGGTCAGAACCAGAACCCAAGTCCATCTTCTGCTCAGAAGTAGATGCAGAGCTGTTGACACAATCCTCCCCCGTGCTCTGTTAAAAACAGATTAGAGGGCGGTAAATACAGCATACAGCATGATGGAGAGACATCACAGTCAACTTAGGTAAGGTGGGGAAAAAATAAAAGATACATAGATGGACCCAGCAGTTTTTTTTTTGTGCACATCAATTGTTTTCAAGTAGGTCTCAAGTAGCCTTGGATCACAAGACAATCATAATGAATGATGACAGTTTGGGACTTTTTTGTTGTTGTTTTGCGGTGCCAAGTGCTCCCAAGAGTGAATGTGTGTGTGTGTCTTTCTGTCTGTGTGTCTATCTGTCCCTCCTCAGAGCCATATAGTAAGACAGAGTTACGAAAACTCTGTTCACTTCATGGGGCCAGTCCAATGAATAGAGGGTATGCGCATGCATAAAGTGAATAGCAGATCGAGTGGCAAAGTGAGTGACAAAGTTAATTTAATGTTGTTTAAAGTCATTTAATGGAACCAGATAGGACTTTTCTGTTTGGATGTATGGGCTGTCTAGGCCAGAAAGTAGTGTTTTGCCACTCAGTAAGCATTCCCGCATAACTTCTATAGCGGCTCTCCACATAGACTTTTATTGAGAATGCATGGGGACAACACATAGGGACAAGTAATGCATTGGACTCAGGCAACAGCCCAGCTTTAATTAATGATCTTAAATCCCTTTATTTTAGATTGTTTCGTAGTAATCGTACAACATAAACATGACAGAGACTTTAGTTGTCACTGTCCAATACTTTAAAACAGTTGGCATGTTGCACACATGCCTAAAATAGCTCCGCCCTCGTTGAAAACAACGTATTTCCAACTCCAGCTTGTCTTTCTGACCCTCTCCAGGCTGCATGAACAGCGCTCGAGCGCTGGGTTTCTGCCCCCTCAATATCGCAACTCTTCTATTAGAAGGCTCTGTCAGTCTGTCCCTCGGAGTACGACCTATTGATCCCGCCCTGCAGCTATTTCGAGCAGTCAGCTATAAGCTGCAATCCTGGTGCCATGTTGCCAACCTGGGGAGAACCCCGAACTGAGCGTTGTTTTCAATAAAAAAAAGGTGTTGATCCACTCTGTCTCGGAATCTGGCATTTCACTCAGCAACAGCGCATTAGCCGCGCCCCTAGCGGCCAATGTTCTGTTGCGCATTTACAATGGAGTGAAATCCAAGATGGATGCCAGATTCCGAGACAGATTGGATCAAAACACCTTTTTTTATTGAAAACAACGCTCCTATAACTTTCAAACGCAGGGCGTAGGCCAAGCGGATAAGTGGGGCAACAACGCAAGCACCTTAGATTTTGCGTAGGTACATGTTAAGAGCGAGTATAGGTCCGCGAGCCAAGAATGGAAACACCACGAGTAATGTTAACTTAGACTTATGACCTGCGCTCATTCTGTAGCTCCGAGATGAGCTGAGCTACAGAATGAGCTAGTAGGGACTGAGGAGTGAGGGAACATGACTGAAACATGACTGTCATGTGAATTGTGAACCAGTCCACAATGGCAACGGCAATAGGGCTATGGACCAGAGGAGAGCGCTATAGTCTCTGATACATTAATAACTATGAGGAAATGCCCACGGGCACCGATCGGATTAAAAAGTCCAAGACAGAGAACAGGGAATTAAGTAGTGCAGTGAAAGAGAACACACTAGATAGAAACATACCACACTAGATGTAGACGCTGTGTTGTCAGAACCCTCCATGTTCTGTTCAGAGATGCCATCATGTCGTTGTCAGAACCCTCCATATGTTCTCTTTAGCAGATGGAATGGAATGTTGTCACGATCATCCTCCATGTTGTGCCAGTATAAGTTAACAGTATGTTTGCATATATCAGGACAAAAACTATGTTTGCTTTTCAAAAAGACGTTCAAGACAAAAACTTTCCGGGGGTCCTGTTAGACCATGCGTCGCTTCCATATGACGTCACGTAATAACTGCATCAATAACGTTGCTGTTTGTATTTGTAATGTATTGTAGCCTACTTTTCTCTTTTTTTCTGGACATGATCATATCAAATTTAAAATGTATCTTGGCCTGCCCTATAGCTGTAACCTGACGCTGCCAGATCCAAGAAGCTTGCTACACAAGTTTGTTTGTTGCTGTCTTAGGGAACATGGTTACCCAATACCGCCCCCATGTGGCAGAGTCAGGTTAGCTGTACTCAATTCAATTACAATGTACTCCCCTGCAGAAGTAGAATTGAAGTGCTGATCCGTTTAATTCATTACCCCAAATGTGACCAATGTAAACACACACACACACACACACACACACACACACACACACTCTTGTGTCCTAACAGTACATGGTGCATTTATATAGAGCCTTTATCCAAGGTGCTTTACATAGATTGTGCATTACATTCACCCATTACTGTAGGCCTACTACTGGTCCAAGACACGATTGTTTTGTTTGTTTTTTGTTTTGTTTTTCATTTTAGGGTTTAAAATAAAATATGACATTTTCTTTTTCTTTTTTTTAGTACCCTGACCCCTACTACATATTTTCTACAGGTTTATTATGTTTTTGCATAGTATTTAAGTAACTTTTTTAATTAAATTGTTAATGAGACTGCAGTTTCGAGAGATTTCACTACTTTTGTGGGACACAAAATAAGGCATTTTAGGTTTTTTTTAAACAAATCTTCATAAAAGTCATAACATAGGCCTATACTTAAAAAGTAAGAATTAAAATTAAAAAAATCCTAAGGTAGAACATAATTTCAAATAATGGAGGACATAGTACTCACATTTCCACTTTTTTATTGGCGCACACCAATAAACAAACGCTTACGTGTTTCTGCTACGCCTACGAGCTTTCATCAGAGCATAAATATGATATATCTGCTGTTGGGAAGAAACTCCAAAATGTACATTTTTCAGGAAATTAAGAAAACCCTATATTTTGAAAACAAAGCAATATATTGTCAATTACTTTCCATGAGAGGGGGAGAGGTGGTGGATTGAGCTGTTTTAGCAGACAGTTTGAGGGTCCCATGGATTTAAGAGGTTTTGTCCCAAGCACTTTTTTATTACTTTTCATTGGTTCAATACATTTCAAAACAACACAGGCGTAAAGGGTGTTCAATAGCACTGATTTATGCAAAAAATAACCTAAAAGAAATGGAGTTACCGTAGGTTGTTTCCTCCCAACAGCAACAATATGTTAAATATGATTTGTTAAAGCAATCAGAATGACTTGCTTCACTGAAAAATAGCAACATCACAATGAAAACAAAAAATTATAAATCATGGCATGACACCCGAAGCTGATTTTGTACTTCAGGTTCAAAACTACAGCAGGTTTAAAAACATGGAAGGCTAGTAAGCAACGCAGCTGCAGCTATAGAATAAGATATATGCGAGGTGTAGCCAGTGTGCCAATAAATACCATATATAGTAGCCAATAGTAGTAGTATCATTATTTTAAACATTGGGCTGCAATTAAAAAAAGAGATTCACACACGTGTGAAGTGAAGGGCGCTCTTATCATACATCGTCTCATTCTATATGTCCAGCTTTGAATGTTAAACTATGACGTAAAACTGGCCATTCATTATCAATGGCATTTAATGTTTGTGTTAGGACAAAGTTTGTGTTTACACGCACACTAAAAGCCTGACATAGGCCCTCAAAAAGACCAGATATATAGCGTGTCACTTTGTCCCAGGCTATGGACTTGTAGATTTGCTATTTTTGAACACTTTCAAGCATTTTAACTCAAACATTTGGTCTTTGCTTCTGGGGTTCCAAATACAACATTTTGAGATGGGGGTCAGCGGCCAAATACCTATAATTCTGGGGGTCCTTGACATGTGTGTGAGCAGTAAGCGCCAATGTGTGTTTTTTTCATAAAACTGTTTAGAAGGCATTTGTAGAATGGGCCTCAGGTCTTAATGGGTTAATTTGATTAGCTGCAGTGTTGCCTACACAACAGTGGTTCCCAAACTTTTTCATGTCAAGGACCCCCAAATTGACACCCATTAGAACATATATGCCAAGAACCCCCATAAGAGAAGATTTTACGACTCTAGCAGTGGGTTTAATTTCAAGGACCCCCTGGAACTCCCTCAAGGACCCCTGGGGTTCCCCACTTTGGGAACGAATGGACTACACAACATCACAGTGTACTTATACTTATATGGTCAGCCTTATGCAGCTTGCCATGTTTTTACCCTGCTGTAATTCAGCCTGACCCAGAAAACAAACTACAAAATCAGCTCCATGTTTTTACCCTGCTGTAGTTCAGCCTGACCCAGAGAACAAACTACAAAGTAAGCTTAGTAAACTTAATAATCACAAAATACTAGAACATACCGGTAGGCTAACTGCATAATTGTCAGCCTTCTGGTTGGTCGCTGACTGACCAACCACTGCCTCCTTCTTTATGCCCAAGTATACGGCGCCAAATATGTTCTTTTTTTTTACCCAGACCAAGTTCAATATAATTATTGAATACTATAAATATACGAGACAACTGAAAAGAAAAAAAAGTAGAAAATAAAGGATTAACTCATTCAGGACGGGAACTCCTTTTGGTGTTTCAAGCATTATGTTATACTTTAGCTAGTATGTTTAGTAGCTTGAAATGTTTGAGAATGACTGACATGGAAAGGTTTTTCAGAAAACTACTTTTAGAAGACATTTGTATAGTCTCAGTCCTTTAATGGACTAAAATGGTACTGGATATAAAGAGGATTGGTTTTGTCAAACCAAGCAACTGGTAAGTGGTCCATTGTGTAAATGTGGTCAAGCAGGCGTCCTTGCAGGAGAGATCACACAACACACATGTAGCAATAAAATAAACACTGTTCCCAACCCTAAATGCAATGTGACCTGTGTTGGCAGCGACTCACATATTTACATCCGTCACTGATGTTGTTGAGTCCATGTCCTGAGCCAGCTTCCTCATCGTGTTCCCCATCCTCCTGGGGGCTTTGACTTTCTGCTGGTAGGCGAACTTCTCAAAGCCCCGGTGTGCTCTCCCGGGAATGTACCTGAAGAGGTGGTCCTTCTTGTACTCGGCCACAAACTGCGCGACGTCGGCTCGTCTGCTCTTCTTGTGGATGTGCGACGGGGCCAGGGACGTGGGCAGGCCGCTGCAGGTTCCTGCTCCCACCGCGACGAGAAGCCGGTCCGCGGCGCTTCCGAGTGCTCCCACCATCATGCCACAGAGCTCCATCCTTTCGTTGGTGTAGTGGTCGCTCACGCGTCCCAAGGACTCTGCAGAATGCGGAATTAGAGCTCGGTATGTCACATCAGGTTGTATTATTATTATTATTATTGTATTAAGCAATTTTTAAGTAGCGTCTGAAATGTATCGTGATCATTAATATTAAACCCTATATAGTGGACTCATTTGAGCCCCCAATGCACCGTGGATGTACGGTATACAGACGATGGTCACTAAGTCAAAATGTTTTTTTTTTCTTCTTACTTTTTTAATCGACGTGTTCATTTGACCCACTATATAGCGAGAAGCGTATGGGTGACTGAATTCGGAACACAACCAATGTCTTGGTAAAAAGGGGGTTTGTTTCATAATGCAAAGCCCAGATTAGAAGATGAGAAGTAGATGTCAAATTTGTCACTCAACAAATTTACAACTGTAAAATTGTATAGCAAATTTAAGTTCAGTAGTAAGTAACATACCTTTGAATTCGATATTCATGAACTCGTTGACTAAGTCTAAGCTGATGTTGCCTCCAGGTTTTCCTTCAAGGTTTGCCACACGGTTCCACTTCAGGTCTTGTCTAATGTGCTCCGGGTAGAATCCCTCAATCCCTATTCAGACAAGATGCACTTGATTAATGACATTGGTATCACAGTGACAGAATGCCCATAGCGACACATTACATTTTCACTATAAGTCCTACCGGTGAGCAATCGATGGCAGGTGGTGAAATCCTTCAGGTGGTTTCTAGCCCAGAACAGAACCATGTCCATTTTCCAGAAGTCTGTCATGGCTTCTCCGTCACCCTCTCTGATGGCATCTCGTCTTGTCATGTTGTAAAGCCCCTCCCACACAAGAGCCTTCGTGTAGTTGAGCACATGGTCGTCTGTATCGGACGCAATGAAGCACATCTCTGAGCAGTACCATGTAGCTGTAACGGGGAAAGAAACAGTATCTGTATTCGTTAAGCATGAATTTCAAATGAACTCAGGAACATACCTTCGCTGTCGGGCAGAAACCTTGCATCTCAATATTTCAACTTTTTATGTTTTCAACACACAGGTAACGGTTTTTTGACATACAAGGTTTCTGGCCATTAGAGACTATATATATTTGTTATTTAACTGATTAGCAGATCTGTAGTGAAGTCAATTAACCACAAGTCCAACTTAAGTCTCCAGAACTCAAGTCCAATCACTCAATCACCAGTCCAAACTCTTTAGTAGCTGAATCGTGTGGAAATATATCATGCAACTCTTAATTCACAATTCTTTGTCCCCTCTACTGGTGATCATTATCAGATCATTTACTAATTCTAGTTTTAGTCTATTTTTAGTACACAATAGCTTAATTTTTTACAAGCATTTTGCATTACTTTTTAATTCACGAAGGTCAAAGTTGAAGTCATACAACCCTCGAGGTCTGAAGTTACAGATGGTCAGAGTCAAAATCAAGTTTAATACAAGTCTCAGAGTCTAGGCGGTCAACACATTGGAAATGACAAGTAGTTTCTCTTACACTCGTCAGAGTCAGCATTGCCCTGTTCTGACAGACTCAGACAGTCCTTGTGGTACCACTCATGTCTCCTGCACTGGTCCATGAGTGCACACTGTACCATCTGTCCCCCTCGTTGCTCTTTACAGTAACAGTATATGTAGGTGCCGTCTCGTTGACACTCTGAGCTGCAGAACCAATCCTGAGTGACGCTCGGGTCGGTCGTCTTCATCCGCACGCAGCCTTCATGGAACCACACGGCTTCACAGAGGTTGCTGCTGCACTGCACTAATGGTTCACCTGGTTTTTCTAAAATAACGTAGACACAGATTAAATTTGGACATAAAAAAAGTAAAAAAACACTCAACTATCTGACATATAAGGCAAGGCAAGTGTATTAGTAGAATAGCACTTTACATTCACAAAGGTAGTTCAAGATATTACACTGTATATGACGCGTAAACAAATGGCAACTGAAAAACACGGTGAAGAAGCTTTCTGCTTCTACGGGCCGACTGCTGTTTCACTTAATAAGAAGGGTTTATTTAATATACTGTAAGTCTGTAGCATCTAACTTACATTAAACATTTTACAGGTGGCTTGTTAGTGGCGAGATTTCATGATTGATCGGATGGCCTCTACGACAATGGGAGACTTGGCCCTATACGCCACGTTCAGACCAAAAAAAGCCTTTGCGCCGCTGAGACAAGCAGCCAGTTGTATAAATAACTTAAAGCATGCTCTCATTTTGTCTACCTTGTCCACAGAAACAGGAATCATTCTTCTTTACTTCAGAGAGACTTGCAGTGGCAGCAGCGGCTTTTATGTCTTCTTGGGATGGTGGCATCCACACCAAGTCCACCAGTCTGTGTGCGAGTCCACTAAGCCACTCCATTTGGACGTTACCCTTACGATCTGTGGGGAAGTCTGACGGCTGCTGATCAACAGTGTCAAGGTTGCACTCGGTAGCAGCGTATAAAGTGATGTAAGCGGACGTCACGAACTTTGTAGGAAACGAATAAACAAAAAAACATTTGTGTATTGGAGAACATGCATTGAAAATGATATGCATTTGAGGAAAGCTAAAGCAATGCAATGCACATTTTCGGAAAATATTACCGTGATGAAATCCACATCCCAGACACGTTGTAGCGTTTCCTTGCACTTTCCTTCAATACACTGGCCTCTCACTGCGAACACTGACTTGAGCTGGGACAGAGATCCTCGAGCCTCCAGACTCTTCTCACTCAACAACATTTCCATGATGTCCTGTGGTTCAAGGAGATGATAAATATAATTGCCAAAACTAGACAACCTTTCTTTTGTACCCAGATATTTTTTACACTATTCTTTTATTCAAATTAATCTGTTAAAAAAATGAATCCTTCCGTGACACTGATGAGGAGCCCCCACTGGGAGGACGTAGCACCTGACTAGCACATCTACAAGCATCACCCTCAAAGTGGCATTTGTATAAACTCTTGGCCTAGCGGGATGCACCGTGGATTCGAACCCCTAGACTCCATGGTTGGTGGTATACTTCACCCCTACACCGACTGCAGGCCCTCATTATTAGATAAATTATGCGACAGAAAATGTATTCTTCATTCATACCGATGTAGCCTACGACTCAAGCGCTTTAAGTTTGTCACCTGGTAACACAGCGATTCCTTGGGATATTCTGGCGGCGCGTCCACGAGCCCTTCAAATCTCTGTCGAGCCGTTGATTGACTGGGCTCCTCCGTCGCGTCGACGACGTTGAGGCCGTCTGAACAGCACAGCACTTGGTGGGGTTTCTCATTCAACGTTGGAACATATTCAATGAGGCTGCCCATTATCTCACTGTCTCCTTCTGCTGTGCTCGAGTCCACAGGGACTGCCCCAAGATTGACCTGTAAAAAGCAAACGCCCCATTAGAGAAATGTTCCTAGTTCTTATGGGGGAATTTCACTATCTTTAGCCCTGCTAGTGTAACGAAGGCCCGGTCTGTCAGCTGGTACAGTACCAGTACATCCTTATGTTCCCTGGGTTCTAGGGGAACCCGCTTGTAAGCGGGGAACGTAGAACCCAGAAAACATGGATCCACCACATACGGCATCAAAAGAAATACAGGCTGGATTTCCATGGGACTTGTGTGTACTGTGTTAGTATTGTGAGTGATTGTACATCTGTACGTGCCGACTTACAACATTGCTCTTCTTGTCCATCTGCTTGGAGTACTTGTGGGGAATGTGCCATACAACCTTGCTTCTCAATCCTTCCAGGGCTGTGAGGTTGTCGACAATTATGCGCATCACAATTGTCTTCATGCGCTGTCGCAGTGCCTCAAATGTCTAACATAAAAGAATACAAATAAAATAGCTGGTGGTCATGTGCATGTTTTCTTTAACCCATTTTGGGGCGGGAACCCCTTTTGGTGTTAGCATCATGTTATGCTTTAGCTATTAAAAAATAGCAGATCTACAAGCTCAAGCGAGTGGCGAGCTTGTAGGTCTGCTATTTTTGAAAAATCTAAAAAAAGAACGACTGACATTTTCAGAAAACTGTAATTTTCAGTTTTAGAATCTGATCTCAGGTCAGAATGGGTTAAAGGATTGTGTACCTGTTTGGATGGCAGGATGCTGTCTGGTGACACCTCGACTGCCTTTTTCGGAGTCCCTCGTCGATGGATGAATGTTACGCGGTTTCTATGGGCAAAGCGAAATGACCAAATGGTGGGCTTGTTTCCTCCCAGACGTTCATGCTTGGCATGGGATGCGATCTGTTACGGGAAGACATGAGGTTTGATCACTAGGGAGGAATTCATTCAACAAAATGGTAATGAAGCAATATGACGTAAGAAGTTAAAGTAATACCCTGATTCGGTCCCAGGTGAGAGAAAATGCAGGAACTCGATTGGCTCGAGTGTTGTGCGCCAACGTCTTCCTTGGTAACATTAGTTGTTCCTAAACATAATGAAGATGAATGGACAGTTTAATTTGAACAATTGTTCATTTTTGTATCACACCATCAAGCCAGCCACACACACACACACACACACACACACACACACACACACACACACACAGTTTTATATGGTTACGACTTTCTTTTTCTTCACCATTTACTATATGCATATGTGTTTATATCGTTTTACTTTTATGGTCGTATTGCTCCCCTATACTCACCTCTACCTGTCCTTTCCACAGCTTAACCTCTTTATCGTGGTCATCTTGAAGTCTGGCTATGTTTTGCCTGGAGACTTTTATTCCCTGGGAGACTCCAAGGCTATTCATGATCTTGAACACCTTTTGTGAACAGCCTTCCCTCCACATCTCAACACCAATGACAGACTGGACAAATGTCGTTTTGCAGCTCCTGGTGGACAGAGCGATGGACACGACAAGTCCAATCCTCTTATCCAGCAGCTGTTGAGCTTCCTCTTCAGTCATCGGCCTACACATCAAAAGTCATAGTTAGCTTCGTGTTGCTTTTATAAAGTAATACCTGGTGATGATTAGAAAGACATCAACCTCAAAAGTTAGTGCAATGTTCTTTTAAACAGTACTGACATGATTATTAGAACGTTTTTCTTACAGTGGAAGTGAAATACGCTTGCTTTTTAACATGATACAATAATAATGTATAAGAAACTTGTGTGAACTCCAGTTCATATTTAAGACTAGAATGTGAAGAAAACAAATAGTTGTTTGCTACCAAAGGCTGGCAGTGGCAGTTGTTACAGTAGGTTACGAGTGGGTATGTGTTCAGAGGGAAGCTATAGGAGATACAGTACTGTCTGTCACTCATACAATCATAATGGAAAGGTTGAACTGACTGTGGTATAATTATTGTATATTCTTTGGCACTTTCTTAACCTTTTCCATGTTCATAACTTGAAGTAGTTCACACCAAGGCCAGGACAGCAGGGTTATGTGTCATTGCCTTGTGGGTTGTGGCATAAGTATTCAGCTTTACAAGTATAAAGTTAAAACTTTAACCCATTTTGGGCGGGAACCCCTTTGTGTTTTAAACATTATGTTATAATTTAGCTATTGAAAAATAGCAGATCTACAAGCTAGAACTTGTAGGACTGCTATTTTTGAAAAATCGTTAAAATGTGACTCAAATCTTTCAGAGAATTGTCATAATTTAGAAAACATTGTTTTTAAATTTCGACGTCAGGCCTGAATGGGTTAACCTAAAAAAAATGAAACTGCAAGGTCAAAACGGTGTTAAGTTTGTAAATAATAAAGTTGGAGCGTCTTAAAAGCAATTTATAGAGCCCTTCCCATTTCTAAAATATACAAATTAAAAAAAAATCTTAATTTCGTTAAGAGGGTTACACACCTATTTACTTCTTCTTTACGATTTGGAATTACAAATTGTCCAGTCATTTTATTTGCCTGTGGGAACATCGATCGCAGGCACTTAAGAGTGAGAGGTGCCTTTTCCTCGACCCACGCATTTGTCTCCTTCCAAGAAAACGAGGACAGGTTTTCGAGTGTGGGTTGCTTCCTGAAAGGTCCCTCCATATCTCCGGACAACTTAACACGCTGTAAACAATATATAGATTAAAAGAAACATCAGGCGTTGACACTAAGGTCTCAGAGGCACTTGCCCGTCAGGCAAGTTCTACTTGCCCAATTGGTCATGCCCTCTTGCCCTAAAAGTAAATCGTACTTGGTACATTATAAAACGATAGGTGGAATTTGAATTATCATTCACTTTAACATGACAATAATTTGTTCAATGCCAAAAATAATTGATCAATCGTCAACTTAAATGTCATGGTTGTGACAACACTACCTCTTTGCGTATGATTTCTTGGCACACTTTGTTGAAAGCTCTGACAGCAGTTGGCACGTCCATCAGACGTTTAAATGCAGCAAGATAATGTCGATTTCTTAAGTAGTTAACCGCTTTGCTGAGGTTCGTCCCCACCTTCTTGGGCGCTGGAGATGGACCATCTGATGTGGACACTGGACAGACAACATGCATAGCATGAAACCCATTAACATTTGAGTTAAAAATTGCAGGTGTAAAAGCTCAATATCTGCTATTTTTGAATAGTCAAAGTATAAAATAATGTTTAAAGCGTGCACGCGTGCACGCACGCACACACACACACACACACACACACACACACACACACACACACACACACACACACACACACAGTTATTTATTTAAATAATAACAACAACCTGAGTTCAAGTTTGTAGAGTCCTGATCCACCCGAATCTTTTTGCAAGGCAGGGGGTATTTCTTCACGGAGAAACCGGTCCAGGTGCGCATATTCTTGTGTTTTAGTCTTTTCGTTTTGGTATTTATCCACTTCTCGCACGGATCTCTACATATGAACTCCTCCGGCGACAGATGGGGCAACAGCACCTGCGCAGACTTCAAATCGAGCAGTCTCGATATTCTTATTCTCTTGAAGCCCTGTTGATGTCCGGGAAGTCCCTCTTTCTGGATTTCTCTTTTGCAGTGACTGCAATGTATAACGACGATCTTAGAAGCGGAACCCTCCGAGCTCTGTTTGGACGCAGACGGCGTGTCCTTCTTGGGCGCTGGAGGTGGACCGTCTGATGTGGACACTGGAACAGGACAGACAACATCAATAATAGCATTAGCTCATTAAGATGTGAGGCCGGTTTAAGAAAAAGTATTCTAACCGTTTTCTGAAAGGTTGTGCAAACAGATTTGCACAAATGTTCACGTTTTTTTTTTTTTTTTCAGATCTACATGAGCTTATATATCTGTCATTTTTGAAAAGCCAGGTCAAAGTATACAAAATAAAAATAAAGGTTAAAAGTGGTTAAAACAATTATGATACATTAACTACTTTTGTTGGGGACAACAATTCCAAATGCAATTTCGTGCTGGACTTATTTGGTTTATAATTCATATCAATGATCATGTGACTAATCTAAATAATAATAACTCCAGTCCAGGATTCATGTAGTTAAGACTGACCCAAAAAGCACAAATCAATCACTATAAATATATAGTTCTTTATAATAATAATAATAATAATCAACCTGAGTTTGTGTTTGTAGAGTCATGATCAGTAGAAAAACCAGTCCAGGTGCGCTTTATTTTGCATTTACCCAATGGCTTTGTTTTTGTCTTTAGCCACTTTTCGCACGGATCATTACATATATAGTCCTCTGGTGAGAGATGGGGCATCAGTACTTGCGCCGTTTTCAAATCAACCAGATTAATTATTCTCAATCTATGTTTGCTACATTTCCCTCCAACTCGTCTTTTGCAGAGACCGCAGCGTCGCACAGCCTCAGAACCGGACCCCTCAGCGCTCTGTTCAGACGTAGATTGCATGCCATTGGCAGACTTCCTCACGTTCCAATCGATAGGTAGCACAGTAGGCAGCCTGGCACCGACAACATATGGTAGAGAGGCCTTTGTGGTTGGTATAAACGTAGGTGGCACCTTAACAGTCCCTTCCACGTTCGGTTTAGAAGTAGATGGTGTCTCGACAGAAGCTCCCATGTTCTGCGTCGGTGGTTTCTTGAGAGAACCTGCCATTCTCAGCATAGAAGCAGACGGTCCGACGGCGGCATCTCTGTTCACGTTCGATTTACAGGGTTTTGTTACGTCGACAGAGTCTTCGTTCTGTTCAGAAGCAGCTGCAGAAGGTATCGTTTTTGGAATGACAACAACGTAGCGTACGGGAGCCTCCGTGTTCTGCGTAGATGTAGGTGCAGGAGGCAGCGCTGGAACACCACCACCGGGCCCCTTCGTCTTGTCTCGTTTAGATGGAGGTGGTGTACCGTCAGAAGAACCACTCCCGGTCCATGTGCGCTTTCTGCCGTCAAACGTTGTCTTTGATTTGACCATCTTGACGCACTCCATGCATATGAAGTCCGACGCCGCCTTAAGATGAGGGAACAGTATTTTCGCAGTCTTCGCGTCGACGAGCGATATTATTCTCACTTTGCAAAGTGAGAATTCTGCTTTGCAGTTGCCGCAGCGTTCAGAAGCAGAACGCAAGCCCTTCTTCGGCTCAGAAGCAGATGCTGTGCTGTTGCCACAATCCTATAAGATAAGTGATAAGACAAGACAAGACAAGACAAGATGGTGAAACTATATAGCTCTGGTTAGGAGGAGAACATCTCCTTAACGCTATGGTACCTTCAACTTCCTGCGCACGCATGAAAGGCTGCAGTGCCCGTCGACTGATGCAAAAATAAAAAGAACACTTTCGCTACTCAGCAATACAAATAAAAGACGGTTTTGTGGAGTAGAAAGACTACTTTCCCTAGTGGACGGACGCACTCTGAGCCCCCTACCACACGTATAAAATACACGGTTGGTCGTGAAAATCTGGTCAATGGAATTTTTTGACAAGATTGACAGGATCTGTAGAGGGCGCAGTGGAGTAACTAAAACGTATTTTTTTTCGGGCACGGGGGGGGGGTAATGGACATTATTAAATTAAATTATATTAAAAAGTAATTAAACCCCTCTTTTTCTTCTTAAAATTGCTAAAAATAACAGCTCGCTAAATTCTAGTATCGTTACACCCCTATGTAACCATGATGGAGGTAATCTGGGAGCCCATCATCAAAGAAAAGAAGGAAAAACAGCGCCCTCTTTTCCTTCAATTGACGGAGTCAACCATAGTAGACTAGAGTCAAGGCAACACTATCAATGGGTGGAAAATTTGATTGTTATTCTCTGTATGCCCCCCACCATGCACCACCCACCCCTTTCCCCCCTCACTGTATATGTTTCTTTTCCATTTTTACCTCCTTTATAATTAATTCCTGTTCTGTTCTTTGGCTATAAAGAAGTGTCTATTTGTACGTCTTTAAATGTTTTGATGAATTGAACAAGGTGGACCCTCTTGTAAACAAGTGTAATTCTTTATGGTTTCGTCCACTCACAGTTAACAGTCTTTGTATTGAGTTTGTGCTTAGAATGTACTGTAAACTGCAAACTGTTAATAAATATTTCAATCAATCAATGCTTTCAAATACGCGACCCTATCGGTTGGGAGGTGTATTGCACACGGATACGTTATAACATTTTGAGAAAATGGCCGGCAATCGGATTAAAAATGCTTTTTATTTAACAATACGGAAGGCACGGGTGCCAATACCCGCCCAAAATAAATTGTAACATCCGTAGCCGAGGGGCTGAGCACTTTATATTTGAAATCTGAACGTGTATGTAGATGTTAACGTCGTAAATGTAGCACGATGCTCAAAACAGGGTGAAGTTCCGCCATGACCATGGCTAAAGCGTACCATACGTGTAGATGTTATGTTGTCAGAACCCTCCATGTTCTGTTCAGAGGTAGATGCTATCATGTCGTTGGCAGAACCCTCCATGTTCTCTTTAGCAGATGGAATGTTGTCACAATCCTCCTCCATGTTTGGTGCTGTTAATATTGACACAGTCTGCACAGTATACGTTTGCAGCTTAATTAGGAGAAATTAAAACCAATGTTTTTCAGCAAGACGTTCAACCGCCAAAGCAAAATTGATAGCCTAGCCGCCAACTTTACTTTCCGCCGGGGTCCTGTTAGACCACGCGTCGCTTCCACATGACGTCAAGGTAAAACCAAAACAACCCAACCGACTGAGGCTACTGTCGGGCAAAAACCTTGTATCTCCGTATTTTAACGTTCTTTCGTAAATTAATGCCCTGTTGTCACATAAAAGTGTCCCACAGAAGTAAAATCTGCTAATTTTCACTATTTAATTTCAAAACAAACTTTCAAAAGTAACGGTTTTGGACATAGGCCTACATACGATAAAAATCTAATTTCCACCAGGTCTCTTTCTAAAATCGAATCTAAGCCAAGCACTGGAAGGCAGACTGGAGGGAGGCTGGAGCCAAAACTTGGTTAAAATTATGTAATGCATTATGCACCGCCACCTTGTCAAATAAAAGGTTCAGTTTAAATAAAAGAGACCTCACCCGTGACTTAATAGAATATTGTGACAGGACCAATTGTATCCACAAGATGGCGCCATGACTATGTAAAACCTAAAACAGAGCACTCATTTAACAGGACCAGGCCTGAAACGTTATCACTTAGCTTTGACATCCACTGTCCAAATAGAGGAACAAGTCACTCAACATTCATGACATAATTACAATTTAGGCATTTGGCTAAAATCGTAAACTTGTTCAGGCAAGGTAACTCACATCAAACCACATCCCTATGGTATGACTATGATGATTGATTTATTGATTGAATACTTTAGTTTGCAGGAAAAATGCAGAGGAAACAGGTTTCCTCTTAATACAAGGTCTACTAAAGAGGAATTGCTCCCAAGAAAGCACTATGGCTTGTAGTTGTGGTCCTTATGTACTTTATCGAAACAGTTAATGACAAATATAGGCTACAATACCCACTATGAAAAACATCATGTGAATAGTTGGAAGTCAAAAAGAATATGTACAGTAGCCTATACGTGGTGAGCATTAAAGAACGGAGCAGCAATGCTCACACATTCAGCCTCATTCATTAAATATTATGTTCTTCTAGGGAGCATGAATTTGCTTGCCAAATGTCATGGCAATATTCACATTCAACTTTGAGTCAACGTGTTAAACCTGTGTGCGCAAGTTTGAAAGGTGGTGCTCGAGGAAAGGCCATGGGGGACAAAAAAAAAGTGTAAAAGTGGTGAATGGACAGAGAGGGATCGACATACTGTAGCCAGCCATAGAGCTGATAGTCGGGCTAAAACACTGTATGAGTCAAATACACTCCATCACTTACTTTTTGTTGTCTTTTAATATGAAGCAAATTGAGCTTACAAAATTTGTGCTATACAATTAAACTTGACTTTACATAAGAATGAATACACTCCCCAACACTAAATGCGAGGTGAACACTGTGACTGAACAGCTATCGGACAATCTTGTAGGTCCATGTCCCGTGCGAGGTTCCTCATCGTCGTCCCCATTACCTTGGGTTTTGGGATTTTCTGCTGGCAAGTAAACTTCTCAAAGCCCCGGTGTGCTCTCCCGGGAATGTACCTGAAGAGGTGGTCACTCTTGTAATCGGCCACAAACGTAGCAATGTCAGCTTGCCTTCTTCTCTTGGGCGTGTGTAGGCGTTTGTAGGCGTGCGACGAGGGCAGGGACGTTGTGAGGCCGCTGCTGTTTCCTGCTCCTGGCGTGACGAGCAGCCGATCTGCCTCACTTCCGAGTGCTCCTGCCATCATTCCACACTGCTTCATCATGTCATTGGTGTAGTGGTAGCTCACACGTGCCAAGGACTCTACAACAGAAGTACAGTTCAGTTATGTCACAAATGGGTCTGAACCTTGATGTTGTATTAACCCATTTAAATCTTAGGGCCGATTCTACAAATCTCTTCTAAATCCTGACAGTTTTCTGAGAAACCTATGTTTCTGTGTCAGTCGTTCTCAAACATTTTCATGTCAAGGACCCCCAAAAATATATGTAATTGGCCATTTGAAAATATGTTGTTCCAGGGACCCTCCCCCAGAAGCAAAGATTTGAGTTAATAACATTTGATCCGAAAGAATATATATTCAAAGATTTTTCAAAAAAATAGCAGACCTACAAGACAGACAATTCTTTTTAAAAGACAATACGAAAAAAAGGAGAAAGACAAAAATGGCATTTTTCATATTACAAGATACATTAATTGAAATCCTCATGCGTTATCGCTAGGCTGAGAGAATAGATCCCACTTTTTCCCACTTGTTGTAGAACTTATCCTCTTGTAGTACAAGTATGAATGTTAGATCTGCTATTTTCCAATAGCTAAAGTAAAAGTAAACAATACAAACCTCCTCAGATGGGAAAGCTATATATAGTGATTACGCGATTTAGAAGTAGTGTTGGAAAGTATAATGATCATCATCAGTATTTATTATTTATTTTCCTTTTATTAATTTTTCTTGCTATTTTTTGTTTTTTGTTACTAATTTTTTTTTAGTTTTCCTGGTGAAATGCAAGGAATTGTTTCTGTATATTGGTATATTCGAAATAAACATGACAAACAAACAAGTATACCCCATCTAGTGGACTCATCTTATCTCCCAATACACGTGAAATGTATACAGACAATTATTATAAGTCCAGTAACATACCTTTGAAATCGATATTCATGAATTCATTGACTAAGTCTAAGCTGATGTTGCCTCCAGGTTTTCCTTCAAGGTTTGCCACACGGTTCCACTTCAGGTCTTGTCTAATGTGCTCCGGGTAGAATCCTTCAATACCTATTCAGACAAGATGCACTTGATTAAAGACATTGGTATGACAGTGACAGAATGCCCATAGCAACACATTACATTTTCTCTACAAGTCCTACCTGTGAGCAATCGATGGCAGGTGGTGAAATCCTTCAGGTGGTTTCTAGCCCAGAACAGAACCATGTCCATTTTCCAGAAGTCTGTCATGGCTTCTCCATCACCCTCTCTGATAGCATCTCGTCTTGTCATGTTGTAAAGCCCCTCCCACACAAGAGCCTTCGTGTAGTTGAGCAAATGGTCGTCTGTATCGGACGCAATGAAGCACATCTCTGAGCAGTACCATGTAGCTGTAAAAGAAACGGTATTAAGCAGTATTAAGCACTTTGTAAAGGACATATTTAAAATATACTTAGGAATATAGCGTCGCTGTCAGGCAAAAACCTGGTAACCTGGTATAGTCGATATTTGGGGTTTTTTCCTGCAACACTTCATGTTTCAAGCAAAAGTAGTGAAAATAGCGATATCCAAGGCAAGCTCACAACGTGAGCATTGTAGACCTTCTATTTTTAACTGTTTGACCATTTTTGTTCCATTTCCTAAAAGTGTTTGATCATTTTTGTTCCATTTCCTGAAAAGGTAACGGTTTTGGAAATACAAGGCTTCTGCGACAATATATTTGTTAGATTTAACTGGTCTGTTGGTCAAGTCCACCTTGAGTCCCACAACCACCAGTCCAAACTCTTGTTTATGAAAGAGTAGCTTATGCAGTGTACAGTGTGAAAACATATCATGTGACTTTTAATTCACACTTTGTTCCCTCTGCTGGTGATCATTATCAGATCAAGGTCATTCTAGTTTTAGTCTATTGTTATCACACTATGGGCTGTATTTTGCGTGTCTCAAGTACCAGGTCTTATTCCCTAACTTTAGTAAACTAAAGACCTGGAGGCGTGATCAATGCTCTTTGGCCACTCAGAATAGCCAAATGGCATTGATCACGCCTCCAGGTCTTCAGTTTACTCAAGTTAGGGAATAAGACCTGGTACTTAAGACAAGCAAAATACAGCCCCAATAGCTTCATCTTTACATTTCTATTACTTTTTTCATTCATAAAAGTTTCAGTCATAAAACCTCCAGGTCTGAAGTCACGTATTATTCTAGGCAGACAACACTGTCTACAGGACATCGGAAAGAACAAGTAATTCGTCTTACACTCCTCAGAGGCAGCACTTTCTTGTTCCGACAGACTCAGACAGTCCTTGTGGTACCACTCATGTCTCCTGCACTGGTCCACGAGTGCACACTGTACCATCTGTCCCCCTCGTTGCTCTTTACAGTAACAGTATATGTAGGTGCCGTCCTCTTGACACTCTGGGCTGCAGAACCAATCCTGAGTGACGCTCGGGTCAGTTGTCCTGTCCATCGGAGCGCAACCTTCGTGGAACCACACACCTCCACAAACGTTGCTGCAGCACTGCACCAATGGTTCACCTGGTTTTTCTAGAGTGAAGAAGACATATAAGGCGAAGTGAATTAGTATAGCACTTAAATTCACAAAGGCAGTTCAACGTGCTATATAAGAAATTAAAAAAAGGTATTGGAAAATACCACTTAAAATGCATTGATATAAGGCAGAACAACTAAATATTAAAAATAATTTCGCTGCATTGCAGTAATGGACAAAGTTCCACAATGAATGAATGGTGAATTTTGACTGTTATGTCATGTCCAGAATCAGATGTACATTCTGGGCCAAATGTCAAGATTTTCCCCTTGCTCACATAAGGGATTATGGGAAACGAAGTGTTTGCCATGGGCAAAAGTTGAAACGGCACCCATTTCCAAATATCAAAGTATCACTACAGAACTGGGTAAAAGTTTAGAGTCATGTTGCTGGTCGCCTTGACCAATTTTAAGTGGATCCATCGTCACAAATGTAATTGTGTAAATTTATAATGCATGTCCCAATATGGTTCATGAATGTTTTAAAAAAAACAATTCAGGTCTCTCCCTCGGTTCAGTGCTGTGGCTGCTTTGGGTTGAGACTGAGAGGCTGCTTTTTTTGTCGTTTATTTATTTCATTTTCTAATGAAGCGTTTGTTTAATTTTCTTCCCCCTCTAACCTAAAGAATGCTCTCATCTGCCTACCTTCTCCACAGAAACAGGAATCACTCTTCTTTACTTCAGAGAGACTTGCAGTGGCAGCAGCAGCATTTATGTCTTCTTGAGGTGGTGGCATCCACACCAAGTCCACCAGTCTGTGTGCGAGTCCACTAAGCCACTCCATTTGGGCCTCAGCGTCTGTGGGGAAGTCTGACGGCTGCTGATCAACAGTGTCAAGGTTGCACTCGGTAGCAGCGTATAAAGTGATGTAAGCGGACGTCACAAACTTTGTATAGGAAACAAAAACAAACAAAAAAACATTCATATTTTGTTCAGGTGATGTGTGATGCATGTGAACAACATGCATGGAAACTTGAATTGGAGGGAAATTAGAGCAATGCGATGCACATTTTCTGAACATTACCGTGATGAAATCCACATCCCAGACATGCTGGATTGTTTCCTTGACCCTCCCTTCAATACACTGGCCTCTCACTGCAAACACTGATCTGAGCTGGGACAGAGATCCTCGAGCCTCCAGACTCTTCTCACTGCACAGCATTTTCGTGATGTCCTGTGGTTCAAGAGATGATAAACATAATTGCAAAAACTAGACACCTATTTGTATATATGTACCCAGTTATTTTTACACAAATTAATCCATTAAGACAATTGATCCTCCCTTCTGTGACGCCACTGCCGTTTCTATTTTTATTTTTTTTATCCCACGATTTTGTAACCCATTTTTCACCCCTGTGTCAATCATCTAATGTGATCCTGGGCTCTACACACCCTCCACCAACCTAGTCCCCATATATGGGGGACAAGGGGAGAGCAACGGACTTGAACTCATGCTTCCTTCATGCCCGAGTGTCCAAGTTGCTCCTTTTACACCTGACAGGGGGGAGTTTCCCTGGTTGGACGTAGCGCGTGGAAGGAACACGTTATTCCAACCAGTTCCTTTCCCGCCCATCAGGCGCATAAACCTTTAATCCTCCCGACACTGAAACATATCGTCATTACGTCACCATGGACCATTTATGGCCTACTTGTGTGCAACAACAAGCAAGTAGGCAATCGACAGAGTGCAGTTCTAGTTCACTTATAGTTTGTCACCTGGTAACACAGGGATTCCTTGTGATATTCTGGCGGCGCGTCCACAAGCCCTTCAAATCTCTGTCGAGCCGTTGATTGACTGGGCTCCTCCGTCGCGTCGACGTTTAGGCCGTCTGAACAGCACAGCACTTGGTGGTGGGGTTTCTTCCTGGAGCCAGGACGAATATGATATATTGGAACATATTCAATAAGGCTGCCTATTATCGCACTGTCTCCTTCTGTTGTGATCGAGTCCACAGGGACTGCCCCAAGATTGACCTGTAAAAAAGAAAAGAAAGAAGAAAAAAAAAAACAATAAAACGCCTATTAAAGAATAGGCATAGTTCAGTCTAAAGAAGGCAGAGTCTGTCAGCTAGTGGGTGGCATCAGTATGTCCCTGTTCCCCAGGTTCTATGTTCCCCGCTTACGTTAGGGTAAGTGAGTGTAAGTAAGTGCAGAACACAACATACAGCATCTAAAGAAATACAGCCTGGATTTCCATGGGATATGCCAGTATTGTGAGTGATTGTAGATCTTACAACTTACAATGTTGCTCTTCTCCTTCATCTGCTTGGAGTATAAATGGGGAATGTGCCACACAACCTTGCTTCTCAATCCTTCCAGGGCTGTGAGGTTGTCAACGATTATGCGCATCACAATTGTCTTCATGCGCTGTCGCAGTGCCTCATATGTCTAACATGAAACAGAAAGAAAATATCATATTTATGTTGGTGACAGCAGCAAGGTGGTGGTCATGTGCATGTTTTCTTTAAAGGATTGTGTACCTGTTTGGACGGCAGGATGCTGTCCGGTGACACCTCGACTGCCTTTTTCTGAGGCCCCTTTAGATAGCTGAAAGGTATGCGGTTTCTATGGGCAAAGCGAAATGCCCAAATTGTGGGCGTGTTTCCTCCGAGACGTCCATGCTTGGCATGGGATGCGATCTGTTGAGGACATGACGGTTTGATTCCTTGGGAAGAATTCATTCAACAAAATGGTAATAATAAACCAATATGACGTGAAAGTTAAAGTACTACCTTGACTCGGTCCCAAGTGAGAGAGTAGGCTGGAACACGATTGGCTATACCTTTCTTTTTTAGATCGCTCTAAATGTAAAGAGATGAATGGAGATTAATGAAAACAATTATTCAATTTGAATCACACACACACACACCCTTGAACGTGGCAAGATTTTGCAAAACTACATTATTCTTTATAACATACGGTAATATGACTAATACGTTAGTTGGTATCATATGGTTACAAATGTATTTTCTTTTCCTTTACAACATGTATACATTTGACATCATATTGCTCCCCATATACTGTATGCTCACCTCTAGCTGTCCTTTCCACAGCTTAACCTCTTTATCGTGGTCATCTTGAAGTCTGACTATGTGATTCCTGGAAACAAATCTGGTCTGGGACAGGCCAAGGCTAGTCATGATCTTGAACACCTTTTGAGAACAACCTTCCCTCCACATCTCAACACCAATGACAGACTGGACAAATGTATTTATGCCGCTGCCGGTGAAGAGAGCGATGGACATGACCATTCCAATCCTCTTATCCAGCAGCTGTTGAACTTCCTCTTCAGTCATTGCCCTGCACATTAAAATACATAGTTAGCTTCATGTATAAAGTACTTCCATATTTCCAGACTATAAGCCGCTACTTTTTTCCCATACTTTGTTTGAACCCTGTGGCCTATACAACGGTGCGGCTAATCTATGGATTTTTACAGCTAACGGATGTAAAATACTGATTGGACTCTTGCGGGTTTGAGTCCTGATCCAAACGGCCTTTGCTACTCCCGTTTCAGGGTTTCCTGCACAATGTTCTTGGCATGGCGCTGCGCCATGCCTGGAATTATTTGCGCCATGCCAAGCTATCATATTTTTAAAAAAAATTAAAAAAAAGGGGGCTTTAAGGGGGCTAGTGAATCATGGTGTGTGTGATATGAAATGTCCAGTACCTCCCCAGTGTCCCCCTGAGTGCCTCCCCAGTGTCTCCGCAGTGCCTCCCCAGTGTCCCCTGAGTGCCTCCCCAATATCTCCCCAGTGCCTCCCCAGTGTGTGTCCCCCCCCCCCCCCCCCCGAGTGCCTCCCCAGTGTCCCCCTGAGTGCCTCCCCAGTGTCCCCCTGAGTGCCTCCCCAGTGTCCCCCTGAGTGCCTCCCCAGTGTCCCCTCAGTGCCTTCCCAGTGCCTCCCCAGTGTGCCCCTGAGTGCCTCCCCAGGGTCTCCCCAGTGCCTCCCCAATATCTCCCCAGTGCCTCCCCAGTGTCCCCCCCCCCCCCCCCCGAGTGCCTCCCCAGTGTCCCCCTGAGTGCCTCCCCAGTGTCCCCCTGAGTGCCTCCCCAGTGTCCCCCTGAGTGCCTCCCCAGTGTCCCCTCAGTGCCTCCCCAGTGTCCCCTCAGTGCCTCCCCACTGTCCCCTCAGTGCCTCCCCAGTGTTCCCCTGAGTGCCTCCCCAGTGTGCCCCTGAGTGCCTCCCCAGTGTGCCCCTGAGTGCCTCCCCAGTGTCCCCCTGAGTGCCTCCCCAGTGTCCCCCTGAGTGCCTCCCCAGTGTCCCCTCAGTGCCTCCCCAGTGTCCCCTCAGTGCCTCCTCAGTGTCCCCTCAGTGTCTCCCCAGTGTTCCCCTGAGTGCCTCCCCAGTGTGCCCCTGAGTGCCTCCCCAGTGCCTCCCCAGTGTCTCCCAGTGCCTGACCAGTGTCTCCCCGTGCCTTCCCAGTGCCTCCCCAGTGCCTGCCCAGTGTCCCCCCAGTGTCTCCAATCGCAATACAAGAGCAATAATACGAATTAATCTTAATTTATTAATCCTATTAATTAATTAATCAAAATTTTCGACGCGCGGCCTAAGGCCGCGCGCCATAAGCCCCTCCCCCCCCCCACGCCCAGCACCATGCCAAAGCTTTTTCCTGCAGGAAACACTAATGTGGGGATTTCATCCCCCTTATTCAAGTGCACTGCACACATACATGTGCAAGAGAGAGAACCACATGCAATAAGACAACTGGCACGCAATACTGAGTCAGAGATTGCAAAGGACAGCAGAGCCGTGCGTGCAAAGTAAACAGGACAGGAAACTAGTTCCACGAACTAAACTAAATGTCATTTATCAGCCAAATAGGTCAGTATAACAGAAATGAAAGTCAAAACGATGGCTGGTTACTCGCTGAAACTCTGACCACATACCAACCAACCACATAGTAGCTTATGTCGTTATGGCCCATGGTAAATAAAATAACCGAGTAAATAACGGAGTGCTAATTTGTAACCAACAAACTGTCAGACATTCAACACACAAAACAGACATTTCGTTCAATAACCATTTACAAGAGAGATCCTATTAATTAAAGGGTGCTTTCTGGATTCTAAAGTGATAGAGACTATTAGACTTTGATTGGCCTATGATTTTAAGCCAACATACGACAATATAGATTAGAACATTAATCCAGAGCCTAGGATGTGTTAAATTGTGTGTGACATGAATTCATATACTAGAGGCAATGCAGCTGTGACCAAAGGTGAAAGGTACATGCACTATATAAAATCCTACACTCCTGAACTCATTTTACTGCACGTCATTTTGGCAAATTCAGCCAGTAGTTAACCATAAATAAACCATTAAAAGTAGGCAGAAAATAATCAAATTATATGTTTAGGTCATGAAAATAATACAGTATCTTAAGAAAAACGTCCTTAACAAATCTTATCTCAGCAGCTTGTAATACAAATGCAAATATCAAAATATTCAACAAGTCATATTTGCTTGCCTTAGATGGTAAAATGCGTCATCAACATATGGCCACATTCTAGACCAGTATAACAAATTAACAATTCAGTTCGTTCTCATCGTCTGATGCTGTTCCATAAGAGTTTCTTCCAGTAAGGCGATGTATTCTGCAGAGCTGAACGTCACTCTTTTGGGGGAAAAGCCGCCACTTCAAGGGTTTATTCTCGCAAGCAACAGGGGAGGCGGTTTGTCACGCGTGTGTTGTAATGTGTATGTGTGTGTGTGGACGAGCGACTGTGTCTGTCTTTCTTTGTATATTATCCGCATGCGCACTCGGATAATTTTCTTTTGCATACATGTGCACTTGCGTTGTGTGTCATGAATTGTATTTCCAGTTGAGCAGCCTGCCTGACCGGGCGACCCTTCAGGACCCACAGTTTTCGCTGCCCTAAAATCCCCCAAAAAAAGGAGTCAGGACCCTGCAGATTTTTACCTTACTACACAGCTGCCGGAGCGAAAATCATGGACTGGTCGCTCGGCAGGGGAGAGAACTGGACAAGTGCGTGTGAGTGAATGTGCAGACCCATCGCAGCAATTATGGGGGGGGGGGGGGGGGGGACTGAACAGAGACAGAGACACACACACACACACACACGCCTTTCGGCAGGCTGGTGAAAATGAGCTGTAATTCTTCTGGCCATCGAGTCCATCAGACAAACGGAGGGGTTGGTAGAAGCCAACAGACTGGCAGCACATGAATGAGAATGGGGACACATCAAAAGGTGCTGGGGCCTTATTTTCCTCCGAAACCACGCCTGGCTGTTCCAGGCAATGAGCAACCCCTTATTTTCCCTGCTGAGAGCCACGCGCAATAACGCGCACGCACGCATGCACGTCACACACACGCACACACTTTGTACTTGACACATAGGAGGGAAACGACGGAGAGAGAGCCCGAAAAAAAAAGACACACCAGAGGCAAACCACAGAGACCATGAGCTTTCTATGTTCAAAACCATGTTCCTCCAAATGACTTGGAACAACCAGGGGCAGAGGATGGAGAAATCTAAACGCTCCACTGCTGTTCAGAACCATGAAGAAAAATAATATAACATCAATGCCGTTTCTTCATAATGGTGATACGTTTCTTATGTAGCGCTTAGAATAGAGTTGACCATGATGCACTGCATTAACAGACACAGCTGGTTGAGTTTAGATTATTAGTTTAGAGATTGTTTAGTTAAATTACATGAATTCGTTTTGGCAATAGTTTTTAGAGATGAGTTTGAAGATTCATTTTGAGATGGTTTAGCAAAATGTAGGTACTAAATGAGATTAGAGATGGTTGACTTTATGCATTTAATTAGAAATGGATAGGTTTACTATAGGCATTCAATTAGACAAGACGTGGATTCGTTTAGGCATTCCTTTACAAAGGTTTTATGTAGTTACGGTTATGGGATGTGTTTTGCGAGGATTAGTTACTGTCTGAGAATGTGCTTCAATCGTCTCCACACGTTGAGCAAGGCATGCTGGTTATTGCCTTGCTAATATACACATTCTAATGACTACCAGTTCAAAAGGCTACAGGACAGCCTTATGTATGCTCAGGCAGGTACGTGATTATGTTATGAACAGGGCACCTCCAAGGTCAGATGTTTGGAGCTTACAGTATCTGACCTTGTGCCATGGCACAATTCTTGCTGAAGAAAATAAGGTAAGAGCTTGAGCATGGAATGGAATCACTTGTAGTTGCAGCCATTATATTTGATGTTCATGTATAACACTGGATAACCTTTCTTGTGACAACCACACTTTGACTTATGGTGCGTTACCCGTTCAGATCATATACTGGACACACCAAGACTGCATTTTATTCTTTATTCTTGCATGATGGATCGAAGACAAACGTTTGATTCATCATGCAAGAATAAAAACTAAAATGCAGTCTTGGTGTGTGCGACCCATTACCTTTATTTCATGTATATATAATTGAACCATTTCTAATGGGACATAATGGTTTAATTGCGACAGTAGGTCAGTATGGGATCTCACTTCCTTCCTGGACTACAAAGTCACACCTCCATGCAGCCTCCCCCCTCTCCACAAGGAAGGGAAGTGCACTAAAGCTTTATGGGCATTGAGTGCAGTTTCATCCAGCGGTGAAATGTCCCTTTAAGGCCCTAGATAGGCCCTCATCAAACCCTTAGATCTCCATATATGGAGCTGACCTGTTCTGACATTCCTTGATCTGACCACATCAAACCCTGTACACTCACAAGACAAGCTCCATATATGGCCAGTACAGAATTCATTCCATATGTTGATCTGACCCCCCCCCATGCCAAAGCGCCAGCGCTCGCCCAGCAGTCTGCCGTCACCCAGGCGTATGCGTGCACGCCCTTAGGGCGTCTTACTGGTAGTTGAACACAGAATTTTTATTTGAAAAAAAGAACTTGAAAAGGAACCCAGAACAATACAAAAGGTGTTGGCCGTGCGTGCGTGCGTGTGTGTGTGTGTGTGTGTGTGTGTACGTGTGCGTATATGCCTGTGTATGTGCAGTGTGTGTATCTTTTCTCACCTTGTCAGGCGCTGTGGCTGAGGGCGCTCCCCAAACTTCCTGCAAAGACACAAAATTGAGAGAAGAGCTTTTAGAAGGCTGGTTGAAAACCACACACACACACACACACACACAAGAACACAAACATTGTGTTCACAACTTCACGCATTGGTGAGCTCAAACATTGCACACGTCCTGTTCTTGTCACCGTGGCCATGTGCCAAACTGAGGCAAGTGACAAGGGCGGCGGTGTGTATCTGTATCTAAATGACACTGAACTCCGTTTCACCCCACTTCACTCACTCCTTTTGCTAGTTCAATTTTGGGGGGGGGAAGAAAGGGCTCATCTATCTGGATGCGCTGCACAAACTGTGTTCGCTTTATGAAGGCTTACAGATGCTCTCTTTCAAAGATTGAAGTGGAATTGAGTGCAGCATTCAAATAAAAGCTTAAATTCATCATTATAAGCAACCAACAGAACTACTGAAAGAAGTCAAGGACATTGCGTAGCAGTGTTTTTGTGTCCTTCCAATAAATTACTTGAAAACTGAAAAATGCAACTTGACAAGCGACCTTTGTTGCATTTCAGAAATGTGCAACATCTAAAAGGCAAATCCCTCCTGATGTGGGAGAGTAGTGTGTTATTACATTTCTTAATACCAATAAACAGTGATGTAAATAGGTTTTCAATGTAATGAGTCCCGGGATGCAGGGATGGTCTTTTAGATGAGTCCCAGGGACATTTTATGAGTCCCACTTCAGCGACGTTAAGAGTCATATTTTGCCATTTTTACAAATTGCAGCATTTACCTCCCATTTGGATATAATGTGGTTATATTCATGTAGAAAACAGAAGAAGAAATGATTATAACTAAACTAGCAAAAAAAAACTAGAAAAAAAAAAACAGTACAGTAGTGCACAAAACGGAGACATGCTCACAGAGCTGAATATATAAAAAAAGACAGCGTTGCACCAGACACCCCTTAAAAGAAGTAAAGTCATCAGAGTCGCTGTACCGTACTATCAATAAAATGTATATTACAATTCCCATGTTCATAACTTGACGAAGTTCACTTCCCTGCCAGGACAGCAGGGTTATGTGCCATGGCTTTGCCTTGTGGTGTAAGTATTCAGCTTTACAAGTAAGGGACACTTCGCCCCAAAAAAAGACGTTTCGAAGATTTAGAACACTTTCCTGGGGGGGTCTTTATGTGTGTAATATGTGGTTTTAGATATTTTAGATTTTAGCAGTGAGCCCGGTGTCTCTGATGTCATGGACACTGGGCTCACTTCCTTCCTGGACTACAATTCCCATAATGCTTTGGTGCACTGCTCCTCCTTGTGGATAGGGGAGGGCTGTCTTACTGAGACAACATGTAGATGTATGTCAAATGCATGCATGTAAAATGTATAAGTAAGTACCGTAAGCCTTGCCCAGTCATTTTCTGTGCTTGTGGGAACATCGATCGCAGGCACTTAAGAGTGAGAGGTGCCTTTTCCTCGACCCACGCATTTGTCTCCTTCCAAGAAAACGAGGACAGGTTTTCAGGTGTGGGTTGCTTCCTGAAAGGTCCCTCCGTATCTCTGGCCAACTTAATACGCTGTAAATATATATTTATTAAAAAAAAATCCATCAAGATTATGATTTGGGGGGGGGGGGGGGGGGGGGGGCAGTATCTACAGGGTTTAACACATTTGGTTTTTTATTTAATATGCGGTGCCAAAGTTTGTGTTATTGCCATTGAGAATGCATTGGGCGTTTAAGTAAAATAACTCAGAAACTATAAAACATTTCAAAGTAAAAAGCTCCAGCATGTGTCTCCACAGTCAGCTGAATTATAAAAAGTGTGAATGAAAGTTTCTAGGTGAAAGTGATTTTTTTTTTAAAGTTTTGCGTGGGTGTTAACAGGGACAGGGATTTCAATATCAATGATTATTTCAAACTTTTCTATAACTTCTCCAAAGTATTTTATCCCATTTCCAGGCCTATAGGAGGTGCACAATAAGGCTCTTACACCAGAGTGCCACCAATGTCCTCAAAAAATAACTTAAGCCATTAGTTTAAGGTGATATTTGCCCCGTGCAACTTCAAAGCCTAAAGTAAAAGGCAAACAGAAAACAGATTTTCCTTCATACTGTATGCTCAATGCCAAGATCACAATTAAATCGTTAAGCACAAATGTTTGTATGGCAATAATCGTCAAATAAAATGTCACGATGGTGACCGACAACCCTATACCTCTTTGCGTATGATTTCTTGGCACACTTTGTTGAAAGCAGCAGCACCCGTTGGCAGTTCCAGCAGTCGTCTTAACGCTCTAACGTGTTTTCCTCGTCTTAAATTGGCAATCACTCCGTTGATTTTCCCCACCCTCCCTCCCCTGTTCTTGGGTGCTGGAGATGGCACTGGAGATGGCACTGGAGATGGCACTGGAGATGGAACTGGAGCTGCAGATGGACCATCTGATGTGGACACTGGACAGACAACATGGCGTTAACCCATTAGGGACCGGAGGACGGTTCTAAAAATGGTGGTGCTCAGATAGTTTGATG
Organism: Protomyctophum bolini; assembly: GCF_963924005.1. Taxonomy (NCBI): domain Eukaryota; kingdom Metazoa; phylum Chordata; class Actinopteri; order Myctophiformes; family Myctophidae; genus Protomyctophum; species Protomyctophum bolini. The sequence continues at coordinate 36,142,767 of NC_137879.1, forward strand.
TCAGGACCCCTAAAGTTATATGGGGATTTGGCCACGGACCCCCCATCTCCAAATAATTCGTATTCAAATACTTCAAATGTTGTTTGTATGGCTGGTAAATTCCAAATGTATAATGCATTTAAAAAATATATATTTAATATTATATATTTAAAGGGACAGACAGTAGGCTGACAGGAAATGGGGAGAGACATGCCGTAAAGGCCGTCGGGATCGGACTACCGGCCAAGGTGCCTGAACCACTGAGCCACGGCCAATGCATTTATTTTTGGCTGAGTCACTGGTTTATATCCTGGCTCATGTGACTACCTAGTGGACATTTTAAAAGGTTAACCTCTTAACAGCGTTAAGCCCTACATACTCTGTCGTACGTACAAACACGTTACAAGATTGTCAATCTGCTATTTTGATATAATAATCATAAAGACTCCAGTCCAGGGTTCATGTGGTTAAGAAGACTGACCGAAGAAGCACACACATCGTTACTTGCAGAAAATAATCATCACCATCCTCATAATAAGAATAGTTAATACGGGATGCCCGCTGGCCTAGCGGTCCAGGTGCATGCCACATAGGCTCTGGTCTGACAGCGCGTTGCATGTTCGAGTCCCGTTTTATGACGACCTTTGCTGTATGTCTCTCCTGTATGATTTTTTTGTTAGTTAATACAAATATTAATATATAATTTATTTTTTTCTTTATTTTTTTTGATTGTTAATAATAATTACCTGAGTTTGTGTTTGTAGAATCATGATCCATCCTCATTTCTTTGCAAGGCGCTGGAGGGTATTTTTTATCAGGAAAACCAATCCAGGTGCGCCTAATAGTGTATCCTTTAGTGTATCCTTTAGTGTATCCTCTTTGTTTCTTTTTTGGCTTTGTTTTTGAATACAACCACTTTTGGCACACATCTCCACATATAAACTCCTCGGGTGAAAGATGGGGCAACAGCATTTTTGCAGTCTCCAAATCAACAAACGCCGATATCCTTATTCTTTTTAAACCTTTTCTTGACTTTATGAGTTCTTTCTTGCAGAGACTGCAGCGTTTCACGGCCTCAGAACCGGACCCCTCCGTGTTCTGTTCGGACGTACGTGGCATTGGCATGTCGTTATACGGTGGAGAATCATTTAAAGTAAGTGGAACACCGTTAGTCCCTTCCACGTTCGGTTTAGAAGTAGATGCTGCCTCGACAGAAGCTCCCATGTTCTGCGTTGGTGGTTTCTTGAGAGAACCTGCCATTCTCAGCATAGAAGCAGATGGTCCGACGACGGCATCTCTGTTCATGTTCGGTTTACAGGGTTGTGTAACGTCGACAGAGTCTTCGTTCTGTTCAGAAGCAGCTTCAGAAAGTACTCTTTTTGGAATGACAACAACGTAGCGTACGGGACCCTCTGTGTTCTGCGTAGATGTAGGTGCAGGAGGCAGCGCTGGAACACCACCACCACCCACAGTAACATTCGTCTTGTCTCGTTTAGAAGGAGGTGGTGTACTGTCGACAGAAGAAGAACCACTCCCGGCCCATGTGCGCTTTTTGTTGAAGCCGCCTGACTTTGTCTTTGATTTGACCATCTTGACGCAGTCCATGCACAGAAAGTCCGATGCCCCAGAAAGATGAGGGAACAGTTTCTTCGCGTCGCCGAGCGACGACATTCTCACTTTGAAAAGTGAGAATATCGCTTTGCAGTTGCTGCAGCGTTCCAGGTCAGAACCAGAACCCAAGTCCATCTTCTGCTCAGAAGTAGATGCTGAGCTGTTGCCACTATCCTCCCCCGTGCTCTGTTCTGAAGTAGATGGGATGTTGTTGACACGATCGTCCTCCATGTTCTGTTCAGATGACATAAGATAAGACCTTTATTGATTGATGATGACGTCATGTGCATACCCTCTATACTATAGCAACACTAGATTCATCCCATTATTCTTTTTAAATAGTGTTGCAAATTGTGGCTAATTGGAAAGCTGCAGTTGTCCAATAAGGAATATCAGGACTCAACTGTGTGTACAGGACAGGTGGGTCACCCTAGTATTCTGTGATCCCCAGGACATAATCCAGCATATCTTGTGTAAAATAAGCAAAAACACAGTAATTCCAAAAAGCGTATTTTATACTATTAAAGGATTTATAGAAAAAAACATATTTGTACCTCAGTGTGAAATAAATAAATCCCTTTGATTTGAGTAGAGGTATGCTAAAATGCCATGTCCCCCATCATGTACTGTATATTCAGCTTCAGCTACTGTACAAATATATCTACCGGTAATCAAATTCAAACAAAAACACAATTTGGAATTCTTATATTATACAGAATAACTCTAATGCTTCTCACCAAATAAAATCTTGAAATCAATTTAGTTCCAGAGTGACTTTACTGTCCCCATTATACGGATGCAAATCCACCTGTAAATGTCCCCCGACTATTTCTCTAGCCAAATTAATTCAGACACAAAATGTATCACTGTTTAGCCTTTTTATCAATGTTTTAGGTTGCATTTCTGATGTGTTACACTTAAATAGAGGAAATCAGAAATGGTTGATGAATATATTAAATCACAATGTGATGCCATATTCTTCATTACATGAGTAATGGCTATCTTTAACATACAATGTCCTCCCTGTTATGTCCAACATTTGGCACATTTGTTACAGTGTAAATGGATATTTATATAGACATTTTGAATAATGCATAATTAAGCTGGACAATATGTAAAAAATATATAAATTGTGTTTTGTAAAAGTTGAAATGCAACCGAATAGTAGGAATGACCCAGGTACAGTATGGAACTAAGCAAAGATTGATGTGCACACACAGTGCACAAAAACAATTGCTATGGTATGCTTTTTTTTGCTGGGTCTCAAGTAGCCTTGGACGTGAATCTGTCTTTTGGTCCGTGTACATCTACATTAACAATTTGTGTATTTTCCATGTGTTTATGAGGTGACAGTACTTCATTGGACACCCTGGGGTCGTTTTTATGTGCAATGATGTATTCCCTTTGTATTTAGGGTTTCTTCCTGGAGGCTGAATCCTTGACAGTCAAACGGGCCAATGAAATAAACAGTAATATAGTGACACCACACTATCAGCCCCTCCCCTAACCCCTCCCCCTTTATCATACAACTGGCAAACCAGGCATACTTAATGAACTGGTGGGCGTGTCCACATAAAAGCATGATTTTAACGAATACTGTACACTTTTTGGAAAAAGTTCTTCCTCCTTATATTATAATAATACCCGATGATCATGTTTTAGGGTGGGAAAAGATTGTGGCACTCCATCTTTACCGTTCAGATTTCAAATATAAAGTGCTTAGCCCATGGCCACAGATGTCACAATTATGTACAGTCTCTCAGAAGTACCCATATCATTCGTATAGTTAAAAAAAAAAAAAAATCCAATACGGTCGGTGGTCATTTTCTGTACGTATGCTTTCAACTGCGCTCTGTGCCATCGGTCGGGAGGTGCTTCGTACTCCGATACATTATAATGCTATGATGAAATTGCCACCGATCGGAGTGTTTCATAGAAAATGAATAACATTTAAGTTGAACAGTACAACAAGTAACAGTGAAAGAGAGCACACAGAAGCATACCATAATAGATGTAGATGTTATGTTGTCACAATCCTCCATGTTCTGTCCAGCGGTAGATTCCATCATGTCATTGTCAGAACCCTCCAAGTTCTCTGTAGCAGTTGGAATTACAATTAAAAATGTCTTCCCCAATCTACTAATCCAGGGTTCATGTGGTTAAGAAGACTAAAAGCACACACATTGTTACTGTAATCTGTTATTTCCTGGTAGAAAATGATCATCATCATATAAATAAGAATACTACCTGAGTTCGTGTTTTTTGTAGAATCAAAACCAATCCAGGTGCGCATACTCCAGATGCCTTTACGTCTCCAATTTATATACTTTGTTTTTGAATACAACCACTTTTGGCACACATCTACACATATAAACTCCTCGGGTGAAAGATGGGGCATCAGCACTTTCGCAGTCCTCAAATCGACCAACGATGATATCTTCCTTCTCGTCGCACGTTTACTCCCCGATACGAGTTCTTTTTTGCAGAGACCGCAGCGTCGCACGGCCTCAGAACCGGACCCCTCTGCGCTCTGTCCGGACGTCGTACATGGCACGTCGTTGTTGGCAGAATCTTTCATGAACTGTGTCAACAGGAGGCTGTTGACACAATCCTCCTCCATGTTCTGTTCAGATAAGAGAAGGTAAGAGTTAAGACCTTTATTTTTTTTTAATACTGTTTTTATTAGGCATTTTTGTACGACAATTTCAGATTAGACAATGATAAGTAATTCAGTTAAATAAAAATGAAAAAAAATAACAGGCAATGTAAATGTTCCACATACAGTATAATAAAAAAGACATAAGTGTGATAAACATGAAAAAACAAAAAACAGTTAAACAATGACAAGTGTCACTGTTCACTCCCTCTCAATTCAAACTTAATCTTTTCCAATTGTAAGTAATGCATAACATCTTTCATCAGTGAAGTGTGAGTTGGAACCTGTGCTTGTTTCCAATTCAACAGTATCAGTCTGCGAGCCAGTAGAGTCACATATTTTACCATGTTGTATTGGAAAGTAGACAGTTTGACCCCGGGCCCTGTGACTCCCATAATTGCTAGTTAAGACCTTTATTGATCCCGCTGGGGAAATCCAGGTGCCAAAGACAGTACAGCAGTTAACAGATTACAGAGCGGGGGGGGGTATGGTACAGTAGATACAGCATGATGGAGAGACATCACAAAGGTTACACCATCAGGTGGAAAAAATTAGCTATTCCATTTGTAAAGTAGTAGCCTTGCCGAGCCATGAGGCCCATGGGACAGGAGCCTATCTCCTGTGTCTGTATAGCATGAGGCAGCTTGTGCACATTCGTTTTTGCTTAATTCCAATAAACGAGACTATTGGGTCTGGTTCAGAGGACAAGCTTTAGTCCAGTCAATCTAAGCTAAAAAGGGGCGTGACTGTCCGTGACCCAAAATAAATTACAATAGTAAATCGTTTTTGTGTCATCCAAATAAAATATTAAAAATTGATTATTATATACATTTTGGATCAGGGTAAACTCAGGGGTTGAACTTGAGTACCATTGAAAACCTATAAAAAGCTATGCTTTAAGTATAGCATGTGACATGTCAAACTAGGGGTTATTCTATGGTCCGACCATAGCCCTAATGCTAATTCTGCCCTGCAGGTAGAATTGGCATTTGGGCTATGGACCAGGGCTAGGGTGGGGTTAGCCCCTCTCGGAACCCTACATAAAGCTTTTATGAAATTTGGACTTTAAGCAAGTAAACAAAGTATCAGAAACTTTACTACATTCGGGTTCTGCTTGCGGGGCTAGGGTGGGGTAGCCCTGGTCCAAGGCTTACAGCGAGTCCCTCTCTGACTCGCTGTAAGCCTTGGACCAGGGCTAAGGGTGGGGCAGCTGGGGCTAGGGTGATTCTGAACCCACTCCAAGCATTAGTTTTGCACGAAAAATACTCATTGGGCAAAAAACGGCCATATACAAATGTGATATGACCACATTATGATCACATTTGTGAAGACGAATGTTACATTATGTACGGTCTCTCTCAGAAGTAGCCTATCCGATAAAACAGTAGCAGTGCAAGAGAACACACAGAAGCATACCATACTAGATGTAGATGCTATGTTGTCAGAACCCTCCATGTTCTGTTCAGCGGTAGATGCCATCACCATCATGTCGTTGGCAGAACCCTCCATGTTCTCTTTAGCAGATGGAATGTTAATATTGACACAGTCTGCACAGTATGTTTGCAGCTTTAGTTAGGAGGAGAAAACATTGTTTTTCTTGTAGAAGCAAACTAAACTTCAGCCGGGGTCCTGTTAGACCACGCGTCGCTTCTATATGACGTCGGGTAAAAAAGAAAACAACTCAACCGACTAGCCCAAAATTGTAACTCTCGTAGATGATGTATTTATCCATGCTGACAGAAAATGTCAGAATCGATAAATAAATACATGAAACCAACTGAACCAAGGAATTATACATACACCTTGTATCTCCGTATAACTTTGACAGATACTATTGAAATTAATGCCCCGTTGTGAGTTGTGACATAAGAGTGATCCCGCAAAAGTAATAATGCTCGCGCTGTGAGCTTGTATACAGACTATTTTCACCATTTCATTTCAAAGCAAACTTTAAAAACTAACGGTTTTGGACACAAAAATCGAATCTAAGACAAGAAATCCCTAACTTTGGTGAAATGCATTATGCAAAAAGGTTCAGTAAAATAAAAGACAAAGAATCCACAGGTCAGACTCGTCGGAGACCTCTCAATTAATCAAGTAAATGCGACTGTAGTAGACTATTGTGACAGCACCAATAAGTTCTAAAGCTATATACTCATATCCACAAGATGGCGCCATGACCTAGGTAAAACAGAGCACCCTTTTAACAGGACAACAGGCCTGAAATCCCCGTTTTCATCACTTACATAAACTTGATCTGTCCACAACATGACCTTTACAAATTGTACATTCTAATCTTGTCCAGGTAATTCAACTCACATCAAACTCTGGTCTGATTGATTAATTCATATTTAGCCTAATGGTTAAGAGGAAACCGGTTTCCTGTGCATTTGTTCTACAAACTGATGGACAAAAGCCAAGTGGCGAGCAGAAAATGCATTCATTAAATAGGCTATATGTTCATCTAGGGAGCATGAATTTGCTTGCCAAATGTCATGGCAATATGCACATTCAACTTTGAGATAACATGTGTATGTGCAAGTGTAAAGTTTGACTTTCCAAAAAGGTGGTGCTTGAAGGAATTAAAGGCCATGGGGGGGCAATTTTTTTGTTGTAAAAGGTGGTGAATGGACAGAGAGGGACCGACATAGCCGTCCACAAGGTGCTAGTGGGGCTAAAACAATGTATGAGTCAAATACACTCCATCTTACTGTTGTCTTTTAATATGAATCAAATTTAACGTACATTGTGCTATACAATTAAACTTGACTTTACATAATGAATACACTCCCCAACACAATGCGAGGTGAATAGTGCCGTTTATTTGCGTTAGTAATTGGACGATAATCTCATGATTGCGGGTCCATGTGCCGTGCGAGATTCCTCATCGTCGTCCCCATTACCTTGGGGTTTGGGATTTTCTGCTGGAAAGTAAACTTCTCAAAGCCCCGGTGTGCTCTCCCGGGAATGTACCTGAAGAGGTGGTCCCTCTTATACTCGGCCACAAACTTAGCAACGTCAGCTTGTCTTCTTCTCTTGTAGGCGTCCGACGAGGGCAGGGACGTTGTGAGGCCGCTGCCGTTTCCTGCTCCCGGCGTGACGAGCAGCCGATCTGCCTCACTTCCAAGTGCTCCTGCCATCATTCCACACTGCTTCATCATGTCATTGGTGTAGTGGTAGCTCACACGTGCCAAGGACTCTACAACAGAAGTATAGCTCAGTATGTCACATGAGTGTATTAATGAGAACTATCTCAAATGTGACACTCAAATACAAATTACATAACTGACATTATTTAGCAAATATAAGTTCAGTAATCAGTATACATACCTTTGAATTCAGTATTCATGAACTCATTGACTAAGTCTAAGCTGATGTTGCCTCCCGGTTTTCCTTCAAGGTTTGCCACACGGTTCCACTTCAGGTCTTGTATAATGTGCTCTGGGTAGAATCCTTCAATCCCTATTCAGACAAGATGCCCTTGATTAATGACATTTGTATTACAAGCAATCTGAGAATCCCATCGTCAAATATTCTGGAAAACAGCGCCTCCCCTGTTGTTTTCCGAGGCAACAGTCCGTCTTGAGAGACTAGTATTACAGTGACAAAATGCCCATAGCAACATTGTCTATAAGTCCTACCGGTGAGCAATCGATGGCAGGTGGTGAAATCCTTCAGGTGTTTTCTAGCCCAGAACAGAACCATGTCCATTTTCCAGAAGTCTGTCATGGCTTCTCCGTCACCCTCTCTGATAGCATCTCGTCTTGTCATGTTGTAAAGCCCCTCCCACACAAGAGCCTTCGTGTAGTTGAGCACATGGTCGTCTGCATCGGACGCAATGAAGCACATCTCTGAGCAGTACCATGTAGCTGTAAAAGAAACGGTATTAAGCACTTTGTAAAGCACATTATATATTTCAAATGTACTCAGGAATATACCGTCACTGTCGGGCAGAAACCTTGTATCCATAATAGTCCATATTTAAAAACACTTCATGCCCTACTTCGTCGTACAAGAGTTTCAAGCAAAAGTAGTGTACTATACAAACTAACAACGTGAGCATGTAGAACCTTCCATTTTCACAGTTTCGGATCATTTATGTTCCATTTCCTGAAAGGTAACCAATTTGGAGATTCAAGTTTTCTGCCCAAATAGCGACGATATATCCGTTACATTTAACTGGTTTAGCAGCGATGTCAATTAAAGTCTCCAGAACTTTACTTGTGATCATTATCAGATCATTTACTTCAGGTAATTCTAGTTTCAGTCGATTTTTTAGTACACAATAGCTTAATGTTTTACCTGCATTGGTGGTATTACTTTTTTAATTCATCAAGGTCAAGGGCTCAAGTCCAGTCATAAAACCTCCAGGTCTGAAGTCACAGATGGTCAAGTCAAAATCAAGTTACAAGTCACATATTATTCTAGCCTAGGAGTCTAGGGCGGACAACACTACAGGACACCAGAAAGAACAACAAGTCATTTCTTACACTCGTCAGAGTCAGCATTGTCTTGTTCCGACAGACTCAGACAGTCCTTGTGGTACCACTCATGTCTCCTGCACTGGTCCATGAGTGCACACTGTACCATCTGTCCCCCTCGTTGGTCTTTACAGTAACAGTATATGTAGGTGCCGTCGCCTTGACACTCTGGGCTGCAGAACCAATCCTGAGTGACGCTCGGGTCGGTTGTCTTCAGCCGCACGCAACCTTCATGGAACCACACGGCTTCACAGAGGTTGCTGCTGCACTGCACTAATGGTTCACCTGGTTTTTCTAAAATAACGTAGACACAGATTAAATTTGGACAAAAAAAAAACACACACTTTTCTAGAGTGAAGTAGACAGAGATTAAATTTGATATACAATGTACTGTCCGACATATATTCCACAGAATTACAAAGTATGTACAAAGATGTACATTTTGGAGTCAAGTGTCAAGATTTTCCACTTGCCTAATTATGTTCATGCATATCCCATGGACCTGCCTCGCAAATGTTATACCGACTTATGGTTCATGAGTGTTTTTTTTAAACAATTCTCTCCCTCGTGACCTTCAGTGCAAAAGTGGTGGCAAGATGTTCAGACAATGGCTGCTTTGGGTTGAGACTTGAGTTATTTTTTTTCCTTTTCTCACGAAGGAGTCGTTTAATAATTATACTGTAGGTCTGTACCATCTGAAGCATCCAGATTAAAATGTATAACTTAAACTTTAACTAAAAGCATGCTCTTCTTTGCCTACCTTCTCCACAGAAACAGGAATCACTCTTCTTTACTTCAGAGAGACTTGCAGTGGCAGCAGCAGTATTTATGTCTTCTTGGGGTGGTGGCATCCACACCAAGTCCACCAGTCTGTGTGCGAGTCCACTAAGCCACTCCATTTGGGCCTCAGCGTCTGTGGGGAAGTCCGACGGCCGCTGATCAACAGTGTCAAGTTTGCACTCGGTAGCAGCGTATAAAGTGATGTAAGCGGACGTCACGAACTTCGTAGGAAACAAAGAAAAACATTTGTCTTTGGTACAGGTGATGTATTGCAGAACATGCATAGAAACCATTATATGAATTGGAGGGAAATTAAAGCAATGCAATGCACATTTTCTCAATATTACCGTGATGAAATCCATATCCCAGACATGTTGGATTGTTTCCTTGACCCTCCCTTCAATACACTGGCCTCTCACAGCAAACACTGATTTGAGCTGGGACAGAGATCCTCGAGCCTCCAGACTCTTCTCACTGAATAGCATATTCGTGATGTCCTGTGGTTCAAGAGATGATGAATAATCGCCGTTATTTTTACACTCCATTGTTCTTCAGATTAATCCATTAAGACAATTGATCGTCCCTTCTGTGTCGCCACTGCTGGCTCACCTGCCAGTGAGGAACACCCACTAAGAGGACGTAGCACCTGACAGGCGCCGCCATAGCAGCCACTAGCACATCGACAAACATCACCCTCCCAGCCCGACTTCCCACCCATGAACCAACTTCGTATTTGTATAAACACTCGGCGTAGCGGCATGCACCGTGGTGGATTCGAACCCCTAGAACCCCTAGGCCCTCATTACATTAGATAAGATAAGTTAGCGATAGTTAATTAATTTCATTCGTACATTTATACAACTTATAGTTTGTCACCTGGTAACACAGGGATTCCTTGTGATATTCTGGCGGCGCGTCCACAAGCCCTTCAAATCTCTGTCGAGCCGTTGATTGACTGGGCTCCTCAGTCGCGTCGACGTTTAGGCCGTCTGAACAGCAGAGCACTTGGTGGGGTTTCCCCTTGGAACATAAACGAGTATATAAAGTTGGAACATATTCAATAAGGCTGCCCATTATCTCACTATCTCCTTCTGTAGTGCTCGAGTCCACAGGGACTGCCCCAAGATTGACCTGTAAGAAATAAACAAAACACCCATTAGAGAATAGGCATGGTTCCTTTGGGGGGAATTTTACTATTCGTCAGTAGTAGTACATCCCTATGTTCCCCAAGTTCTATGTTCCCCGCTTACGTTAGGGATACTGAGTGTAAGTGGGTTTTAAGCGGGTAACATAGAACCCAGGAAACATAGATATGCTCCCAGTCCAACAATTTGTTCCCATGAACATACAACATCTGTGAGTCTTTTTGATACAGAGATAGTCATGGCGGCAATACCAACTGTTCAGGAGAGGAGAAAAACTGATTTTATTTTATCCAAAATGAGTCAATAGCAGACTAGCCTGGAACTCACCTATGCTTTTTATGGCATAGGCAGCTCCCGGCAGGATCCGCCGGGAGAATATATGCGCAGCTGCGCGACATGAGACTAATTACTTAGAGCGACAGAGAGGGAGAGGAGCGTGTGTGTACATGTGTGCGTGTGTATGTCAATTTTACAAAGGTGCAGACAATCAGAAATCAGCAGAGAGTGAGCAATGTTTGCGCTACTCTATGCCGAATTGAAGTGGACTCAGACCCAGACTTTTGTTTTCTCCCTGGAAATAAAAACGTCTGGGTTTCCGAGGCTAATAGCAGACAGACTCTTCACATACTAACTAGAGTTTGTCTGAAATCGACATGTAAATATGAAATAGATGCTTAAACATGTAGCTAGGTGTAATGTTAGAGAAGAGTGTTTTCTGCTAGACATTACTCTATAAGCCAATATCTCTAAAACGGGTGGGTCAAAATGAACAACCAATATATGTGTCAATTTAAAGCCATGATTCCTGTTCTCAGAAACGGTCACCTAAAGAAAAACGGGTTGGATTTCCATGGGATTTGAACTGCGTTAGTTAATGTGAGTGATTGTCGACTTACAACATTGCTCTTCTCCTTCATCTGCTCGGAGTATAAATGGGGAATGTGCCATACGACCTTGCTTCTCAATCCTTCCAGGGCTGTGAGGTTGTCAACGATTATGCGCATCACAATTGTCTTCATGCGCTGTCGCAGTGCCTCATATGTCTAACATCAAAAAAAAATATCATTTATTTTCATGACAGCAAGCTTATGGTCAGCCTGGCCAGGTGTATGTTTTCTTTAAAGGATGTGTACCTGTTTCGATGGCAGGATGCTGTCCGGGGACACCTCGACTGCCTTTTTCTGAGGCCCCTTTAGATAGCCGAAAGGTATGCGGTTTCTATGGGCAAAGCGAAATGCCCAAATCGTGGGCTTGTTTCCTCCTAGACATACATGCTTGGCATGGGATGCTATCTGTCATGGGAAGACATGAGGTTTTTGATTGCTAGGGAAGAATTCAATCAACAAAATGGTAATAATAAACCAAAATGACGTGAAAATTAAAGTATTATACCTTGACTCTGTCCCAAGTGAGAGAGTAGGCCAAACGAGTAGGAACTACTAGTTTGGTTAGAGTTCTCTTTCTTATATCGTTCTAAACGTAAAGAGATGAATGGACAGGTGTTTAATGAAAACAATTATTCAATTTGAATCACACATTGGGGGTGTGTGTGTGTGTGTGTGTGTGTGTGTGTGTGTGTGTGTTTGTGTTTGCATAAGCAGCGGCTCGAATCACATTAGTAAGTTTTATATTGTTACAAATCTCTTATTTATTTATTTTTTACAATATGTATTCGTTTGACATCCTATTGGTCTCCTCTCACTCACCTCTACCTGTCCTTTCCACAGCTTAACCTCTTTATCGTGGTCACCTTGAAGTCGGTCTATGTGATTCCTGGAAACATCTCTGCACTGGGAGACTCCAAGGCCATTCATGATCCTGAACACCTTTCGTGAACAGCCTTCCCTCCACATCTCAACACCAATAACGGACTGGACAAATGTATTTTTGCAGCTCCTGGTGAACAGAGCGATAGACACGGTCATTCCAATCCTCTTATCCACCAGCTGTTGAGCTTCCTCTTCGGTCATTCTCCTAGTCCTACACGCCAACACAAAATAAATACATAGTTGGCTTCATATGTTGCTTTTTATACTGGTGATTATTAGAAAGACATCAGTCTCAAAGGTTAGCGCCATGTTCTTTTAAAAAGTACCGACTTGATTATTAGCACGTTTTTTTTAGAGTCTATACAGTGCTGTCACTCAGAACTAACTAGAATTATAGCGTTTGGGGGACTTTCTTAACCTTTTTCCATGTTCATAACTTGAAGCAGTTTACTCCAAGGCCAGGGCAGCAGGGTTATGTTTTTTTGGGGTTTTTTTGTCCAAGTATTCAGCTTTACAAGTTTAACCTGACAAAGGTGCAAACGGTGTTCAGTTTGTAATATAATAAGTACGTCGCACGTTTGGAATAAAGTTGGAGCATCTTTAAGTGACTTCATTGAGAGCTCGAAAATACACAAATCCAAAAATCATCATGTCATTAAGAGGGTTACACACCTCCATCCTTTTTTTTAACCCAATAAAAAAAATACTGATCATCAGCATCACTGATTGCGCCTTAAATGTGAAACTACTGTACATAGGTAAAATGTATTATACAAATCTGAATATCTAATAAATTAATCGTTAAATTAAGAGGGTTACACACCTCTGCTCTTTTTTTCTACAAGTTCGAACTTGATGTCGTCCTGTGATTGTCGGTGCCTGTGGGAACATCGACCGCAGGCACCCAAGAGTGAGAGGTGCCTTTTCCTCGACCCACGCATTTGTCTCCTTCCAAGAAAACGAGGACAGGTTTCCAGGAGTGAGTTGCTTCTTAAAAGGTCCCTCCTTAACTCTGGCCAACTTATTAAGCTGTAAACGATATAAAAAAGAAAACATCAATATATTCACACAGCTTTCTTTTAAGATAATGACATCATTTCAATGTTAAGATTCATATTTTGGGGGCCACCATCTACAGGATTTAACAGGGATAGGGATTTTTACCCAATTTCCAGGCCTATAGCAATCATATGGTGCAAAATAATTGCTATCAATGCCCCAAGACAGACTCTACAAGCCAACACTGTATCATGGTGCATGTGTTGTATGGTTGCATACTCATAATTGTTTCCATGTTGACAAAGTTTCGTATATTTTCAAAAAAAAAAAAGTTGAAATAGCAGATTTACGAACTCAGAAGGCATTGTTAGTTTGTAGACGGGCTATTTCAACTGTTCATGTTTTTGTCACAAAACCGTAGGCCAAAAGATTGAGATTGTTGTATGGTTGCATAATCATCAAAATTGTTTCCATGTTGACAAAAATGTCATGTATGTATGTATATTTTCAAACATCAGCATGATCCTTATTTTACCAGAGGTGGCCAGGCAAAAAAAATGGAATTTCCTCAAAAAAGATTACATGGCCATTAGTTTAAAGTTGTTATCTGCCCTGTGCAACTGCAAAGCCTAGTCAAACAGAATCCAGATTTGTCTTCGTATGTTCAATGCCAAGAAAGAACACAATTACATCGTTAATCACATATATTTGTATGACAATTAATCGTCAACTAAAATGTCGTGGTGGTGACAACCCTACCTCTACGTGTATTTTTTCTTGGAGCACTTTGTTGAAAGCAGCAGGACCAGATGGCAGTTCCAGCAGTCGTCTTAATGCAGCAACAGTTCTGCGTCTTCTTAAAGCGGCAATCACTCGGCTGACTGTTCGCACCTTCTTGGGCGCTGGAGCTGGAGCTGGAGCTGCAGATGGCGCTGGAGCTGGAGCTGCAGATGGGGCTGGAGCTGGAGCTGCAGATGGGGCTGGTGATGGAGCTGCAGATGGGGCTGGTGATGGAGCAAAGTATTGTACAGTAACAACTTAAGTCTCTTTAATGTTTATGTTGTACGATTACTACAAAACAATTTAAAATAAAAGGGATTTAAGATCATTAAAGCTGGGCTGTTGCCCTGAGTCCAATGCATTTCTGCCTACTTCCGGTCCAGGACTTGGGCCCAGTTGGTTGTCCCCCCACGCTCAATGCGTAATCTATGTAGGAGAGCCGCCATTGGACTGAAGCCCCATGAAGTGAACGCAGTTTGCGTAAATCTGTCTATATCTAAGGCTCTGCTCCCCAGTCCCCACCACCCCAACACACAAAAAAATACTATGGTTAAGAAGACTGACCAAAGACATAATGCAATCCTTTCAGATATATATATAATTAATAACCTGAGTTTGCCGTTGTATAATCATGATCCATCAAAAAATTATTGCAAAACGCTGGAGGCAGAGGGCATTTTTCCACAGAAAAACCGATCCAGGTGCGCTTCCATCTACGTTTCGACAGGCGTATTAGCTTTGTTTTTGAACGCAACCACTTTGCGCACGGATCTTTGCATATGAACGCCTTCCGTGAAAGATGGGGCAACAGTATTTTCGCCGTCTTCAAATCAACCATCGTCGATATCCTCGTTGCACCGGCCACCGGTTTGAGTTCTTTTTTGCAGAGACTGCAGCATCGCACTGAATGTTTGGACATAGTACGTGGCATTGGCATGTCGTTATACTGTGGAGAATCATTAAAGGCAAGTGGTACACCGTTAGTCCCTTCCACGTTCGGCTTAGAAGTAGAAGCTGCCTCGACAGAAGCTAGATCAGATGGAGGTGGTGTAGTGGTCAGGTCAGAACCAGAATAACCCATCTTCTGCTCAGAAGCAGACGCTGAGCTGTTGACACAATCCTCCTCCATGTTCCGTTCAGAAAAACCGATCCACGTACGCTTCGCATTTTTTGACAGGCTTAGTGCCTTTGTTTTTGAAGTTACCCACTTTTGGCACGGATCTCTACATACAAACTCCTCCGGTGAAAGATGGGGCAACAGTATTTGCGCAGTCCTCAAATCAACCATCACCGATATCCTTGTTCTCGCGTAACCTTTGTTCACCAGTTTGAGTTTCTTTTTGCAGAGACTGCAGCGTGGCCTCGTCTTAGAAAAGGACCCCTCTGCTCTCTGTTCGGACGTACGTGGCATTGGCATGTCGTTATACTGTGGAGAACCATTAAAGGCAAGTGGTACACCGTTAGTCCCTTCCACGTTCGGCTTAGAAGTAGAAGCTGCCTCGACAGAAGCTAGAGCAGATGGAGGTGGTGTAGTGGCCAGGTCAGAACCAGAATAACCCAAGTCCATCTTCTGCTCAGAAGCAGATTCTGAGCCGACACAATCCTCCCCCATGTTCCGTTCTGAAGTAGATGGGATGTTGTTGCCACAATCCTCCTCCGTGCTCTGTTCAGATAAGATAAGATAAGACCTTTATTGATCCCACTGGGGAAATCCAGACACCAAAGACAGTACAGCAGTTAAAACAGATTATAAAGTGGGTGGGGGGGGGGGTAAGATACAGCATGATGACATCACAGTCAAGGGTTACACCGTACGTTACACCATCAGTAAGGTATATTTTTGTATATTTTTTTGTATATTTTTGTATATTTTGTCCATATCTATATATATATATATGGACATTGGACCTACAGTAGCTATTCTTTTTGTGCACATTAGGTTTTGCTTAATTCCTGTAATACCATAAAAGTGACTATTGAGTCTTGTTCCAGAGGACAAGCTTTCAGTGTTCTACATCAGTGGTTCCCAAAGTGGGGTCCGGCCCGGGGACCCCCAGGGGTGTTTGATTGATTGATTGAAATATGTATTAACAGTTTGTAGAATTACAGTACATTTCAAGCACAACCTCAATACAAAGACTGTGAGTGGACGACCCAATTAAGCATTACACTTGTTTACAACAGGGTCCACATTGTACCTGAGGGAGTTCCAGGGGGCCCCCAGCTAAATGATAGTTTGGAACCAAATGGACCCTTATGGGTCTGTAACTCAGAGAGTGTACAAATGGACCCGTTGGGGTCCATTTCTACACTCTCAGAGTTAAAATAACATTAATTTTACAAAATAAATTGGGGGTCCCAGAGATAGAAATGCCTTTAAACAGGGGAACTGTGGTTGTCCTCTCTCCTCATGTATACTATACATGCATAAAAACAATTGCTATGGAATGCTGGGTCTCAAGTTGCCCTGGAAGGGATTCAAATAAAAAGTGCAAGACAAGTAGCAGTGAAAGAGAACACAGAAGCATACCATACTAGATGTAGATGCTATGTTGACAGAAGAACCCTGCTCATAGGCAGAGGCTATCATGTCGCAGAGGCTATCATGCCTCTGTTCAGAGGCAGAGGCTATCATGTCTGCTATCATGTCCTCCATGTTTGGTGAAGTTAATATTGACACAATGACACAGTCTGCACTCTGCACAGTAGGCTATTGAAAACAGTTGTTTTTCTTCTTGTAGAAACAAGCAAACTTTCCGCCGGGGTCCTGCTAGACCACGCGTCGCTTTTATATGACGTCGCCAGCCTAGGGGGGGGGGGGGGGGGGGACTAAAAACTTGTTTTTTTTTTGTAAATGAATGCACTGTTTTTTCGTAAATTAATGCACTGTTTTTCACACAAGTGTCCCACAAAAGTAGAGAAAGCTCGCGCTGTAAGCTTGTATATCGGCTATTTTCACCATTTAATTTCAAAACAAACTTAATAAATAAAAAAGTAACTGTTTAAGGTTTCTTTCAACCCGAACTAGGTCTCGTTCTAAGCCAAGCACTCGGAGGCAAGTTGGCGGAGGCTTGTAGCCCAACGTTTTTTTAAATGCATTATTGTGCAAACTGCAAAGTACAAATAAAAGAAGACTAGTCAAAGTTAAGAATCCCCAAGTCCGAGACCTCTCAATTAACCAAGTAAATGCGACTTGTAGAATATTGTGACAGTCTTATTTTATCCACAAGATGGCACCATTACTATACGTAAAACAGAGTGTCGAGCACTTTTTACAGTCTATGGTCGAGCACAATGACTATAATGAAATCCCTGTTTAAAGTTCCAACGTACAGTGTTGGTTGCTTACATGTTAGTCTATGATCTGTCCAATACAGAAACAATATTGCAGCCACCTGTAACTTAATGTAGGCTAAGTGCTGTTTTAGAGGAGTAGGGATTTACATGCCTTTAATGAGTAGTTTGGTCAGACATTGAAAATAGTTTACTTCTACAGTTCTAATACCATTAGCTGGAATAGTATATTGAGACATGTCGGACTATGATCTGTCTAATAATAGAAACAAGACTATGTAAAAATGACTATCAAATCACACATGCCCAATTTGGGGCTTTATTGCCGTAGTTAAAGCTCTAAAAGTAGTCTACAGGAAGTTAGTTTGTTAAAAACTCAGAGGTTGCTTCAACAACTGGCCACGGTCCCTTAATTATTTGTATTTTAAAGATGAGAATGAAGAGGTCATAAAACTCTATGTCTTTGTCTCCTCACCCAAACATTACATTTCTACATCCATGCCACTGAAATGCAGAACTGCATATTATGGGATTGGAATAGAATGCTGTCTTTCAACTTTATTGGTATATTTGGAAAGGATGAACAATAAAAATAATAATAATGAATTGCATTTTATAGCGCTTTTCCAAGTGCTCAAAGCGCTTTACAATGGTTCATTCATTCATACATTGGGAGGTGAAGCGGCGAACAGTCGACGCCAGCGTCCTCACTTCCCAGCAAGCTGGGCATCACAATCACATTCCAGTAGAATGGAGGGTATATGAGCATGCATCAAGTGAGTTTAATGTCATTTAATCGAGACCTTTCTGTTTGGATGTATGGGCTGTCAAGGCCAGAAAGTGTTTTTCTGCCACTCAGACGTTCCGCATAACTTCCGGGTATGATGTCACTGTCATGTGCATATAGTCTGCATACTCTCTATAGCTGAGCAATAACTCTATTCAGAATTACATGTAGGATCTATGGGATATTGGAGCTATAATACTGAAACAGCATGTTTGTGTGTGTGTGTGTGTGTGTGTGTGTGTGTGTGTGTGTGTGTGTGTGTGTGTGTGTGTGTGTGTGTGTGTGTGTGTGTGCATCTGTAATCCATGTAACCCGCAGAGTTCAAATTTGACACACACGTTTCACACCACGCCTACAGTGCCCGGTGTCGAGTTGGTCAGATACACAGTTGTCCAGAACCACCACAAAAGGCTCTGGTCAGATCCACTCCACCTTGGAGGCCATTCTGTGTTTTAAGATACCTCTGACTGTTTATTTTCTACTGTTGGGAAATATCCCTGAAGAGTTTCTAATACATATTAAATAAATATTTAATCAAGATCCTCTTAGCAACAAGTAAAAAAGCGATCACACGACGCTGGTGCCAACAGGACCCACCAACGAAAGATCAATGGATGGACATTATTGAGGAACTGTATGCTATGGAAAAACTAACATTCATACTTAGACTGCAAGAGGATAAATTCTATAAAAAGTGGGAAAAGTGGAATCTCTTCTCTCAGCCTAGCGATATTGCAATAGGATTTCATTGAATGTATTTTGTAATATGAAAAATGCAGCCTTGTTTCTTTTGCTTTTTGTCTTTTCTTTTTTCTTTTTATTTCCGTATAGTCTTGTTTGTTGTTTTTCTTGTCTGTTTTTCCTTCAATAAAAATTAAGTGGAAAAAAAGGCTCTGCCAGTGGACTTAGATTCCATGGCGTCACATTGAGATTAGGCAACACACTTCATATCTGGGCATACCTGACACAACTCCATTATCGGAATAAAGGGACACAGACAAATATAGACATCTCCATATATGTATGGGCATATAAGGGACACAGACAGATGGGTGGAACGAGTACTCTGACACCTGAATGTTTATAAACATAGTTTATAGAGTTATTGGGGTCCGAGGCCTAAATGCAAACCAAAGTGAACATGATTAAAAGCAGGTAAAACGTCAGGGCGCATGTCCTCACTTCCCCTGGCTAGTGTAGAGCTACTCTTTCATGGGCATCAGTTCATGCGGTGCGTTGCTCTGACTCCCAGACGCGGTCTGCCCCGACTCGGCGCTCTCCCCCTCTGCGCCCGCGGCGCAGCAGCGGCGCAGTGCCCCGGGCAGCGCGCCGACCAGCGCCTTCCGGAACATGGTGCTGGAAAAGCAGTAGATGATGGGGTCCAGGGCGGAGTTGAGGAAGGTCAGCCCGAACGAGGCCACGGTGAGCTGGGTGAGCGTGTAGAACGCGGCGCAGTCCCACGGCCTGTGGGAGCGGACGATCCACAGCCCCACCGTGGTCGCCGTGCCCGGCAGGAAGCACACGACGAACACGGCCACGATGACGGCGCAGACGCGCATGGCCCGCCGCACGCCCCGATGCGCCTTGACCATCGTCCGCCGGCGCCGGAGGATGCAGGAGATGCGCGCGGAGCAGAACAGCAGCAGCGCCAGCGGCACGAAGAACTCGAACACGGAGATGGCGCGGTGCACCGCCACCAGGATCAGGATGGCGCGGGAGGCCTCCTTGTACGACGTGAAGAAGAAGCACTGGGTCCCGCCGACGCTCGCCTTGATGTGGCTGTAGGCCAGCATGGGGAGCCGAGGGCCGATCACCAGGAGCCACACGGCGGCGGTGACCCACGCGGCCTGCCTCATGGTCATGCGGTTGAAGCGGTGATGAGGGTGAACCACCTGGAGGAAAAAGAAACGTGTAGAACGAGCATCATTTTATGTTTAGAATCAGGGACTTGATTATAGAGGCTCTCGGCTACCAGGGGCCATGACGAGGCTCAATTACTATTTGGGGATCCTTGACTTGAAAAGGTCTGAGAACCAGTGCTGTACTTCTACAAGAATTTGTGAAAGGTAGTGTGGGGGCGGGCCTGGTGGGCCTATTAGAACACAGGGCAGTGTTTGCGAATTGTAAGCGAGTATGTGTGTAAGTAGCGTGGTTAAAAGGCCTTGTTTCTGGCCCTGTTGGCCTTGTTTCTGGCCCTGTTGGGGCAACAGCACATGTCCACCAATGTCCACATGTTATGTTCACAGCTTTTGGCGCGTTTCATTGGCTAGCAACTTCACAATTGTAATAATAGATACTATATCCACCTTGAAGTATCGGTACACCGCCACCACGGTCATGAGTCCGATGCTGGCCGAGCGGTTGGTGAACATCAGGAACAGGTTCATGCGACACAGGCCGTCCCCGAACACCCAGTGGCCCCGGAGCAAGGCATCGATCCTCAGCGGCAGGCTGACCAGGACCAGGAAGTCGGCGATGACCAGCTGGAAGAGGAACAGGTTGTTGGGGTTCCACGCCTTCAGCCTCCAGCAGAAGATCCAGAAGGCCACTACGTTTCCCAGCAGGCCGAGTATGACGTCGACGCTGAGGATGGGAGGCAGGATCAGGCCCTCGAGTTGGATGCCGACCGGCGGGCAGCCGCGACCCCCGGAGGGGTTCTGGGTAGTGTAGGCCGGCGTGCCGGTGGTGTTGCTGAAGATGCTGCTGTGATCTGGAGTCATTCTGGCCCAGCAGTGAAGAGCAGTGTGATGGTGTCTCTTATATTACAAAATAATTACATGTAATTGTACTGTATGATACAATTTTGGAAATGTTTCAGTCCTTCCTCTTTTCACCACCTTCCTTATTTCCAGGGAGGTTCCTGTGCGCTTATTGCGGAAAATCTGTAAGGAACAAAATAACAAAACGTTGGACATTCTGTACAGATGTGATGTCACCGTTATAGAGTTCACTTGCAGTGTTTTGTATTTACGGAGATATACTATTGAGAATTGTTATTTCTTTAAAGATTTGATTTCAATATATGTTCTGCCATTTGTGTGTATGGGGGAAAATATATATGATTATTGAATGTTGTATAAAACATTAAAAAAATTAATAAACATGTTTAAAAACATATGTTCACTTGCAGTCCGTCTGTATTTCACTGGGTTCAAATCAGGTCAATGATAAAATCATGCCAGTGTTATATTATGCTATTTATACCGGAAAATAGAATAACAGGATCAACTAAGACTGGATACGAAATAATTTATAAAAATAGTTTTGTACTGTCCTAAACATATAAGATCGTGTCTGATATTCAGCTTGCAGTCAGTTTACATTTTGTGATCTTTTGTGATGATTCGGATAATAGAATTTACACATCTGTAGCCTACAGTATGCTCTGTACATTTCACCCAATCACCCTGTTCCCTATAGGCGTGCACATTTTCGTTAATTGCATTGTTCAATTTTGAAAATATCCCTTGAAATAGCCTTCTAAACTGAAAGGTTCTATTGCCTCGATGAGGTTATATTAAAACATAATTAACACTATACAGAACAAAAGACTATTCCTTATTAATGCATTATGTTATTATTAGGCTACACTATTTTAAAATGATATAACATCTAATAACTCACCTGTCACGATGGATGCGCACGTACGAAGGAACCAGCAATGAGTGAGTGTGTGAGGGAGTGAGTTTACAGTATGATATGACACAGGCCTACCTTTTAAATAACTTTGACCACTCCCATTTGGTTCGCCGTGGTGTGTGCACTTTTGTGTGTATGCATTGCTGTGTTGTTACACTTGCCTGGCTCACGGCCATGCTGCAACAAAAGAACACCAAACAGAGCAAACATTAAACAAAAGTTTATAATAGGATATTAGTGAGATTAAACAGACGATAACAGGTTTTAATCCTGAAGTAAATTGTAGTGCATTAAACATGGCTGCCAAATCCTCTATGCTTCATGAAGCCAATCATATGCGCACACGCACGCACACGCTCGCGCACACACACACACACACACACACACACACACACACACACACACACACACACACACACACACACACACACCTGGCTGTGTGTGTGTGTGTGTGTGTGTGTGTGTGTGTGTGTGTGTGTGTGTGTGGTGTGACCAGATTCCTTATTCCATATTTGCAGTAATTACGTGGTGAATAAACCATAATATAATTCACAGATACAGTATCACTTCATATTATTACTCTTATTTGTACAGCACGTGCGCAGTGCAAGAGGAAATGTCACAACACAGCAATTGGCCCATTTGGGCCAGAAGCAAAAGGAAACGCATTGAACAAACGAGGTCAATTAGAAACCTCAGATTTTCCCAGATTACATCATATCATGGTCTGTTGTGTGGTGCATTTCATTAGCAAAGCGGTGCTTTCCATGAAGCAGCAGTTTTATTGTATCGTTTTTTCACAGGAAATAATGGGAACATGCTGCAGTGCTTCTTTAAACTGCATAATACCAACTGCTTTCTATAAAGACATTCAACTAATAAAAGTCCAACAATACAATACAATAAAAATTGTGGAATAAAAAGCAACATTATTTCAACATTCATATATTTGGTACTTTGGTCTATAATGCTCATTCTAAAATGCTACCATTTCTATCTACTCCATAAAACGTCTGGGTTTCAGAGGTGGGCTGTGGACAGTTCAGAAATCTGCCTACTACTGGACATCATCGATTCAATTGGACATTGGAAACTACAGCCTTTTTGGAGTTAGAACACTTAAATAGAAGCCATTGTTATTGCATTGATAAAATAAAAATTATTGAAATATTGTTTGAAATTACCCAAACCATGGGACATATCTGACTTTTACATTTTGGTGTCAATGCTTAATTCCAGACTTTTACTTGTAACAAAGTATTTCTAAATTGCAGAATTGATACTTGAATGAGAATTGTGAATTGAACATTTTTCTTCCAAGCCTTGTTTGTGACACAGACTGGCTGTGGCTGGCTGGTATTCAGGGTCTGACCAGTACACAGACAGGGTGGTATAGTTATGCAGGGTCTGACCAGTACACAGACAGGCTGGTAGTCATGCAGGGTCTGACCAGTACACTGACAGGCTGGTAGTCAGGGTCTGACCAGTATTGATACATTATACTGAACATTATGAAAGACACTTCCCACCCCGCTCACTCACTGTTTGAACTGTTGCCATCAGGCAGACGGTAACAGCTTTAACAGCTTCTATCCCACAGCGGTAGTTGCACTCAATGCTGCTAAAAAATGATCTGTTGCTGCGACACTTTTAGTTTTTTTTTTTAATCTGCTATCTTAAAGTACAATAAGGGTTTGTTGTGCGATAACAGATGAAAGTACATGTTTGTGCATTAGTGCTGCTGGGGTTGTGCAATAACAAGAAGTCATGTGTGTTTTGTTTTAGCTTGTATACAGTATGTTGTTTTGTGATATAATGCACTGATTGGTTGGCACTTTTAATTTCGTTGTACACGTTGCAATGACAAATAAAGATCTATCTATCTATCTATCTATTGCTGCAGGAGGAGACACTCAGTCTGAGGTTGCAGGTGTATGAGAGTGCTTGTTCATTTCCACGCAGATTAATTGGCTATTGAACAGCAGCCATGGCAGTGTGCTGTGAGAAGGTAGGAAAGAAAAACAGACATTAGAAATGGTAATTGTCAAATATAAACAGCCAGTAGGCTTAATAGGTGAATTAAACTAATAATTTCACACCATCAGCCATGTTTGGGACAACAGCACACAAAGTACGAAAAGCAACAATACAAAAAAACACAAAAATGACACACTGTGGCTTACATGAAACAAAGACCATGGCTCTTACCTTTACCATCAGCAAACAAATAAAAACATTTCAAAGATCATTTGAATTCATAACAGAGGTGATAACTGTACTTGAAGGACCACTTCACCCATTTTAAACCTTATCTTCATATACAGTAGTTGTTCCTCAGACTAATGCTCATAAAAAGATGGCACCATTTAAGCTATGTCTACTCTCTCAAAGGAAGGTTAGTGCACATGCAGTTTGGTTTATACCAGTAGTAGGAGGTCTCCTCCACCCTCTGCACTGCAGAGGCTTGGCGGTGCTAAGGCATGCGGTCAAACAACAACTTTGTTACATTTTCCAAGTGCTGTGGTAGGTACAATTTACAATTTAGGCGTTTAGCAGACGCTCTTAATCCAGAGCGATATACAGTACACAGAAAACAAAAGACATGGCAATTGATCAAATACATAAACATAGTCATAATGGTGAATCATACGTATGCTAGTAAGAACCTAACAGTGGTAGGTAGTATATATACAGTACCAATCACATTGATAGTCTATTGTATTTTCTATTTTGACAGGCAGTAGGGAAGCTGAGAGGGGCGACACAGTGTTGGCGAGACAGATAAGACAGTATCTCAGAGGGAGAGAGACAGACAGCAGGACAGTTGAATTAACTGTACTAATTACTAAACAAACACCACCTAAATGGAGACAGCACATGCATGTATGCCAGGATCCTGTACTGTTTGTGGACTTTTCCTCTAGCTGCTTTCAAACTGCATGCAGCCCCACAGCCTCTGCACTAAGCTGAAAGATGCAGGAGGATCCCCACATGATCCTCTGGATAATGGATTTCCTCCTCAAAGGGGAGCAGTTTATGTCCAACAACCCCTGGCCCTCGTCTTCTGCCATCGATCACATCTACCGGTGCCCACCTCCTAATAAGGAGTAGTCTGGCGTTGCCAGACTGTTGCCTCTCGCAATTTTCCAAATGCTTCCATCATGAGATTGTGGAATAGTTGTCTGGCGACGCGAGACTAAATAAGGAAGACATATGGATGTTGCTGTGGCCCCTCCCATCCTTCACAGCTTGGGTAACCAGTGGTCTAAAGTCTGTGTGGGGTCCAGTCCTCTGCCCCTTCAGCATCTCTATGACCAGAGGACAGTGAGACCCAACTCACAACCTCAGCACCTGCTTTGAGGTTGTGCCCTCGGGGTAGGAGATATGGTGCCACTAAGCAGATGAAATTGGCAAAAAGCAGTGGCAATTTCACCTGCTGATTCCGCTCTCCCATTAGGCTCCCTATAAACACAAACCCCCTAATACCTGATCCACCTCACCTTGGTCGAGCAAATTAACTTGCTTCCTCTATGAATATGAATATGCACATGCGCGCACACGCACGCACAAATGCAGCATGCACTCTACACACACAAACACAGCAGGTGCCTGGATGAGCCGGACTGTTTGCTAATAGCTTCCATGGACATACATGCACACACCTAGAAGCACTTTGCTGGGTGTTTTAATTGTGGCGTATATTTGTATTATATTGTCTTGTAATACAAAATGATTTTCCCTTGTGGATAATAAATACATCTACCGGTAATCTAATGATCTAATCTAGACAGATGTGAAGGCTCTGGGGGAAATGCAGGCAAAGAGTTGTGGTTATTGAGTGAGACTGTGGCCATAACCACTATACTGTCAACATTAACAATGACACATATGGGTCCCTTTTAATCATAATATGGTGCTTATTCTGGGCAGATATTTGCAAAAAAAAGTTTTTGTGAGGGGTTCCAGGGAACCTCATTCCTCAGGGGGTAAATTATTGTGATAATGTGTTAGGGAAATAATAAAGCTATTTACGGTAACCACTTTTAACCCTATTTGCAAGCTCACTCGTCTGGTTCGGCTCAAAATTGTATACGTTTTGATTAATTGAAAATGGAGGACACTGGCTGATGTAAACAAGTCTTAGTGCTTTTTCTGGTTTCATCCTTTTTGCAGTTTTTGTATGGGCCTGTACCAATCAATCAATCAATCAATCAATCAATCAATCAAACAATGTGTGTGTGTGTGTGTGTGTGTGCGTGTGTAAAGCGCTATAAAAATGCAATTCATTCATTATAGACTGGTTGTACTGGTCAGCTCCCAGTGTGATTGTGTAATAGGAATGTGAAGCTGCTGGGGGTTGCTCTACTCGGTCCAGTCCAAGTTTTAAATAACTGTTATATTTCATGTAATTTATCTAAACTGAGCACAGTGTGTGTGTGTGCGTGTGTGTGTGTGCGGGGGGAGGGGGGGGGGGGTTGTCCCACTCCTAGCCGGCACTGTCTAGTGAGCAAATCTAATGATGGTGACGATATCTTCAAAATAAGAGTACCCTCTAGAGTAGCCAACTTTCCACCGGGGTCCTGTTAGACCACGCGTCGCTTTTATATGACGTCGCCAGCCTGGAAAACAAAGATTAATGCCCTGTTTTCAGTGTTTTTCACACACAAAAGTGTCCCACAAAAAGCTTGTATTTCAAAACAAATGTAATAAATAAAAAAGTAACTGTTTAAGGTTTCTTTCAAGTTTCAACCCGAACTAGGTCTCGTTCTAGGCCAAGCACTCGGAGACAAGTTGGAGGCTTGAAGCCCAACGTTTTTTGAAATGCATTATTGTGCAAAGTACAAACAGTGACAGTCTTATTTTATCCACAAGATAGAGCCATTGCTACGTAAAACAATGTCGAGCACAATGACTATAATGAAATCCGTTTTCTTTAGTCTATATGATCCGTCCAATACAGAAACAATATTGCAGCCACCTGTAACTTAATGTAAGTGCTGTTTTAGAGGAGTAGGGATTTACACGCCTTTAAGACTGTTCGTAGGGCGTTCCACATTTTTGCGGCATAGCAGGAGAACAAATTTAACTCCTTGTTTGAGCCAGGTCTGAAATGATGAGCACAATGAGTAGGCTATAATTAAATCCCTGTTTTCATCACTTGTACAGTGTTTTATAATAGCTTTCACATGTTAGTCTATGATCTGTCCAATAGAAAAACAACAGCGACTTCCTCCTGGGGGATCCCGAGACGTTCCAAGGCCAGTGAGTCGATGTAATCCCTCAAACCTGCGCCTTGGTCTGGACCTCCCTAGGGAGACGCCCGAGAGGCATCCTAACCAGATGCCCGGGCCTAAACCACCTAAGCTGGCTCATTTCCAGGCGAAGGAGCAGCGGTTCTACTACTCGATTCGACTATCTAGCAGCGGTTCTACTACTCTACACGAGAGTCTCTCTCGTGTGACTGAACTGCTCACCCTATTATTTATCCACACTTTTCCTGGGCTGTGTGTGCTCCAGTTCCTGTTGATTTCATTGGATATCATTGGTCATCTGACCAGTTTCATTGGCTTTTATTGGATCAAATCGACAGGAACTGGCGCACACACAGCCCAGGAAAAGTGTGGATACCCCATGTCGTTTTGGAAAAAAGTGGTGAATGGATAGAGGGACTGACTGACCTATAGCCATCCATAGAGCGGCTAGTGGAGCTAAAAACACTTTTCAAATACACGCCATCATTTACTTTAGATGTCTTTTTAATATGAAGCAAATTGAGCTTACATTGTATGAAATCGTGCTATAGAAATAAACTCAACTTTAGGTATTAATACAGTCCCAGCACTAAATGCGAGGTGAATAGCAGTACTTGTTTTCATTTGTATATGGGACAATCTCTAGGACTAGTAATTAGTATCATTTTGGGCCAAAAATACAACGGGACTGGGCGTTGGTGGGGGTGCGTGCGTCAGCTAGGTGGTCAGGTGGTCAAATGGGGGTCAAATGCGATAAAAGTTTGTGAAGGGCTGCTCTAGGTCCATGTCCCGTGCGAGAGTCCTCATCATCTTCCCCATCTTCTTGGGGGTTTTGATTTTCTGCTGGTACGTAAACTTCTCAAAGCCCCGGTGTGCTCTCCCGGGAATGTACCTGAAGAGGTGGTCCTTCTTATACTCTACCACAAAGCGAGCAATGTCACCCTTCATCCTTTTCTTCAGCAGGGACGACGACGACAGAGACACCGCGGGCCAGAGGGTGCGGCCGGTTCCGGTGACGAAGAGCCGATCCACGTCATTCCCGAGCATCCCCGCCATCTTGGTACAGAGCTCCATCTTTTCATTGTTGTAGATGCCTTTCACGTGTCCCAGGGTATCTACAAAAAACAGAATTACATCTTATTAACCAGAGGTTATGAAATTAGGGCCAAGGGCTGTCGTGCTGGTCGTTACGAGGCGGCCCCATGAAATTATAAACTCTTGAGACAATTTTTGGAATTCTGGACTAGATGTTTTCCAACACGGTGGTGCCTGAAAGTCAAACCACTTGATGTCTACTCTGTATCACCTGTGGCCAATTAAAACACATATCGTGCCTGTGTGTGTGCGTGCGTGTGTCTTTCTATCTGTAGATATGTGGCTCTGTCTGTGGTTTTGTGTGACAACTGCAGAAATTAAAGTGTCAGTTACCTTGCGGTGGTACAAAAAAAAAAAAACGTTCTTATTACGAATACATTTGCATCCTGTGAAACTAATTAACTAATAACACAAGTTCAGTAACAGACCTTTCACTTCATGATTCATGAATTCACTGATCAAGTCCAAGCCGATGTTGCCTCCAGGTTTTCCTTCAAGGTTTGCCACACGGTTCCACTTCATGTCTTGTCTAATGTGCTCCGGGTAGAATCCCTCAATCCCTATAGACCACATCAGAATGTTTGTAAACAAACGTGTGCAGTGGTATATCCGTGTAGAATGTCTATGGATATTACAAAATATGAAATAAAGTGTCCAGACCCGAACATTAGCTACTATGGATATTGATATTTGTAATCATATAGTGTCCCGTTTGAACTGCTGCAATGCCACGCAGCCAGCGTTATCTACGCGGAAATACATTTTTTGGACTTGATTAATGCCAAGGACGGTATTGCAGTGACCGAATGCACATAGCAACACATTACATCTTCTAAGACCTACCGGTCAGCATTCGATGGCAGGTGGTGAAATCCTTGAGGTGTTTTCTAGCCCAGAACAGAACCATGTCCATTTTCCAGAAGTCGGTCATGCCTTCTCCGTCACCCTCTCTGACAACATCTCGTCTTGCCATGTTGTAAAGCCCCTCCCACACAACGGCCTTCGTGTAGTTGAGCAAATGGTCGTCTGCGTCGGACGCAATGAAGCACATCTCTGAGCAGTACCATGTAGCTGTAATGGGGAAAGAAACAGTATTAGGGAATATACTTAGGAATACAGTACATTGTCAGTACATTGTCGCTATCGGGCAGAAACCTTGCATCTCTCCATTTAAACGTTATGTTTTTTTAAACACGAGTTTCAAGCAAAAGAAGTGGAAGTATTTAAAAGCTCACAACGTGAGCATGTAGAGACATTCTATTTTCACCGTTTCTGACCCGTTTTGTTCCATTTCCTGAACAGTTTTGGACATCCAAGGTTTCTGCCCGATAGCAACGATACATTTGTACGATTTAACTGGTTAGCAGTTTGATACAACAACACTACAGGACATTGGGGAAGTATATACGAGTCATTTCTTACACTCCTCAGAGTCGGCATTGCCCTGTTCCGACGGACTCAGACAGTCCTTGTGGTACCACTCGTGTCTCCTGCACTGGTCCATGAGTGCACACTGTACCATCTGTCCCCCTCGTTGCTCTTTACAGTGACAGTATATGTAGGTGCCGTCGCCTTGACACTCTGGGCTGCAGAACCAATCCTGAGTGACGCTCGGGTCGGCTGTCGTGTCCATCGGAGCACAACCTTCATGGAACCACACACCTCCACAAACGTTGCTGCAGCACTGCACCAATGGTTCGCCTGGTTTTTCTAGAGTGAAGGTAGACACAGATTCAATTTGAATATACTATTCAAACTATTTTACATGTCATGACATATAACTAAGGCAAGGCAGATGTATGTGTATAGCATTCAGCGTCAAATGTTTCGTGCACACAGGCCATGGAAGAGGGTCTTAATAACTTAAGAGGAGAATTCCGCACTAGGCGTTTTCCTACTTTAAAGGTAGAGTAAGTGATTTCACTTAATTCAATTTTTTTTGTTTTGTTGTGATAATCCTCTCTACTATAGAGTGTGCTGACCATATAAGGAGTTCCTCCCTGTCCCCAGTTAACCCCTGGGGGTCAAAAAACCTTAGGTTTCGTTTTTGACTCTCTATCCTGATTGGACGAAGGCTTAGGTCCCACAGCCAAAAACGAAACCTAAGGTTTTTTGAGTGAAATCACTTACTCTACCTTTAAGCTGATGTTCTTATACCTAGAACGAGTGAGTGGTTCATTTCTCCATCTGAAGTCCCCCGCAGCTCCGAGCATGTGCTTTTTGCGGTAAATCGCTTGTTTTGATCGCTCGAAATGTATTTGTCTATTTGTTTTAGACATAGTCTTTCACAATGACTAAATACTCTTCCCAGTGTTTGTCCCAAATGCGCTGCTGTAGTGGACTCACGGCAGCCCAAAGGGGACTTGAAATCATGGTTGGAATCTCGTTTCGCAAGACTTTACGAAGCACAAACACTGTGGAGAGAGTGATCGATCAAAATAAGCGATTTACAGCAAAACCCCACCGCGCGTGCTCAGAGCTGCGCTGGACTCGGGATGACGTTATGACATTGCTCACCCGTGCCACTCGTTCTAGGATATAATGGCTTCAGATTAAGGTAAGAAAAAGTCTGGAATTCTCCGTTAAGGCATGCTCTTAATTTGCCTATACCTTCTCCACAGAAACAGGAATCACTCTTCTGTACTTCAGAGAGACTTGCAGTGGCAGCAGCAGTATTTATGTCTTCTTGAGGTGGTGGCATCCACACCAAGTCCACCAGTCTGTGTGCGAGTCCACTAAGCCACTCCATTTGGGCCTCAGCGTCTGTGGGGAAGTCTGACGGCTGCTGATCAACAGTGTCAAGGTTGCACTCGGTAGCAGCGTATAAAGTGATGTAGGCGGAGGTCACGAACTGTGTGGGACACAATTTTTTTTAAATTATATTACAGAACAATATGCGAATTTGAAGAAAATAAAAAAACAATCCACAACTCGGATATTACCGTGACGAAATCCAAATCCCAGACATGTTGGAATTTCAGTTTGATGTAGTTGAGATTTTTCTTGATTTCAAACAGTTTTCTGATGTGAGACAGAGATCCTCGCGCCCTCAGACTGGTCTTACTCAGCAGCATTTTCATCATGTCCTGTGATTCAAGAGAGAAGTATAATTGACAATCATAGCGGAACATTCGTTTTTTTTAGTTTTGTTTTAAAGTAGCCAATTATTTTTCTTTCTTTTGCCCAATTTAGTTTAGCTTAGTTATGCCAATATACACAATGTTTTGGGCCTGAACAAATAATTAGAAAGAAGAAAAAAAACACTTCTTCTGTTGTTTTTCTTCTTTGTAATCATTTGTTTGGTCCAAAATATTGTGTTTGTTGTCATGATTTGTCACGACTCGAGTTGGCTTCGTACGACGCTTAAAAAGGTATTTAAATAAATACTTTTTGAAATGTCTACGGGGAAAATGCATTGGGGAATTATTTCCTATGGGCCTGGCGTCGTCATGAAAGGGGGCGGGACTGCGACGCTCCACACTTTTCCTGGGCTGTGTGTGCTCCAGTTCCTGTCGATTTGATCCAATGGAAGCCAATGAAACTGGTCAGATGACCAATGATATCCAATGAAATCAACAGGAACTGGAGCACACACAGCAACAGGAAAAGTGTGGATAGCACGCCCATAGTAAGTCACCTGGTAACACAGGGACTCCTTGTGAAACTCTGTCGGGGCTGCCACGAGCCCGTCGAATGTCTGTTCCGCTGCTGCTCCGTCCGGCCCGACTCTACGGCTGGGCTTCACTCTGTCTGTGTTCAGGCCGTCTCCGCAGTACAATATCGGGTGGGGTTTCTCCAGCACCGTTGGAACATATTCACTGAGGTTGTCCATTATGTCAGCAACTGCTTCTGCCGTGCTCGAGTTCACAGGGATGGCACCAAGATTGACCTGTAAAAGAGCACAGGGGCATTACGGATATTTTCTTACACACCACACACATACTATAGATTTTTGTTTAGTTTGGTTTTTTTTTCTTTTTTACATTTCAGAGGATCCCTAGTATGTGTTGTGGTGTCACCGCCCAGGTAAGAGTACCCCCGGAGGCCAGCAGAGGCAGAGAGAGACAGGAGAGGAACACACCAACCACTGGGAGTGGTTTTGGAAGCCAGGTACATATACCTCGTCACCTGTTGTTGGACCAGCTGGGATGCGCGTCACAGGTATTCGCCCATCAGGGGAGGCCGGTGCTACAAAACTGAGCTCTCTCTCTGCCTCAGAGGAGATTACACTCCGGGGGGTGAGGTCGCACGTCGTTATAGACTGCTAGGGCGGTGAGTCGAGAAACCACTATAATTCACTCACTGTCACTCTGGTGCCACTATTGTGAGTTATCATGCTGACCCCTCTGTCTTATTCCCCCCAGGCTTATACGGAGCGCGCGTGCAACCTGTAGCGCGGCAACTAAAAATACCAAGGAAAGAAGAGGATAACCAGAATTATACGGAGTATGGAAAAGGAGTGACAGGATCGCTACCCAAGTACACAGCCATCGGCGGCAGAGTCAGAGGACTCCCCAGAGGCTGAGTAGAAATACAGAACTACCGATTAACAGTGGAGTCTACGGAAAGAAAGACACTGTATATTATATTATATTGCAGCGTTGAAAGAAAGACACTGTGCATTATATTATAAT
The DNA here is from genome assembly GCF_963924005.1 of Protomyctophum bolini. Lineage (NCBI taxonomy): Eukaryota > Metazoa > Chordata > Actinopteri > Myctophiformes > Myctophidae > Protomyctophum > Protomyctophum bolini. Next base: position 36,175,668 of record NC_137879.1, read on the forward strand.
ATCGCTATTGAAATTCCCCTCTCTGCCGCAGACAAGGTCCCGAGACTGACGGACCAACCGCCCCACCTAGGGGTAGAGAGAGGGAACTGTTCAAAGCCGGAGCCTTGATATAGGCCAACTGTTGTCCTGACTCCTGGGTTCTGTGTGCCACTCACCACAGTGTAGTGTGTAATATGTATTATCTTCTGCATTAACATTGTCATGTAGGCGACGGCGTGGCTATGCAAGAACACATTCATACAACAATACCAGAATAAATTCACCGTTTGTGTTTTCTTAATTGTTTAGTTCAACAATGTAAAAGGATGCACATACATAGTACTGTCCGTGTTAAAGAATTTAACAAATAACTGTGGTTGTAAATAATGGAATATTCGTCATTAATTAATAGCAGTAGAATCGACTTTGGTCAGTCATGCACATCCCTAGGCTCTAAAGACAACCCTGTCAAGTTAACTGGTGGGTAGCGTCAGTCCAGCCCTCCAACACGTTTTCCCCACACAAATGCAAACACGCATCTAAAAAAATACATACATTCTCTGTGCTTGAGCGTGGCTCATTATATCATTGTATTTACAATTCAGTTACAGTAGTTGTACGGTTGGACTCACAACAGTGCTCTTCTCCTTCATCTCCTCCGAGTACTTGTGGGGAATGTGCCTCACGACCTCTCCTCGGAGTCCTTTGAGGGCTGTGAGGTTGTCGACGATTATGCGCATCACAATTATCTTCATCTGTTGCCGCAGTGCCTCATATGTCTAAAACAAAACAAATATATATAGAGAGAGACTAAGAGAGAGCTGTTGTATTGTCACCATGTGCTGGTGGTCACGTGTATGTGTTCTATAAGAAGGATGTGTACCTGTTTGGACGGGAGGATTGTGGCCGGCGACACCTCGGCTGCCTTTATCGGAGGCCCCATTAGGTGGCTGAAAGGTATGCGGTCCTGGTGGGCAAAGCGAAATGCCCACATCGCCTTGTTGTTCCTTCCTTTTTGTTCCATTTGTTCTTGTTTGGCATGGTGCGTTATCTGTTACGAGAAGACACGAGGTTCGATTGCTAGGACACAATGCCTTCAAAATGTATTCTAATATGAACAAATATGTGCATGTCCTTTTAAGTAATACCTTGACGCAGTCCCAAGTGAGAGAATAAGCCGGATTTCTCTCCATGGCCGACACCTTGTACTTGTGCTTGTACCTGTGTATTCGTGCATGTAGTTCATTCTAAAAAAAAAAAGTAGTGAAGACGAAACGGACGCGTTGAATGAATGAAAACAATACCGTAATACACAACGTGATTATATAAGAAAATAAAACAAGAAATCTCTATGGCAGTGGTTCCCAAAGTGGGGTCCGGGGACCCCCAAGGGTCCTTGAGGGAGTTCCAGGGGGGTCCCCCCAGCTAAATGATAGTTTGGAACCAAATGGACCCTTATGGGTCTGTAACCCTGAGAGTGTACAAATGGACACTCTCAGAGTTAAATTGACATCGATTTGACAATAAGGGAGATAGAAATCCCATTAAACGGTGTCTGTGTAATATGCATGTCAAACTGGGGGTCCTTGAAATTATGAAAGCGATCCTTGAAATTATGAAAGCGTTTGGGAACCACTGCTTCTCTCTATGGCTGTATGTTTGTATACTCACCTCAAGCTCCCCTTTCCACAGCTTAACCTCCCTATCGTGGTCACCTTGCATTCGGTCTGCGTTTCTCTTTGCAACCTGCCTGCACTGGGAGATGCCGAGGTTGTTCATGATGGTGAACATCTTGGGAGGACAGCCTTGCCTCCACATCTCGAGGCCGATCGCAGACTGGAAGAACGAATTGCTCATTTGCTTGGCGGTGTTCAGCGCCACGGACACGACCATCGCGATCCTCTTTTCCACCAGGTGTTGAGCTTCCTCTTCGGTTATCATCCTTAAGAACGACATTGAAATACATATAGCTTAGAGAATAAGGTATTTCCTGAGAAACAGGGAGAGACAGTTTGATAAGATTTGGCTGCCCCTTGTCCATTACCTGAGTAGAAACGATTAATAGACAGGATACCATTGATATGGTTGACTGTACGCCATTTTCTTTTCAGATGTTTTCCATGAGCTTTCTATCATCTTATTATATAGTATGCAATGTCACTGAGCAGTATTATATGGGTGGGAGGGTTAAGGGATTTCTTTATCTTTTTTGTCTTTTTTTTTCTTTCATTTTGTTTCATAAAAAAAGTATTTCATATTAATGTTCGTAATAATTTATCTGTTCAATAAAAACATATTTGACAAAAAAAAAGAAATACATATAGCTTCACGTGGAACTCGTGTATAGGTCAAAGTGCATATACAAATCTAAATATCGAATAAATTAATCATTAGGAGGGGTTACACACACCTCTGTTCGTCGCTGTCGTGATTTCGAATGACATGACATCTGATGTTCTGTGCCTGCGGGAACATGGCTCGCAGGCACGTCATGGTAGCGGGTGCCTTTTCCTCGACCCACGCGTTCGTCTCCTCCCAACAAAACGAGGACAGGTTTTCAGGAGTGAGTTTCTTCCTGCAGGGTCCCTCGGGGTCTCTGTGCAAGGTTCTACGCTGTGAACAAGATTTCTTTTTAAACAACCGTCGTCAACACATTTTCAACGTTCATTATGACATTTCAACGTGAAAATTACATTTTCTCAGTCGCATGGCTTGTGTGGATCAGCCTGATCGGCCGGTAATCCAGCCTGACAGCGTGTCGCGGGTTCGCGTCCCGAGTCCGACGACATTTGCTGCATGCCTTCCCCCCCCCCCCCCCCCCCCGCCTCTTTCTCCCCCGCACACTGACATATTCCCAGTGCTGACGGTTGCATGCAGTACAATCTATAATTTATATAGGTATTTGTACATATGGATTGGATATTGGGCACTGAAAGTATGTCAAACCATCACATATCATGGGAGTCACGCAATGATACAATGATTTTGCCAGTACTCGGCCCTCACGTACCTCTTTGCCAACGAGTTCTTGACACACTTTGATGAAAGCCGTTTTCGTAGGTCCGCTAATGGTAATCAGTTTTCTTAATGCCGATCGATATCTCCGACATCTCAAATGGTTCATCACCACGGACAGTTTATCAGCTACGCTCTGCCGGGTGGTGTGCCAAGCCCCAAGCGATGGAGGTGGTGGAGGTTGAGGCGCTTTTACTGCTTGCGGTGGTGGCGCTGCTTGCGGAGCCAGTACCGTTTGTAGATGGAATTGTTGCACGCTTGATGTGGACGGACACCCTGAGTGGAAGAAATGGCTGTTTTACTGCAGATCTGGTCAAATTATCAATGCTTAAAAAAAACACACTTCAGCCCTACACATTTTCTTATATTAACCGATAGCAAAAATAGCCGATCCACCAGCTCACGGCATTGGTGTGAGCTTGTAGATTTTGCCATTTTTCTGCCATTTTCACTTGTTTATGAAAATGTAAAATAATAAATGTATTTTAATTTAAAAAAAAGAAAGACATGTCACAACATTGTGACAGCACCAGTTGTTTAAATTAATGTCTATTATTTGTAAACTCCAACTGCATAATGCATTCATTTTCATTACTGGACTGCAGTGGAAACACGTGTATTATCTTGCACTCAACAACAACAACAACAACAACAACAATATGAAACATAATAATAATAATAACCTGAGAGATCGGATGAGTCATGAGTCGATGCGTCCGTCCTCATGCTTTTCGGTTTGGGCGCAGCCGCCTCGGGGTCGGCCCACACACGCTTTCCACCCTTTCCGCCGCGCTTTGTTTTCCCCCACATTACCTTCGTGCACTCCGTGCATATGAAGTCCGACGGCGACAGATGAGGGAACACCATTCTCGGAGAGTGCTTGTCGGATCGCTGAAAGAACGACCGTATGGATCTCCTGTTGAGGTGCTTCTTCGTCTTGTCCGACTGAATGATGGCATCGCAGTTGCTGCAGCGCCCCGCGGAACCCTCCACCAAGTTCTGTTCGGGAGCGGGTGGCATGTTGGCAGAACCCTCCTCCATGTTCTGTTCAGTAGGAGTAGGTGGTATCTTGACAGAACCCTCTTCCATGTTCTCTTTAGGAGTAGGTGGTGGTGGTGGTGGTGGTGGTGCCGTTCCAGCGCTGCCCGACTTTGGTGGAACAAGAACACAGCGTGCATTGGCGGTCGCACAAGCCTGGATCTTCTTTGCGAGAGTAGCATCCCCCAGCATCCCACTCGGAACAACGATGCAACGCAGGGTACCGTCCTCCTGCGCGTTCTGAGCAGAGGTAGATGATGATGATGACGCGTCGACGGAACCCTGCGTGTTGTTCTTCTTCTGACTGGAAGTGGGCGCAGCAGAAGAAGAAGCCAGCCTCGGAACGAGAACATAATGCACAGGCCCCTGTAGCGTGTCGTTTGGATTCCGAACCCCCAGGCGTAAAGGTGTGTTCTGCTTAGGAGTAGCAGGTGGTGTATTGCTATTGACAGAAGCCAGTAACTTTACTTTAAAGGCATTAGGATGTGGAACCTTCTGTGTAGAAGCTGATGTGTTGGCAGAGCCCTCCACTTTCTGTGTAAATCAAATCAAACTTTATTTCTAGAGCACATTCACAAAGACCAGAAGGTCAACCAAAGTGCTGTACTCGAACATGAAACACGCATGCAATCAACACAAACAGCATAATAAAACAACATCAAAGCAACACAAATGTTACACAGGTTAATTAGGACAAACATCATTGAAACTAAAGCCAGGGAGACGAGATGGGTTATAACTTTTAAGTAACGACTTACATCTGTAGGAGGTGTACTGTCGGCAGAGCCCTCTGTGTTCCGGTTATTAGAAGTACTCTCTGCTGATGTCAGGCCTGGCAGTGTACGCTTCTTGGCGTTATCCGTCAGGGTGGTTTTCGCCTTGACCGCCCGAACGCACTCTATGCATATGAAGTCGGACGGCGAGAGGTCGGGGAACAGTATCTCCGCGGTCGGAATGTCAACGAGCGTCGATATCCTCACCCTGTTGACGTCTCGGTACACCGCGTCGTACTTGAGCTCCGCTTTGCAGTTACTGCATTGCTGGTCGGGCCACTGCGAGACACTCGTACTAACCTCCGTGTTGACTTTGGAAGTAGATGGGGTGACACGATCCTCTTTGACGTTCTTTTTAGGTGTAGAAGTAGATGGAATGTTGACGGAAGTATCCTCTTCCTCCATGTTCTCTTTAGATGTCGAAGTAGATGGAATGTTGACGGAAGAATCCTCTTTCTCCATGTTCTCCCTATGGGTGGTATTAATATTGACACTTTTGCAGTTTGTTTGAGACCTTTTTTAGAAGTTTTGGAGGAGAAAATACGGAGAAAATGTTTTCATGTTCAACCCTTAGATGGTTCAACCCGCCAACTAACCAGGGTCCTGGCTTGTTGTACCACGAGTCGCTTCCATATGACGTAGCACAACAACAATCGACGCACATGCCCCCCATTGGCTGCACTGGACCAGGGCTAGGAGTGGGACAACCCCCCCCCCCCCCCCCCCCCTCACACACACACACACACACACACACACACACACACACACACACACACACACACCCAAACACACACACGCACGCACACATACATACACACACGCACACACACATTGATTGATTGATTGATTGATTGATTGATTGATTGATTGATTGGTACAGGCCCATACAAAAACTGCATGGATGAAACCAGAAAAAGCACTAAGACTTGTTTACATCAGGGTCCTCCATTTTAAATAATCAAAACGTACACAATTTTGAGCCAAACCACTGCCAGACAATGCCAGACTGCAGACATGTGAGCTTGCAAATAGGGTTAAAAGTGGTTACCGTAAATAGCTTTTTAACACATTAACATTTTTTTGTTGTTGTTGCAAATAGCCTATCTGTCATTGTTAATGTTGACAGTATAGTGGTTATGACCAGTCTCACTCAATAACCACAACTCTTTGCCTGCATTTCCCCCAGAGCCTTCACATCTGTCTAGATTAGATCATTAGATTAGATGTGTTTATTATCCACAAGGGAAAATCATTTTGTATTACAAGACAATATAATACAAATATACGTCACAATTAAAACACCCAGCAAAGTACTTCTAGGTGTGTGCATAGTGTATGTCCATGGAAGCTATTAGCAAACAGTCTGGCTCATCCAGGCACCTGCTGTGTTTGTGTGTGTAGAGTGCATGCTGCATGTGTGCGTGCGTGTGCGCGCATGTGCATATTCATATTCATAGAGGAAGAGGAAGCAAGTCCATTTGCTCGACCAAGGTGAGGTGGATCAGGTATTAGGGGGTTTGCGTTTATAGGGAGCCTATAATGGGAGAGCGGAATCAGCAGATGAAATTGCCACTGCTTTTTGCCAATTTCATGATTTTCATCTGCTTAGTGGCACCATATCTCCTACCCCGAGGGCACAACCTCAAAGCAGGTGCTGAGGTTGTGAGTTGGGTCTCACTGTCCTCTGGTCATAGAGATGCTGAAGAGGCAGAGGACTGGACCCCACACAGACTTTAGACCACTGGTTACCCAAGCTGTGAAGGATGGGAGGGGCCACAGCAACATCCATATGTCTCAGGCAGCCTTCCTTATTTAGTCTCGCGTAGCCAGACAACTATTCCACAATCTCATGATGGAAGCATTTGGAAAATTGCGAGAGGCAACAGTCTGGCAACGCCAGACTACTCCTTATTAGGAGGTGGGCACCGGTAGATGTGATCGATGGCAGAAGACAAGGGCCAGGGGTTGTTGGACATAAACTGCTCCCCTTTGAGGAGGAAAGCCATTATCCAGAGGATCATGTGGGGATCCTCCTGCATCTTTCAGCTTAGTGCAGAGGCTGTGGGGCTGCATGCAGTTGGAAGCAGCTAGAGGAAAAGTCCACAAACGGTACAGGATCCTGGCATACATGCATGTGCTGTCTCCATTTAGGTGGTGTTTGTTTAGCACAGTTAATTCAACTGTCCTGCTGTCTGTCTCTCTCCCTCTGAGATACTGTCTTATCTGTCTCGCCAACACTGTGTCGCCCCTCTCAGCTTCCCTACTGCCTGTCAAAATAGAAAATACAATAGACTATCAATGTGAGTGGTACTACCTACCACTGTTAGGTTCTTACTAGCATACGTATGATTCATCATGATGACTATGTTTTATGTATTTGATGTATTGCCATGTCTTTTGTTCCTGTTTACTGTAAATCGCTCTGGATTAAGAGCGTCTGCTAAATGCCTAAATTGTAAATTGTACCTACCACAGCACCACAGGAAAATGTAACAAAGTTGTTGTTTGACCTGCCTTATATAGCACCGCCGAGCCTCTGCAGTGCAGAGGGTGGAGGAGACCTCCTACTACTGGTATAAACCGAACTGCATGTGCACAACCTTCCTCTGAGAGAGTAGACATAAATGGAGCATTAGTCTGAGGAACAACTATACTGTATATGATAAGATAAGGTTTAAAATGGGTGAAGTGGTCCTTCAAGTACAGTTATCACCTCTGTTATGAATTCAAATGATCTTTGAACTGTTTTTGTTTGTTTGCTGATGGTAAAGTTAAGAGCCATGGTCTTTGTTTCATGTATTAAAGCCACAGTGTGTCATTTGCTGTTTTTTGTATTGTTGCTTTTCGTACTTTGTGTGCTGTTGTCCCAAACATGGCTGATGGTGTGAAATTATTAGTTTAATTCACCTATTAAGCCTACTGGCTGTTTATATTTGACAATTACCGTTTCTAATGTCTGCTTTTCTTTCCTCGCTTCTCACAGCACACTGCCATGGCTGCTGTTCAATAGCCAATTAATCTGCATGGAAATGCACAAGCACTCTCATACACCTGCAACCTCAGACTGAGTGTCTCCTCCTGCAGCAATACTGGTCAGACACTGACTACCAGCCTGTCTGTGTACTGGTCAGACCCTGCATGACTACCAGCCTGTCTGTGTACTGCAGGTCAGACCCTGCATGACTACCAGCCTGTCTGTGTACTGGTCAGACCCTGCATGTCTACCAGCCTGTCTGTGTACTGGTCAGACCCTGCATGACTACCAGCCTGTCTGTGTACTGGTCAGACCCTGCATGACTACCAGCCTGTCTGTGTACTGGTCAGACCCTGCATAACTATACCACCCTGTCTGTGTACTGGTCAGACCCTGACTACCAGCCTGTCTGTGTACTGGTCAGACCCTGCATGACTACCAGCCTGTCTGTGTACTGGTCAGACCCTGCATGACTACCAGCCTGTCTGTGTACTGGTCAGACCCTGCATGACTACCAGCCTGTCTGTGTACTGGTCAGGCCCTGACTACCAGCCACCCTGACTATACCAGCCAGTCTGTGTCACAAACAAGGCTTGAAAGAAGAATGTTCAATTCACAATTCTCATTCAAGTATCAATTCTGCAATTTAGAAATACTTTGTTACAAGTAAAAGTCTGGAATTAAGTATTGACATCAAAATATACTTAAAGTACCAAAACGTAAAAGTACTCATTATGCAAATATGTCCCATGGTTTGGGTAATTTCAAACAATATATTTCAATCATTTTTCTTTTATTCATGCAATAACAATGGCTTCTATTTAAGTGTTCTAACTCTAAAAGGCGGTAGTTTCCAATGTCCAATTTAATCTGTCCAGTAGTATAGGCAGATTTCTGACCTGTCCACACTACAGCCCACCTCTGAAACCCAGACGTTTTATACAGAGAGAAATGGTATAGCATCTTAGAATGAGCATTAAACGTAAAAGTACCAAATATATGAATGTTGAAATAATGTTGATTTTTATTCAACAATTTTTTATTGTATTGTATTGTTAGACTTTAATTAGTTGAATGTCTTTATAGAAAGCATTAGGTATTATGCAGTTTTTAAAAAGCACAGCATGATCCCATTATTTCCTGTGAAAAACGATACAATAAAACTGCTGCTTCATGGAAAGCACCGCTTTGCTAATGAAATGCACCACACATATAGCAACAGACCATGATATGATGTAATCTGGGAAAATCTGAGGTTTCTAATTGACCTCGTTTGTTCAATGCGTTTCCTTTTGCTTCTGACCCAAATGGGCCAAGCAGTGTTGTGACATTTCCTCTTGCACTGCGCACGTGCTGTACAAATAAGAGTAATAATATGAAGTGATTGTATCTGTGAATTACATTATGGTTTATTCACCAGGCCTACTGAAAATATGGAATAAGGAATCTGGTCACACACCACACACACTGGAGCCAGGTGTGTGTGTGTGTGTGTGTGTGTGTGTGTGTGTGTGTGTGTGTGTGTGTGTGTGTGTGTGTACATATGATTGGCTTCATGAAGCATAGAGGATTTGGCAGCCATGTTTAATGCACTACAATTTACTTTAGGATTAAAACCTGTTATCGTCTGTTTATTCTCACTAATATCCTATTATAAACTTTTGTTTAATGTTTGCCCTGTTTGGTGTTCTTTTGTTGCATGGCCGTGAGCCAGGCAAGTGTAACAACACAGCATACACACAAAAGTGCACGTGTGCACTACACACCACGGCGAACCAAATGGGAGTGGTCAAAGTTATTTAAAAGGTAGGCCTATGTCATATCATACTGTAAACTCACTCCCTCACACACTCACTCATTGCTGGTTCCTTCGTACGAGCGCATCCATCGTGACAGGTGAGTTATTAGACATTATATTATTTTAAAATAGTGTAATAACATAATGCATTAATAAGGAATAGTCATATATAATCACTACTTATCTTTTGTTCTGTATAGTGTTAATTCTTTTTTTATATTTTTTTCAAAATTGAACAATGCAATTAACCGAAAATGTGCACGCCTATAGGGAACAGGGTGATTGGGTGAAATGTACAGAGCATATACTGTAGGCTACAGGTGTGTAAAGTTAAGTTTCTATTATCTTGAATCATCACAAAAGATCACAAAATATAAACTGACTGTAAGCTGAATATCAGACACGATCTTACTGTACGAGGACAGTACAAAACTATTTTTATAAATTATTTCGTATTCAGTCTTAGTTGATGCTGTTATTCTATTTTTCGGTATAAATAGCATAATATAACACTGGCATCATGATTGTATCATTGACCTGATTTGAACCCAGTGAAATACAGACGGACTGCAAGTGAAGTATTAATTTTCTTACAACATTCAATAATCATAATATATTTTCCCCCATACACACAAATGGCAGAACATATTGAAATCAAATCTTTAAAGAAATAACAATTCTCAATAGTATATCTCCGTAAATACAAAACACTGCAAGTGAACTCTATAACGGTGACATCACATCTGTACAGAATGTCCAACATTTTGTTCCTTACAGATTTTCTGCAATAAGCGCACAGGAACCTCCCTAGCTGGAAATAAGGAAGGTGGTGAAAAGAGGAAGGACTCAAACATTTCCAAAATTGTATCATACAGTACAATTACATGTAATTATTTTGTAATATAAGCGACACCATCACACTGCTCTTCACTGCTCGGCCAGAATGACTCCAGATCACAGCAGCATCTTCAGCAACACAACCGGCACGCCGGCCTACACTACCCAGAACCCCTCCGGGGGTCGCGGCTGCCCGCCGGTCGGCAATCCAACTCGAGGGCCTGATCCTGCCTCCCATCCTCAGCGTCGACGTCATACTCGGCCTGCTGGGAAACGTAGTGGCCTTCTGGATCTTCTGCTGGAGGCTGAAGGCGTGGAACCCCAACAACCTGTTCCTCTTCCAGCTGGTCATCGCCGACATCCTGGTCCTGCATGGTCAGCCTGCCGCTGAGGATCGATGCCTTGCTCCGGGGCCACTGGGTGTTCGGGGACGGCCTGTGTCGCATGAACCTGTTCCTGATGTTCACCAACCGCTCGGCCAGCATCGGACTCATGACCGTGGTGGCGGTGTACCGATACTTCAAGGTGGATATAGTATAGAATTAAAGCACTGGTTCTCAGACCTTTTAAAGTCAAGGATCCCCAAATAGTAATTGAGCCTCGTCATGGCCCCTGGTAGCCGACAGCCTCTATAATCAAGTCCCTGATTCTAAACATAAAATGATGCTCGTTCTTAATCTACACGTTCCTTTTTTCCTCCAGGTGGTTCACCCTCACCACCGCTTCAACCGCATGACCATGAGGCAGGCCGCGTGGGTCACCGCCGCCGTGTGGCTCCTGGTGATCGGCCCTCGGCTCTGGCCTACGGCCACGTCAAGGCGAGCGTCGGCGGGACCCTGCAGTGCTTCTTCTTCACGTCGTACAAGGAGGCCTCCTGGTCCTGGTGGCGGTGCACCGCGCCATCTCCGTGTTCGAGTTCTTCGTGCCGCTGGCGCTGCTGCTGTTCTGCTCCGCGCGCATCTCCTGCATCCTGCGGCGCCGGCGGACGATGGTCAAGGCGCACCGGGGCGTGCGGCGGGCCATGCGCGTCTGCGCCGTCATCGTGGCCGTGTTCGTCGTGTGCTTCCTGCCGGGCACGGTGACCACGGTGGGGCTGTGGATCGTCCGCTCCCACAGGCCGTGGGACTGCGCCGCGTTCTACACGCTCACCCAGCTCACCGTGGCCTCGTTCGGGCTGACCTTCCTCAACTCCGCCCTGGACCCCGTCATCTACTGCTTTTCCAGCACCATGTTCCGGAAGGCGCTGGTCGGCGCGCTGCCCGGGGCCCTGCGCCGCCGCTGCTGCGCCGCCGCTGCTGCTGCTGCTGCTGCGCCGCGGGCGCAGAGGGGGAGAGCGCCGAGTCAGGGCAGACGGGGCAGACCGCGTCTGGGAGTCAGAGCAACGCACCGCATGAACTGATGCCCATGAAAGAGTAGCTCTACACTAGCCAGGGGAAGTGAGGACATGCCCTGACGTTTTACCTGCTTTTAATCATGTTCACTTTGGTTTGCATTTATAGGCCTCGGACCCCAATAACTCTATAGACTATGTTTATAAACATAGATATTCAGGTGTCAGAGTACTCGTTCCACCCATCTGTCTGTGTCCCTTATATGCCCATATATGGAGATTTCTATATTGGTCTGTGTCCCTTTATTCCGATAATGGAGTTGTGTCAGGTACTGTATGCCCAGATATGAAGTGTGTTGCCTAATCTCAATGTGACGTCATGGAATCTAAAGGTGAGGTGAATTTAGGATCATTAGGTCCACTGGCAGAGCCTGACCAGAGCCTTTTGTGGTGGTTCTGGACAACTGTGTATCTGACCGACTCGACACCGGGCACTGTACTCCCTGTGGTGGTGTGGAACGTGTGTGTCAAATTTGAACTCTGCGGGTTACATGGATTACAGATGCACACACACACACACACTCACTCGCTCGCACACACACACAGAGACGTGGCGCATTTATAGATAAACAAAGATATTTGTACAGTGTACCAGTGTCTGCAGTTAGAAATGGGCACTCGGTAGGCTTACGGTGCAGTGCACAATGTAGCCCATTTCTATGTATTTGATGTACAATGTGTTGTTCTCGCCTACTGTAAATCGCTCTGTATTAAAAGAGTCTGCTAAATAAATGCCTAAATTGTGCACAGTATACAGGTTGTATGGAGATAACCATTTTAGAGACACATCAAGTTGTTTGGCATGTTGACTTCACTAGGACAAACATGCTGTTGCAGTATTATAGCTCCAATATCCCATAGATAATTCTGAATAGAGTTATTGCTCAGCTATAGAGAGTATGCAGACTATGCACATGACATTGTGGTATATTAATGTTCATAATGGTGGAGGATATACCAGGCAGGTTGTTTAAAAAAGAGAGGGTCCAGGCAGTGTCCTTTTCTTTCTCATGTTGAGTTTATTTGAGAACACCAATGAGCTCGCCACAATCATGACCAAACAGGACCCAATATTCTCTGAGAAGCCCCGTTCGTCCTACCACAAGGCTCCTATATACTGAGTCTCATACATCCAATCCCGTGCATGTGCGTGCATGTGTATAGATTTGTATAGGTGTCAGTGTGTGTGTCAGAGTGTGTTTGTGTTCTTAGAAATGGGTGTGTCTGTGTGTGTCTCAACCGATGATCAGACGTTACTGATTACCCAGCCTTTGTCCTAGCTATCTCCTGGCTCCCTATCCTGCTTGACTCTCGTCCGGCCAGATGCCATATTAATATATAGACCTTCTGCCCTGGGTCACTATTTGGAACATAGCCTGTGTCATAATTCACCAACCCAACAAAAGGTCTTTGTTCTAGTGATCCTGCGGGCTCTCTGATCGTATGTCAGTAAACTCCCTAGTATCAGCTTCTCACATCATGGCTTATTTAATGTGACATACCTATATCCTTCACCTAACCGACAATTTCTACTAGATGTGAACTACATGTCATATCAATCAGGTCTTATGTTGTGGATGTAAGTACAGGTGTCCTATATGTATATTCATGACTTGATCAAACAATTATAACATACTAAAGATGAAAGGCTCTCTCTCTCTCTCTCCAAAGGGGAAAAGCTTAGGGCAGGGGGTGGTCATGGTCTCTTCTGCATACCCACTTAAGGCAGCCCAGATGCGTTCACTAATGGTTTCACCCCACATATTTTAGGTAACCAGGGCATCTTTCACTCAGTCTCACATAGACAAAGGCTCTGTGGCCTTTTACCACTATTCTATATTTTATGTGTATTATTGTTAAAGTCTGGGCTCCAATACACGACAACATCATACCCGGAAGTTATGCAGAACGTCTGAGTGGCAGAAAAACACTTTCTGGCCTTGAAAGCCCATACATCCAAACAGAAAGGTCCCGAATAAATGACATTAAACTCACTTTATGCATGCTCATATAGGCCTACCCTCCATTCTACTGGAATGTGATTCTGATGCCCTGCAGCTTGTTCATCCTTTCCAAATATACCAGAATATCACTGTCAAATATCACTAGAAAACCAATCCAAAGCACACAAGGTAGTTTAATATTTTATTATTGACATTATTATTAATGTCAATACCGCAATTATTTGAGGTGCAGCCCTTCATCTCTCTCTAGGTACTCCAAGTAAAGAAAATTAATCATTATCTTCTGATATGAGGAATGTATATATGTATTTGGGTAAACTGTAGAGTACAGATGTGGATTGCTGCTATATTGAAGTTTCACTACTGCAACACTGCGAGAGGGAAGGGGAGGGGCTTCCCTGCCCTTGTTTTTGCACGGCGCCAAAGTCACAAAGAAGTGAGGCAGTGACTAGTGAGAGAGAAAGAGAGGTTTTCATATGCTGACTGTGGCTTCACTTGCGAGGCAGAAAAGCAACGTTATCCATTACATCCAGACAGTATTGTAGACAGAAATACATGTCGAGTCTTGGCACAAGTATTCTCTGTTCATATTTGTAAAGTCTAGACTAGAGCAGTAGAGCTAGAACCTGGCGCACTAAAACAAACTGTTGTCGACCGTCAGCTGTGGAGACTTGTCCAGAGAGAGAGACGGAGGGGGAGAGAGAGAGAGAGAGAGAGAGAGAGAGAGAGATCGTTCTGGAATATCATCCATTCACCAGCCCGTGGTGGAAAACCCTCCCGAATCCGATTTCCTGAAACCAGAAGAGTGAGTAAAATGACATGGCTTATGGCTAACAGTATTATGTATATATATATTTATAAAGTTTTTAATTTCTTTTATTCCATTTTAAAAATACAAGATGATCACAAACAAATCAGAGGAAACAAGACAAGAGAATACAAAACGAAAACAGAACAGACAGAAAATGTGTGTGTGTGTGTGTGTGTGTGTGTGTGTGTGTGTGTGTGTGTGTGTGTGTGTGTGTACAGTGTGTGTGTGTGTGTGTGTGTGTGTGTGTGTGTGTGTGTGTGTGTGTGTGTGTGTGTGTGTGTGTGTGTGCGTGCGTGCGTGGTGGCGCCTCCATACAATCCTGTCTCAGAGGTCTGATTGATTGATTGATTGAAATATTTATTAACAGCTTGTAGAATTGACAGTACATTTTAAGCACAAACTCAATACAAAGACTGTTAACTGTGAGTGGACGACCCAATTAAGCATTACACTTGTTTACAACAGGGTCCACATTGTTCAATTCATCAAAACATTTAGAGACATACAAATAGACACTTCTATGTAGTTAAAGAACAGAACAGGAATTCATCATATAGGAAGCAAAAAGGGAAAGGATACATATAGGGCCTACAGTGAGGGGAAAAGGGGGGGGGGTGGTGGGGGGATTCAGATTCTACAGAGGCCAGTGTCGAATTGCAGCCATCCGTAGGTGCCCTTTGAGAGCGGTTTTGAAGGAGTCAAGGGATTCACATGTCTTAATGACTGTTGGTAGGGCGTTCCACATTTTGGTGGCATAGGAGCGAAAATAATTTAGTCCCTTGTAAGTTGTTTGTGCCGAATCTGGGTTGTACATGGTTTGTTGTACTCACTCTGGTGTTGTGGGTGTGGACTTCGTTTACATTAAGGAAGTATTTAGACAGGTACATGAGTATCTTGTTGGTGTATCGAATCTTGTGGACCAGTCCCATTGCAAGATGCTGTACTCTGTCGTCGACCCTAAGCCATCCCAGCCTGTCAAAGTGGGCAGGGGTGAGGTGGGTTCGGGGGGTGAGGCCAAGTAGGAGCCTGACCAGTTTGTTTTGGGAGGTCTGGAGCCTTGTTTTAAGGGCCTTTGAGGTGCTGTGGTACCAAGAGGTGGATGCATAGTCAAATAAACCTTGTACGAGGGCTCCTGTCGGGGATCCAGTCACCGAAAATTTTAGAGGACCTGTGATGTCATGCTATACTTTTTTTTGGTGTTTTTTCTATTAATTTGGTCATTAAGGTCCACAGAATGAGAGGCCTGCTCTGCCGGAAACATTGCGGAAAAAAGTTATGGCCATTTTTGTATAACGAAGCCTTTATTTTTTTGCCCATTTTCGCCTATTGTAAAAAACTAGGTTTATTTTCTTAAGGTGCTCAGTAGGTTGTGTAGGCTGTCAATAAATGATTCCCAGATACACAGAACACATATGTGAACAACACCAAGTCCAGAAATACACTCACAAAGCCTTTCCAAATGATTTATAGCCATTTTTGGTACCAAAAATGCACCCGTTTTTTGCATTTTCCCCAATACTTTCATCTTTACTTCAATAGTAATCAACTTTGCCATGGGTTATGACACCAGCCAATGTCTCATTCTTTTCAGCAATCTTTATAGTCATTCCACAAAAACAAATATTAAAATCAACAATAAATTAAAGGAACTGTGGTGACTTTATTACCCTTATGCTCAAAATTCCCAGAGCCTTTTCTTTCTTGAAAACAACTGTACCCCCACAAAATAAAAGTGTAACACAACAAATTCAAAACAACACAAGTATTTTTTTTATTATTATAAAATAAACAGATGTGCACAGCTGATTATTTATGTTAGTTGAAATATCACACTTGAAGTGTGAAGTGAGCTGTGCTATTTATGAATACTAATATATATTGTCTCTGTTGTGATGTCATAGTGATGAAATTGCTATCCTTGATCTTGATTGGCTACATACATGCTAAACTTCCCGCATGACGCTTGGAGCTATACTCCTTCCAGGAGCACAGCTCAAAAAAGGAAATTAAACATTGTCTGAATAAAATAAAGATTATGACATGTCTAATATCACGAAAATGAAAATGATCAGGAAAATGAAAACGACTAACTAATCAACTCACTCACTGTCGCTGTCTTCGAGTGTGAGTTCAACTCGTGAACATCTTTTGGGGTCCCCAGTGCAGAGACAGGCAATGACATACTTGACACCGGCTCTTGCACAGGAGCATCCTCTGGCACACTTTCTTTTCTTGCAGTGGCAATATTTGGTGCGCTTGTATTGTGCAGGTTTTGCATCCTTCAGCATCATTGTTGCCACCAGCTTACCATTGACAAGCTCTCTGCCAAAGTTGGTTGCCACAGGGTAGGTTGGCTGAGACATGTGTGCCCTCTTACATACAACCAACTGATGCAGCGCTCTGAGAAGGTGTAATTTGGAGGCATCTTCAGTAGGTGGAAGGCAACGCATGTCTCCTTTGATGTTGCCAAAAAGATGGGCTCGCAGTGTATCCAAGTTACCACTGAAGTCACTCCTCTCATACAGTGAAGCCATGTATCATCTAGCCGCTGTCACGACATCTTGTGTAACATCCAGACTTTCCCCAGAGTCACCGTATTGGCACAGAGGCAGCTTTGTAGGCACGTCTTTTTCCTCTTCTGTAAAGATAGCTCACTGTGTCACATCCAGTCAGTATGTAGGTGCTGAGGAGTATGGATGAAAGATCGGAAGCTTCAACATCATACTTCACTGCCAGGGCATCCACAATGGCATGAGCAGGTAGGTAGATCCATCTTCTTTACCCATAGCTCCTGTAGGCCATCCATGTGTGTGATGTAATATATGCACATCATGATCACATCTGTGTCAGTAGCCACAACTACAGCCCGTTCGTGGTGCAGATGTTCTACTGAGTATGCAATGTGGGCAAACATCCTGGTATAGGACGCAGCTAGCAGTGTTTAGGAACTAGTTCAGTTCACAGTTCAACATTTTTAAAATGAACTAGTTCCGTTCATAGTTCATCATTCAACATTTTGAACTAAAGTTCATCGTTTGAAAAACTATTATAGTTATTTTTCGTTCTTTTTTTGCTTTAATTTTTATATATTTTTTACATTTTACAAAAATTGCTCTTTTGCAATGTGAAATGCCACCGAATTCTTTTTGCTTCTCTATATGGGCTTTTGCATGCTTTTATTGTGAAGGCAAAAGTTCTCAGAGCCTGCATCTCCGCATGCTGGGGTTGGCTGATCTACAAGCTCACAACGTGTCCGGACGCGACGAGTTGTGAGCTTGTATATCAGCTATTTTCAGCACGGAACACATTGTACGGCGAAGAATAAATCAGGCATCACTGCGCTTCATTCACTGTGGAAGAGAGATTGTTGGCCGTTCGTGGCGATATTATGGACACGTACCTCCTCGAAGCGATAATAACCAACTAAGCTATTGGAAGCTATTTTTGTTTAATCAAACAACAACAAGTTCCCTCAGTGTTTGTGTTAGGAGTTGGGACAGTGTCTGCTGTCTGTCAGCGTGCATGATCATCATGCAGTAGCTAGATGCGCGCTCCAGTGACGGCTGAGAAAGATTAGTTAATTTGTGTCGGATAGGGACTTATTGTTGGGTTTTCCGCTAAATATTAAGGCATGTTTAGGGTGTGTTTTAGTGCCGGGGATTTCGCCTGGAAGGCTCTATTGAAACAGAGTCTTGAACGAAAGTTGAACGTGAAAAAGTGACGTTCACACACGCCAGAAATGAACGTGTTCACAATGACGTTCATCAAACAGAAATACAGTACGTTCACTTCACGTTCACCCTAAATATGAACGAGTTCGTGAACGATCGTTCTTTGAACGCGTTCGTGGCAGCTAGACATACCCTACGTTGCGGCCGTGCTGCGGCCTGGTGGTGGTGGTGAGTTGTTTAAAAAGATGCATACAACTGCTATAGGAGACAACGGAAACGTGAGAGAATTTTCATTTGGAGCAGATGCCGTACTTTGTTTGACCGTTTTGGCTGCTCTGAAATTCTCTCTTCCTCACTTCCTTAACTTTCTTATTGACTGCCTCTGGTCTTTTTTCTGGACTGCCTAAGAAAACAACTGACGGATTACAACTTGTCCAAAATGCATCAGCCAGAGTTTTAACTAGAACTAAGATGAGAGAACATATTACTCCAGTTTTGGCTTCACTGCACTGGCTTCCGGTTGTTTTTAGGATTGATTTTAAAATTATTTTACTTGTTTATAAAGCTCTCAATGGTCTCGCACCTTCCTATCTACATGACTGCCTGCCTAAATATGTCCCAAACCAAACCGCCCCCATAATGTCTTCCACTGCTGGCCTGCTCGCTTTGCCTAAAAGAATGGCAACAAAAAAATACGGTGAAGCAGCTTTTTGCTTCTACGGGCAGACGGCGTGCAACAAACTCCCACTGTACCTTCGACAGGCAGCCTCTGTAGACATTTTTAAAGCACAGCTCAAGACCCACTTCTACACCCTTGCTTTTAATTGATCTTTTATTTTTTTTGTTATTCATGTCCTCACTGTATTGCATTACTGCTCTTGTTTTTTAATGTTTATGCCTTGCTTTTCTTTTCTTTTTTCTCCATTGCTCTGTAAAGCACTTTGAGCTGCATTTCATGTCATGAAAGGTGCTATACAAATACATTTTTATTATTATTGTATTATTATTAAGTTGTATACAGATCGATGCAGTTATAAGTAAAAACATGAATTGCCCTGTTATAGCACCACCGTGAGGCTGATTTAGAAAAAAAATTGTGGCATGTCGTCCTCGGCCTAGTGGAAATGTGCGTGAATAATTTCACGGAAATTGCACACTGCGTTTGTGATTTGTGGCATTTTGTTCGAAACGGACGGTGAACTTTGGAAGCCAATCTTCGCCAATCAGGATGGAAGATGGGAAATGGTGCAGATCCGTGTTGATCACATGACTATGGAGATAGTGACGTGTATACTGAATTGTGTGATGTATGGATAAAATGTGTACGAGTTATCTACAGAAATGTGTTTTGCCTAAATCGGCCTCATGGTGGCCCTATAACAGGCCGTTGAGGAATATTTGGGGCAGAGGTTTGTCGTTGGCATCCAGGGAGTGTGTTTGTGCAAAGTTTGGCATGGAATGGTGCCGGAGATTAGCTGTTAGCGGACGGACGGACGGATGGACAGACACACACACACACACACACACACACACACACACACACACACACACACGTCCGTCAATCTGTTACCAGCTAATCTCCGGCACCATTAACCCGGGCGATGCCAAATCTTGCACACACACTCCTTGGATGCCAACGATGAACCTCTGACCCAAATTTTCCACAACGGCCTGTTATAGCGCCATCAGGAGGCCGACTTTTGAAAAACACATTTTTATATTACTCATCCAGATTCTTTCCAAAAATATAACGTCCAAAAATGTGTAACGCAAATCGTTACACACTATCTCTATAGTCATGTGTTCAAGACGGATCTGTCCCATATTTCATATTCCATCCTAATTGGCTAACATTGGAAATCATGAACGCAGCATGCAATTTACGTTAAATCTTTCACTGACTTTCCTACTAGGCTGAGGAATATATCCCACCCTTTTCACATTGACCTGTTATAGCGCCACCAACAGGTGGATTTTTGCAAAACACATTTTTGGAACAAAAAATGCCTGAAATCATCCAATTGCCATCCAAGGCATGAGAAGAAATGGCACCCTTTTCACATTGGCCTATTATAGCGCCACCAGGAGGCCACAACCTGCTCCGAGGGGCACTTTATCTAGTTAATTTCTGCAACAGGTGAAAGTACCTGCTACAGTTGTTAAGGCCACTGTTAGTTAGCTACATGACAGAGATTTGTCGAACATCCACAAAGTTCTTTTACTTCTCTAAAGTCTTTCTACCTACCAACAATCTTTCCTTTGTATTTGTTTCCATTCCAGTGTCGCATCACCAGTCTGACTGCCCTGACCTACCAGAGGTGAACGAACAAAGGAGCTTGGCAAAGAAATTACACCATTGCTGTGATCAGTGTGGACAACACTTCTCTCAAATATCCAAACTTAAAATACACCGGAGAATTCATACTGGAGAGAAACCCTATGGATGTGATCAGTGTGGAGAACACTTCTCTGTAATGTCCAACCTTAAAACCCACCACAGAATTCACACTGGAGAGAAACCCTATGGATGTGATCAGTGTGGAAAACGCTACTCTCAAATGGCAAACCTTAGAATCCATCAGAGAATTCACACTGGAGAGAAACCCTATGGATGTGATCAGTGTGGACAACACTTCTCTCGTTTAAACGACCTTAAAACACACCGGAGAATTCATACTGGAGAGAAACCCTATGGATGTGATCAGTGTGGAAAACACTTCTCTCAAATGTCCAGCCTTAAAACCCACCAGAGAATTCACACTGGAGAGAAACCCTATGGATGTGATCAGTGTGGAGAACGCTACTCTCAAATGGCAAACCTTAGAACCCATCAGAGAATTCACACTGGAGAGAAACCCTATGGATGTGATCAGTGTGGACAACACTTCTCTCGTTTGGACGGCCTTAAAACACACCAGAGAATTCACACTGGAGAGAAACCCTATGGGTGTGATCAGTGTGGACAACACTTCTCTCAAATGTCCAGCCTTAAAACCCACCAGAGAATTCACACTGGAGAGAAACCCTATGGATGTGATTACTGTGGAAAACGCTTCTCTCAAATGGCAAACCTTAAAAAACACGAGATAATTCACACTGGCGAGAAACCCTATGGGTGTGATCAGTGTGGACAACACTTCTCTCAAATGTTCAGCCTTAAAATACACCAGAGAAATCACTCTGGAGAGAAACCCTATGGATGTGATCAGTGTGGACAACACTTCTCTGTAATGTCCATCCTTAAAAAACACGAGAGAATTCACACTGGCAAGAAACCCTATGGATGTGATTACTGTGGAAAACGCTTCTCTCAAATGGCAAACCTTAAAAAACACGAGATAATTCACACTGGCGAGAAACCCTATGGGTGTGATCAGTGTGGACAACACTTCTCTCAAATGTCCAGCCTTAAAATACACCAGAGAATTCACTCTGGAGAGAAACCCTATGGATGTGATCAGTGTGGACAACACTTCTCTGTAATGTCCATCCTTAAAAAACACGAGAGAATTCACACTGGCGAGAAACCCTATGGATGTGATCAGTGTGGACAACACTTCTCTGTAATGTCCAGCCTTAAAGAACACGAAAGAATTCACACTGGAGAGAAACCCTATGGATGTGATCAGTGTGGACAACACTTCTCTCAATTGTCCAACCTTAAAACACACCAGAGAATTCACACTGGAGAGAAACCCTATGGATGTGATCAGTGTGGAAAACACTTCTCTGTAATGCACAACCTTAAAAAACACAAGAGAATTCACACTGGAGAGAAACCCTATGGATGTGATCATTGTGGACAACACTTCTCTGAAATGTCCAGCCTTAAAAAACACGAAAGAAGTCACACTGGAGAGAAACCCTATGGGTGTGATCAGTGTGGACAACACTTCTCTCAAATGTCCAGCCTTAAAATACACCAGAGAATTCACTCTGGAGAGAAACCCTATGGATGTGATCAGTGTGGACAACACTTCTCTGTAATGTCCATCCTTAAAAAACACGAGAGAATTCACACTGGCGAGAAACCCTATGGATGTGATCAGTGTGGACAACACTTCTCTGTAATGTCCAGCCTTAAAGAACACGAAAGAATTCACACTGGAGAGAAACCCTATGGATGTGATCAGTGTGGACAACACTTCTCTCAATTGTCCAACCTTAAAACACACCAGAGAATTCACACTGGAGAGAAACCCTATGGATGTGATCAGTGTGGAAAACACTTCTCTGTAATGCACAACCTTAAAAAACACAAGAGAATTCACACTGGAGAGAAACCCTATGGATGTGATCAGTGTGGACAACACTTCTCTGAAATGTCCAGCCTTAAAAAACACGAAAGAAGTCACACTGGAGAGAAACCCTATGGATGTGATCAGTGT
The DNA here is from genome assembly GCF_963924005.1 of Protomyctophum bolini. Taxonomy (NCBI): domain Eukaryota; kingdom Metazoa; phylum Chordata; class Actinopteri; order Myctophiformes; family Myctophidae; genus Protomyctophum; species Protomyctophum bolini. The sequence continues at coordinate 36,198,306 of NC_137879.1, forward strand.
GGACAACACTTCTCTCGTAAGCTCACCCTTAAAACACACCAGAGAATGTGTCCAGCCTTAAAATACACCAGAGAATTCAGACTGGAGAGAAACCCTATGGATGTGATCAGTGTGGACAACACTTCTCTGTAATGTCCATCCTTAAAATACACGAGAGAATTCACACTAGAGAGAAACCCCATGGATGTGATCAGTGTGGACAACACTTCTCTCAATTGTCCCACCTTAAAACACACCAGAGAATTCACACTCGAGATAAACCTTTTGGATGTGATCAGTGTGGAAAACACTTCTCTGTAATGTCCAACCTTAAAACACACCAGATAATTCACACTGAAGAGAAACCCTATGTATGTGATCAGTGTGGACAACGCTTCTCTCAATTGGCCCACCTTAAAACCCACCAGAAAATTCACACTGGAGAGAAACCCTATGGATGTGATCAGTGTGGAAAACACTTCTCTGTAATGTCCAGCCATAAAATACACGAGAGAATTCACACTAGAGAGAAACCCCATGGATATGATCAGTGTGGACAACACTTCTCTCAATTGTCCCACCTTAAAACACACCAGAGAATTCACACTGGAGATAAACCGTTTGGATGTGATCAGTGTGGAAAACACTTCTCTGTAATGTCCAACCTTAAAACACATCAGATAATTCACACTGGAGAGAAACCCTATGGATGTGATCAGTGTGGACAACGCTTCTCTCAATTGGCCCACCTTAAAACCCACCAGAAAATTCACACTGGAGAGAAACCCTATGGATGTGATCAGTGTGGAAAACACTTCTCTGTAATGTCCAGCCTTAAAACACACGAGAGAATTCACACTGGAGAGAAACCCTATGGATGTGATCAGTGTGGACAACACTTCTCTGTAATGTCCAACCTTAAAACACATCAGATAATTCACACTGGAGAGAAACCCTATGGATGTGATCAGTGTGGACAACGCTTCTCTCAATTGGCCCACCTTAAAACCCACCAGAAAATTCACACTGGAGAGAAACCCTATGGATGTGATCAGTGTGGAAAACACTTCTCTGTAATGTCCAGCCTTAAAACACACGAGAGAATTCACACTGGAGAGAAACCCTATGGATGTGATCAGTGTGGACAACACTTCTCTCAATTGTCCCACCTTAAAACACACCAGAGAAATCATACTGGGAATTACAGTGGAGAGAATTCCCATGGATGTGATCAGTGTCTCTGAAATGTCCCGCCTTAAACGCCACTAATAATTCACCCTTGAGAGAAACTTTCCACATAAACATGCATTATGATCCATTTTAGTGGTATTTCTTATTGACTGGGTCAAGAGTTATCTGAGAAATTATTAGAACAGAAAAGTATGGTGATGACCTGAGTTTGAGTCTATTAGAGACCATCTTTTTTTGATGTTTTTTTCCCCATTGCATCAATCTATCTACATCATACATGGGCAACTGGCGGCCCCGGGGCCCACCATCACTTAATGTGGCCCTCAGGTTAATATCAGAATACTGATATATTATTGATTTCAGCTGTTACAATTCCACACATGCAAACATGACCCGCTTTAATTACTTCAGTCGCGTATGCTTAATGACTAGTATTAAATGTTAGTCTTTTTTGTGTCCAATGTATTTGGATTTAGTTCGTCAAGTTAACATAACTATAATTAAATGCATTTGAAATGAAATAAAAAGGTAATTTTTCTGAATTCTAAAAAGAAAATTCAGGATTTCAATAAAAAAAATAGCTTGATCTACAAACTCAAAACGCGCCGCAGTGCGACAGGTTTTGAGCTTCAGCTATTTGTGCTATGACAGTGGCCCTCTGGAGTGAGTGTGGAAATATAGTGGCCCTCTCCATGGTCAAAGTTGCCTACCCCTGATCTACATTATAGATTTCTGCTTATTATTATGATGCTGTTGTTATACTGTACTCAATCACAATATCAAACAGTACTATATAGAGTACTGTATAGAGAACAGTACATTAACAGTACATGATTTTTAAACAAACAGTATAATTGTGTAGGCCTACTTGTGTGTGAGAACAATACACTTTGGAAAGAGACACAGTACGGTCAGGATTCAGTGTATTTTGTGGACACATGTTGACCTCTGAACATTTTACTCTCACTATAAAAGAACGGAGCTCATTGAAGAGCAAGATGTTGTCCCTCCATATAATTATACAACTCATTCAAATAATGTACCTGCTGTACAGCCATACTACCACTACTTTAGTTTATAATAAAATGTCATGAATGTCAGCCTTCATCAGAGCTCTGATGAAGGCTGCATAGCCGAAACACGTTAGCGTAACCTTTTGGTGTTTGCCAATAAAGAAATGGAAATGTGAGTACCTTGTCCCCCGCTTGTTTAATTTTTGGATGTGCTACCTTTTTGGAAATTTTAATTCCTATTTTTTTACCTTATATTTGTCATTTGTACATGTCCGGAGCACTAAGCTGAAGCTCTCAGCTGGTGTCCGTGCTCCCCCCACAGGGAAATGAACGCTGATTGAAAATGTCAAAATCATAAATGCAATATTTGGTGCAAATTTACCCTTAGAGTTTACTACATTATTTTTGGGACATGCAAATCTCCAGATGGGAAGATCTGATGTATACCTATTCGGTATTCTGATATCTGCATGTAGAAAAGTATTTGCACGACACTGGTTGCTTCCTGAGGCCCCCACCATAAAATAATGGATAGATATAGTAAATGATATGTATAATATGGAACAGATCACTTTCTCTCTCAGACTACAGAAGGAGTAATGTATAAAGTTTTGGTCTAATTGGGTGGAATATATTATTCCTTTCCGACCAGATTTTGTAGCGGCAAGGATTGAATGATTCTGTCTTATTCATGTCTCTTTTTTGGTTCTGTTTTTATTTTAATTACGGCTCACAGTTTTAATTACTCCCTATGAGTATTATATTGTATTGTACTTTAATTTCTGTACACATCATCCATCTCTTCCATATGCTTTATTTTATTTGTATTATTCTTTTGAATAAACAAAGAAACACTATTTGAAAATGGTTGTATAATGTGATTGTAATAAATAAAGAATAGAAAAGAAAAAAAAAGTCAAAATCGAACAAATAAATCTACGAGAGTCTAAATCTTAGGCTATGCTGTTGTATTTCGGCAAACAAGATAAACAGACACTGTACGTTCTAAACAAGAAACTTTTTTTCTTCTTTTAAGCAGCAGGCCAGTTAAGACAGTATAGGCTAAGCCCCCAATGCTTAAAGTCTAAGGAACTTTGTTCCATTTGTACACTATATTAACTAAAAAATAAAAATAACCAACGACCTCCCGTGCGCTTTGAAATACCCCGAAAAAACCTACAACCTTCATCAATCAATATAATGTTCAAACATCAAAGACTAGTATTACACCATCATGCATTAATTAATCCGATTGATGATTAATATAGCAAAGGATTCATGAATACAACCATCAATTCAAATAACATATCTAGACTAAAGCTGTATGTCGTTAAACAAATGATAAACTGACACTGCATCATGTTCTAAACAAGAAACTTTTTCTCATGATAACTTATGCATTATAGGCCTACAGCAGGCCATTTAAAAACAATAGGACTAATGCTTAAAGTCTATAGCCTACGGAACCTCAAGATTACATTTCCTACACTCTCAAAAATAACCAATAAACAATAAACTGGCTACTGTTTAGAGAATGATCATCAGAGACACTGGGCTCACTGCTAAAATCTAAAATATCTAAAACCACATATTACACACATAAAAGACCCCCAGGTCATTAAGATATATTTTTTTGCAAAAAGGGTGAATTTAATGTTTGTTTTGTCACCGTTTGTTTTACACAACATTACATCACCTAATCAACATGAGTTAGACTTTAATATAGTAGTGCCCCACAAATTTTAGTTATTGTTTTTCTGGTTTTGAGTGTTCATGCTATATCCTGTTGAGATACATCATGCAGGTGAAGGGATCAGGGGTCTTCAAGGTAGGGTGACCAGATCCAAACTGTTCATTTGAGAGACAGAAGTATCGCTTGTGTGGGACAAGTGGGGCCGGCCCCCCATCCCACTTGTCCGGGTTAGCAACTTACTGCCACATTGCCTTATATTTTGTATATTCTTTATTACATTATGTACACTATATTTGGTACGATTTCACTATATGCATAAATCAATGTATAAAATAAATGTAGTAAATTAAGCATCCACTGGATAACATTTATGACATTACAGTATGTTGACGGAAAACTCAACTTCAAGTAACCTATAGTGTAATACATGGCGTTCCAATAGATGACAGCAGGTAGCGTGGTAACATCATCTTAGCATTGAATTCCTCATACATTTATTATTTTACTTCATAACCGTCTCTGCATAGACAGACAGACAGACAAGATACACAATATGATTTAATTTAAGAAGGTATAACTATAATGCAACAGTATAGGCTACCTAATTGAACAGGACCATAGCCCAGTGATACTCAACCTCAGGCCCGCGGGCCACATCAGGCCCGCGGGACCATTATGACTGGCCCACCAATGAAAATCTAAAAAAAAGAAGAAAAAAAAATCTGGAAAATGAAATAAAAATAAATAAATCTGAATGAAGTTATCTTTAATTACATTATTATAAGTAATACTATTAGAGTTGTACTATTACTCGAACGAAAATAAAAGCTTGGGGGGGGGGGGGGGGGGAGATGCAATGCAAATGAAAGACATATACTGTGTATCCCTATTCCCTGACATAATTTTATAGCTAAACGGACAGAATTCTATTTTATTTGAATGATGAAACCCAGCTGCCATTAATAGTTGGAAATGGAAATGGAAATTGCGGAAATGGAAATTGCGGAAATTGCAATTGCGGAAATTGCAATTGCGGAAATTGCGGAAATGGAAATTGAGAAAATTGCGGAAATGGAAATTGCGGAAATTGCGGAAATGGTAATTGCGGAAATTGCTCTTCACTTATAGCTATCTATTTTCAGGTAGATTGTTTTATTTTACTCAGTCAGCCATATCACTACTCATTTTTTTTTCATGAAAAAGGTCATAGCTGGGTAATCTATTTTCAGGCAAATTGTGTTTATTTTATTTTACTCAGCCATAACAATTTATTTTCTGTTAACCAACTTGCTGGCTGGCAGGCAGGCAGACAGCTACTCATAGACAGGCAGACAGACAGACAGACAGCTACTCATGGAGAATTGGACAGGCAGGCAGTCAGACAGCTACTCATAGACAGGCAGACAGACAGCTACTCATGGAGAATTGGACAGGCAGGCAGACAGCTACTCATGGACAATTGGACAGGCAGGAAGGCAGACAGCTACTCATAGACAGACAGACAGCTACTCATGGACAATTGGACAGGCAGGAAGGCAGACAGCTACTCATAGACAGGCAGACAGACAGCTACTCATGGACAATTAGGCAGGCAGGCAGACAGACAGCTACTCATAGACAGGCAGACAGACAGCTACTCATGGACAATTAGGCAGGCAGGCAGACAGCTACTCAGACAGGCAGACAGACAGCTACTCATGGACAATTGGACAGGCAGGCAGGCAGACAGACAGCTACTCATAGACAGGCAGGCAGACAGCTACTCATAGACAGGCAGACAGTAAGACAGCTACTCATTGACAGACAGACAAATAACTACTCTTGGACAGACAGACAGACAGGCAGGCAGGCAGGCAAAGAGCTACTCATGTTATTATGTTATTATAACAGCTACTCATGTTATGTGCAATAATTTGTGCAGTTATGGAAACAGCTCTTTGTGTTTATGCAAGAAAATGTAACACATTTATTTATTTACATATTGTGTGCATGCACATTGTACTTTGATACATTTTGCGAAAATAAAGCAATTGAAAGAGAGAAGTTATCAAGTATCATTAATGTCGTAATTTTATCTACTGGCCCCTGGCCCCTTGCCATTTTTGTAATGTGGCCCACAGGTAAATCTATTTGAGTATCCCTGCCATAGCCTATTCCCCTCACTGTATGTTTTTCCCACTTTTTAAGGGACCAAGAAGTCACGAAGTGACTTTGGTCACTTATTAAGGGACCGAGAAGTCACGAAGTGGCTTTGGTCACCTATTGTTTTTGTGTTTATTTTTCTTCTCCTTCTTCTTCTTCTTCTTCCGCCAAAAATAGCTGTTCTGGCTGAATCGTGCAGTCAGTTTTCGTGAAACGCAGGAATCTGGTAGAGGGCCATGCCAAACGGTGACTATATGCGAAGCCCATGACGATTGGCCAAATGGTGGCGCTATAGCACTCAATTGAAAATGCCAACTTTGAACGTGAATATCTCATGAACCGTTTGACCATTAGCAATGACACTTTGATACACATATTTGTCTCCTCATGCCGAACAACTTTCGTGTTCTGACTTTTGACCTCTGACCTTTAGATCACCCGCCATTTTTAATTATATGAAAAACAGTTAAAATGTATCTCCTTCCAGGATCTTTGATAAAAATGCACAAAAACGTCTACACGTGAACTTTGGAACTATAGCCTACGGACAAATAATCGTAGTACATTTCTTCTAAGTGTTTATAGTTTTTATGAGCCAATGAAAGTTGCCGGTTTGTGAAAATTATTCTTTTGTCCCTAATACATACATACAGCGTCATTATATGCTTTTCATGTCACGAGACATGACCAAGGCATTTCCGGGGGTCCCCAGCCAAAAAGGTTGAGAACCCCTGGTCTACTGTATGTAACCCACTACTGAGAACATATTGGTATTCGTCTTATGTTATGTTATGTTTACTTAAATGCAAATATAATTGTACATAAAAAAAAGACTGGTAGGCCTACTAGTCATTAAGCTACTAATATAGACTAAAGTAATTAAACTTAAAGCGGGTCATGCATTGCATGTTTTGAATTTTAACAGCTGAAATTAGTTGAAATGTGTTGAAATTCCTGTGCCTGGGAAATGTCGAGTCTACCGTATTTCCCGTTCTTTCCAGATGGGAGATACATGGCCATGATGCATGCTAGATGTTACTTGCATGCCTGGAAAATACTTTTTTTTGTCTGACTGTAGCAGCATGTTTTGAGTTGTTATAACCAGCGCTGCTAGTGAATTTCACTGTCAAATATCACTAGAAAACCAGTCCAAAGCACACAAGGTAGTTTAATATTTTATTATTGACATTATTCTTTTAATCATATGAGAAGTCAAGGAGGTCGGGTTGAGGGGTCAAAGACCCCTCTTGACCCTTGGCAGCAGCTTGCTTCTATGCCTCTGGCTTTGGTTGCAAATGCAATTATTTGAGGTGCAGCCCTTCATCTCTTCATTCTCATCTTTAAAATACAAATAATTAAGGGACCGTGGCCAGTTGTTGAAGCAACCTCTGAGTTTTTAATAAACTAACTTCCTGTAGACTACTTTTAGAGCTTTAACTACGGCAATAAAGCCACAAATTGGGCTGTGTTTTAAGATACCTCTGACCGTTTCTTTTCTACTGTTGGGAAATATCCCTGAAGAGTTTCTAATACATGATAAATATTTAATCAAGATCCTCTTAGTAACAAGTAAAAAAGTGATCACACGACGCTGGTGCCAACAGGACCCACCAACGAAAGATCAATGGATGGACATTGAGGAACTGTATGCTATGGAAAAACTAACATTCATACTTGGACTACAAGAGGATAAATTCTATAAAAAGTGGGAAAAGTGGGATCTCTCTCAGCCTATAGCGATATTGCAATAGGATTTCAGTGAATGTATTTTGCAATATGAAAAATGCAGCCTTGTCTTTGCTTCTCTTTTCATATAGTCTCGTTTGTTTTTTCTTGTCTGCATTTTCTTCAATAAAAATTAAGTGGAAAAAAGCCCCTAATTGGGCATGTGTGATTTGATAGTAATTTTACATAGTCTCGTTTCTATTATTACTAGACAGATCATAGTCCGACATGTCTCAATAACTATTCCAGCTAATGGTATTCGAACTGTATAAGTAATCAAAAAACTATTTTCAATGTCTGACCAAACTACTCATTAACTAGACCTCTGTAGTAGCCCTGTGACCTATCGTATTGGTTTTTATGTAGTAATGCATTGGATATTTTACATTTGATAATATAGAGTTAAAGAGGTTAAACAGACTTTTAGACCGCACTTTGAGAAGCACCGATTAGTTTAGATCAACTTGACACTGACTGGGCCGCAAATGTCAAACTGTCTGTCAAAAGCAAACGGATATTTGCTGTGCTTGCTGCATTTTTGTTGTTCCGAATGTTACGTCATCTATGCTGCTGCACTGGCTACGTTTACATGAGCAGTTAAAACATTACATCGGATGCATTTTATTCTGAAGTATTTATTCGGAATGATCACCCTTCATGTAAACGTATCCACTGTCTGAAGGAAGCCAAACTAAATTGAGCCCCAACCACACCAAAGGGTCAAGGCGGTTTTATAGCGTTAACTCCTTGCAACCGTTTGGACCCAAGGAGTTGCATGGTGACCCTTTGGTGTGGTTAGGGCGTTACTCTTATGTACCTGTATACACAAGATGTAACAAGTACAACCTTGATAAGATATTTAAAATGGACAAGAAAAGTACATTAATCGACGTTTTGCCAGCACAAAATGATCGTTTATTCATGCAGTAGTGTAGAATAAAATACATAGGCCAAGTTGGCCAACTGTACATTGTATGTCATAAGAGTAGAATAAAATACATGGGCCTATACTGTACAGAATGTAATCAGAGTTAGAATAAAATACATAGGCCTACTGTACCTTGCATATGCCATAGAGTAGAATAAATACATAGGCTTACTACAGTAGTCATAGAGTAGAATAAATACATGGAACAGTATACGCATGCATTGTATATGCAGTAGCTAATAAAATACATAGGCCCTACTGTACAGCATGTGTGTGTATACCCATGCAACATGCTTGGACAGCATGCACCGATGCCTGAAACACACTCCACGTCAACGGCTCAAGCTACACAAGATCGGTTTCATGCGTTGGGGCGAGTCACATGGAAATCATAATTATGTGACACAAGCATGATGTGCATTGCAGTGAGGGGTTCTATACAGTAACGGGGAATAGAATTCATTCGTCTTATTCGGTTTGTGTTCTCTCCCGCTTTGATAATACAGAACAGTGGCTCTCAAAGTGGCATCCCCCCCCGCCCCCAACCCCCCCAACCCCAGGGCAGGGGTCGACTTGAAAAGGTTTGAGAACCACTGAAACAGCAGACTATTGGTGTCGGCATGTTCACCAGGCCGGCCGCCTGTGCCGGCGTTGTCACTTGCTTTTGCATAATTCCTGTAATTCCCGTGTGGAGTACGTATGTGCCAGGCTTAATATAATGACAATTAAGACACGTCTACACTGCATGAAGCTCTCAAATGTGTTAACAATCTACTAGTGATTATAAACTTCAATATCTCACCCAAAATGTGAACATGAATACACCGCATGGAAGTCTCCAAATAAATTAACCATCTTAAATTATTTGAAAATGAAAGGGTAGGATAAACACATCCTCAATAATTGGGGAAATGAATAGAATTGGGTGCCGTAACACAAAACATAGAAACGTAATAAAACCTATAAAGTATATAACACTCTCGTGCTTCACGAAACAAAAAAAAATTCACCCACTTAGGGCTTCGTTGGGTTCAAAATTGAAATTAAAATATTTTAAATTGTTATATTATATATATATATATTACTATTACTTTACACCCCACATTGAGCCCCTTACCCAGCAAAACATTTCATAGTGCCCAGCCCTACCACAAAGCCCAGTGCCATGGTTCTACAGGTAGAAGAGGTAGTCGTCCAGGTGGTGGCTGGGCTGCCTGTGGATGCTCTGACCCACCAGGAAAGCCAGCTTGTGTGCGTATTGGCAGGGAGCCGGGACTCTGATGATCCCCTGGAAATAAGCACAATGCAGGGAAAGATGTCATGTTCATTCCCCACAGACAACTTGACTATAGGTCATATTTGTCTTTCCCAGATATTATCCAACACGCCATGTATACACCCCGGTAAGTACAGTAGTAGTTGTATGCGTAAACATTGGGAAATGTCACAATTATATAAAGGTACAAGCTTTAGGCCTGGCGCAGACCATTTCAAGTAACTGTGAAAAAGAAATACTATCATGGGGGGCTGCTGAAATGAGGCAGCCGGCCCATTAAGCAAAAAGCTGCCGCAGCACCCCACGGTTTGACAGAATTCTGACCTGGGGAGGCATCGGACCCGTTCTTTGTCCCGGCCACCACAAAGAGTTAAAGTTACAATGACCATTAATGGTTGCAAAAGGTGAATACAGCTCTGGTTATAAAATTGTTTTACTCAAGTCATTTCTAGAAGATTAGGTGAGAGAAAGGACCGGCTTATAGGTGAGACAGAGCATCTTACCTGCCAGTTGTAGTACATGTGGGTGAGACAGACAGAGCATCTTACCTGCCAGTTGTAGTACATGTGGCAGAGTTTGTAGGTGAGTCGCTGCACGTGGTCGGGCTTCAATCCGCTGGTGTCGTACACCACGTTGTAGTGAGTAGGGGAGACGCTGCCCAGGCGAACAGACTGGCTCACAATGTAGTAGTCGTACCTGGAGTCAAACATATTGCAACAAGTGGTGTTTAATTCAACAAGTTCTACTGCATGACCCACTTTCCACGCCATTTAATCCACGTTTCTGGGCCTGCGTAATATGCTAAACCCGCCATTTGTTTTATGCGTTTAATTCACCGTTTTTTTCATTAAAAAGAAATAGCGGATTTGTCGCAGACCTGGTGACGAGGCCGTCGCGTTATGACGAAATCGGCCCGTGCTCTGGGCTGAACGGTAGTTTCAACTGAACTACAGCAGCTCTCACCGCCCTGTTGTTCCGGATCGCAACGGTGGCATATTTTTCGGTCCGACAACAAGCCATGGAACTATTTTCAGGGGGATTTTCATGGATCAAAAGGCGCAAATACTTTCGCGTATGCGTCAAAAGGTAATGAAACAGTCCCGGCAGCCTCTGTCATCTAGGGATTCAGATGTGTGGGCATGTTCGTCGACTATCTTTTTTCACTGACGAAAACTAAATGGAAACTAAATTAAAACCAAGCTATGACGACTAAAAGACAATGTATTGACAATTTTGTCAACGACAAAAATGTTGAAGATGGCAGATCTACAAGCTCACAATGAGTCTCAGTGTGACGCGTTGAGCTTGTAGATCTGCTATTTGTGCAAGTGTAAAATCAGTCATTACGACGGCATCAAGGCCAGCCAAAATACAATTCAGTCGACTAAATCACCTGCTGATTTAGTCGACTAAAATCTTATGATATGTAGTCGACTAAAATGTGACTACTAACTAAGTGGAATTTTACTCATAGGACTGACTAAATCAACATACTGTGTAGCGATACTGCCGTCAGAACTTACCACTCGGGCCTGGTCACCTCGGTGTCAACAACGGTTCCAGGGGGAGGGTTGGCCAACTTGCCATTCATGTAGGTAAAGAACCTCGAGCAGATGCGCTTCTTTACCACGATCACGGTAAACTTGGGCCTGGAACAGAATTTCGTATGAGCTTTGTAGTTTTGCAGTACATTGGACGCCCACTACTTGGGATAATTACGTGATGATGATGTGTGAACAGCACACGCACACACATTCTGGGTCCTTATCCATCATCCCTAAACATGGCTATTTTTTACCATTTTGAAAAACATTTAAAAATGGTTCAAATGGCCGATCTACATGGACACGTTGTGAACTTGTAGATTGGCCATTTGAACCATTTTAAATGTCTTTTAAAAAAAGTAAAAAAAAAAAAAAAAAGCGAATACGTTTAGGGATAAGGGGTAGCGCAAGATAGCCCATAGTATACACATATACACACGGGTGCATGTAAATAGTCTTCGTTATGGATATCCATAATCTATTCGTTGTGGATAATATTTGGCTTTATTCATATTACTGCGACACAATTGTTGGAAATCTAGATTTATCAGTGTTAACCATTACCATCACTATAAATATTGCATTACTACAATAATTAGACATTTCTATATTAGTTATTGCCAATATACTGTAGATGTACTGCTGCTTTAATGATTTTTTAGGAAGGCCACTCCACAAGCCCTTCTGTGTTTCTTTTTGCATTTCCGGCTTTGATTGGTTCTTTTCCATATAAAAGTATTGTTGTTAACTAAATGTGCAACTAAACTAAACTAGAAGCAAAGCCAGGGATACTCTAGCCTCGGAAACCCAGACGTTTTTATTTCCAGAGAGGAAAAAAAAGTCTGGGTCTGAGTCCACTTCAATTCGGCATAGAGTAGCCCACTCTCTGCTGATTTCTGATTGTCTGCACCTTTGTAAAATTGACATACACAATTCTCTGTCGCTCCAAGTAATTAGTCTCATGTCGCGCAGCTGCGCATATATTCTCCCGGCGGATACTGCCGGGAGCTGCCTATGCCATAAAAAGCATAGGTGAGTTCCAGGCTAGGGATACTCAAACCACTGGAAAATGTATAACTTTGGAGACGTTTGGGTCTTACATGTAGTCGGTCCCCATGGATTTGATCGATTCAATCATCTGGGGAACCTCAAAGTCCACCACACTGGCCAGCATGCCGTCTCCCACTCCGTCTCTGTACACTACGATGCGGGCAGGCAGCTGCTGATTGAACTTGTAGTATTCTTTTAGTGCACCTGGAAAAACACTCAATTCAGGAAATTGCTATAGGCCAAATCGAACGGCAGTGGTGGAAAATAACGAAGTACAATTACTTCGTTACTGTACTTAAGTACAAGTTTGGAGAATTTGTACTTTTATTGACTACTTTTCTTTTGCTGTATTTTTACTTTTACTTCGTTACATTTACAAGGGAAAAATCGTACTTTTAATGCGCTATATTTAAAATCGGACACCTCGTTACTCGCTACAAATTAAATAATAAAATCTTATATTTGTCTTACTGGAGGAATGCGCAGTTGAGAATTGAACAGGGCTGCTCCACTCTCAGATAATAGGGGGGCGGAGTTGTGTTCTGCTGCCTGGCCTGCTTTGAAGACGGCAAGACGCACACACTGTGTTTTTTGTCACACGCATTCAACATGGATATTCACCGAGACACAGTCTTAGCAGAAGGATTTTTTATTTTTGTCCTTGCCTTATGCCTTACGCCCATGCCTTAATATTTAGCGGAAAACCAACCAATAAGTCCTTATCCGACACAAATTAACTAATCTTTCTCAGCCGTCACTGGAGCGCGCATCTAGCTACTGCATGATCATGCACGCTGACAGACAGCAGACACTGTCCCAACTCCTAACACAAACACTGAGGGAACTTGTTGTTGTACACACATAATGTGCCACGAAAAATAGCTTCCAATAGCTTAGTTGGTTATTATCGCTTCGAGGAGGTACGTGTCCATAATATCGCCACGAACGGCCAACAAAAGACATCTCTCTTCCACAGTAGTGGAGTTTTAGTAAAATAGCTGATATACAAGCTCACAACTCGTCGCGTCCGGACACGTTGTGAGCTTGTAGATCAGCCAACCCCAGCATGCGGAGATGCAGGCTCTGAGAACGTTCAGAAACTTTTGCCTTCACAATAAAAGCATGCAAAAGCCCATATAGAGAAGGAAAAATAATTCGGTGGCATTTCACATTGCAAAAGAGCAATTTTTGTAAAATGTAAAAAATATATAAAAATTAAAGCAAAAAAAGAACGAAAAAGAACTATAATAGTTTTTTTCAAACGATGAACTTTAGTTCAAAATTTGGAATGATGAACTATGAACGGAACTAGTTCATTTTAAAAATCAACAACTGTGAACTGAACTATAGTTCCTAAAAAAAAAAGAACTTTCCCAACACGATGTATGCTGTTGGGGGTTCTGTATTTTCAGTATTTGTATGCTATTTAATTTTTTGGAATAAAGCCACTTTTGACAGGATGACAATTTTGGAAATTAATTTCTTTGTATTCATTTTGAAAATAATTTTGTATTTTGTACTTTGTACTTGTACTTTGTAATTTTTACTTTTATACTTAAGTACATTTTACGCCGGGTAAATTTTTGTACTTAAGTACATTTTATTTGAGGTACTTTTATACTTTTACTTAAGTAACTTTCTTAATGGGCACTTTGTACTTTTACTTAAGTAATTTTCAAGTAGAGAATCAGTACTTCTACTTAAGTAAAATATTTTTGTACTTTTTCCACCACTGTCGAACGGAGGCATGGGAGTCGGACTGCTATAGGCTGAATCGAACAAGCACAGTCAGACTTCAACGTGAACGCAGAACATTTCAATGAACCTGAGCATACCAACAAAGGCCATTTTCAATCCATCCATGAGTTCCTGGCCTCGGTCCTGCAGAACACACTTGGAATACCACCTATTAAGCACAGACACTTGGACATTTTAGGACAAGAACATCATCAAGCAGTTGTTTAGTTAGGGCCGATTCATGCTCCTATTTTAGAGCCGAATAAAAGTCGGTTCGGCGCTGTAGAGCCTACAATTTGACGTCATTTGAGGTTCGGGGGGGGGGGGGGGCGGGTACCGTCCTAAAGTCGCCTCTTCGGTGCTACTGAAAATTTCTGACGAGCCAAAATCATTTCGGCACTACAGCGCCGAAACAGCGGTAAAATAGGAGTATGAATCGGCCCTTAGTCAACATGAATACATAGGACTAGCCAACACAAATTTGCAGTTCCCATCCGGCCGCTCTACCGGCCACATACTTTGACAGCAGAAATTAGTAAAATAGCCGTTAATAAACGTAACGAGGTGAACTAGTAAAATGGCAATTAATAAACGCAACTACCGGTAGATGCAAAATGAATATCAATATTGAACTGCACGGCCCTAAATGGATATCAGAAACATCTTGCACATGAATGAAAAGTATATTGCTTCCAGAGAAGGTGCCATTGCTCTTCAGCACTCTACTTTGTCCAAACTACAGTAGCAACACCTGCAACTTCAAGCTAGCTTTGGTGACCGCAACTTGTCAACATACTGACAGTCACTCTTACCCTGCGCTCACAGAGGCAGTGACAGAGGGGCCAACATCAACCACCAGTTGCAGCCAGAGGTGTTCTTCAGACTACACATGCATACTATGATTACTAACCTGGTCATGCCCTGGTTCAGGCTAGCCACCAGAGCACCAATGGACCTCTTTCCAGCAATGGTGTCATGGTAACAGTCAATTCCCACAACCATCAGCTGTTTGAGCTGCAAAAAAACAAAAAAACAGTGATTAAGTTTAAAACGTTGAAGCTGCATTTGTGTTTACTGCTTGATACTTCCTTTTACCCTTGCCTTCATCAGCCTTCTGATTGGTCCCTTGCTGACTAACCAGCAGGCTCTTTCCACCTTGTTTAAATTGAATTTGCTAAAACATCTCTTTTGGAGAAAAAACTAAAAAACAAACATGATATGCCCAGTCACCATGCTGCACCTGTGATGTTCCTTTTTACTGACACCAAGTTTAAAATAAGTATTGAGAAAATTGATTGATTTCAATGGTAGTGTAGGGAGAGAGGATTTTTGTCCAACCGCGAAACAGCAACCAATGGGTGCGAAGAGGGGCACAACCACAGGGGGGGGGGGGGCAAAGGGGTAAAGGAGGGTGTGCGGATCAAATAGGAGCTGGCAAGTACAAAGGACGCCAATGGAAACAAGGCATACAATAGAGCGGCGCAGTCCCTCCCCCTTTCAGAACAACGAACGGCCCAGGAAATGAAAACGCAATGCATTTCCCCATAGGCAGTTTTTATTTAATTTATTTAAAGACCTTTTAAGCGTCGTACGAAGCCAACTCTTGTCGTGACAAATCATGACAACACACACAATATTTCGGGCCAAACAAAGAATTAGAAAATGGAACAAAACTGCAGGTTACAACACTTTTTTTGTAGTTTTTCTTCTTTGTAATTATTTGTTTGGTCCAAAATATTGTGTGTGTCGTCATGATTTGTCACGACAAGAGTTGGCTTCGTACGACGCTTAAAAGGTCTTTAAATAAATTAAATAAAAACTGCCTATGGGGAAATGCATTGCGTTTTCATTTCCGGGGCAGTTCGTTGTTCTGAAAGGGGGAGGGACTGCGCCGCTCTATATAGTTCCCCAATTCGACTCCCATTGTATCAGCATTTGGATTGTGCGACGGGGGACTAACCGGGATGTCGACCGTCCACAGCTCCCCTCCCATCTTGCAGACCATCTGCAACGCAATCTTGGTGGCTATGGTCACAAGGGCTTGCTGCCGACCGAGGGTGCGGGACAACACACACTGACTGGGCGTCGGGAAGTCCACACAGAGGTACTTCTTTACGCTGTCGTATTTGTCCTTCTTAACACTGGGGAGGACCACCACCACCTATGAGAATGGACCAAAAAAAACAGTTCCATGGTAATATTACAGGTACACACAGCAGGTCACCAAGCAGTGTCAGCCGGGAACAGCTTATAATTTCAATAATTATTCATTGCGGCAGAGATTTTGATCAGTAATAATAATCTGCCATCGTTTAGTGGAATGCAAAACGTTCTCACCTCGAGCCCCGGTGTCCTCTGGTAAAGTGGTAATATTCGTGGTCGGGCAAAATAATTCCAGTCCATTTTATTACTTACCATCTGGGTGTCCTGCACAACATTTTGCTGCAGGGCTCTGAGGAGACACTCCTGCCGGTCCTCATAAGCCACCCTTTATAAAAAAAAAAAGTTATAAAAAAGTAAAAAACTTTCAGCTTTTAACAAAGCCGAGTACATGGTAATGGTGCATTTATATAGTGCTTTTATCCAAAGCGCTTTACATTCACACACTGACGGCAGAGGAAACCATGCGAGGCACCAACCTGCATATCGGGAGCAATTAGGGGTTCAGAGTCTTGCGCAAGGACACATCGGACACCAACTATGGGGGAGCCCGCGAGCGAACTGGAAACATCAGTTCCAGCCACTCTTGACATCTACGTTTGAGTCAAAGCTCTGAGCTCAGCATTTGTTTCACCCCATTTGAGACACTTTTCCCCTCATGGCTAGAAATCTTATGACGTCTTCACACCACAAGGTGTCATAGTGTGATACATTTATGCTTTTGTGTGGCATGAAAATGCTGTCCCAGTGAGGGCTTGTTGCGTCGGTCGGCTGTCAGTAACTCACAAGGTAGGTCTGTCAATCCGGATGCCCAGAGGGCCAGAGACCATGCCGATGGTCTCCACAAGGGACTGGGCTTCCTTGGAGGTGCGGCTGGTGTAGAACACGATCCACTTCTGCAGTGGGGGGGCTTTGATGAGGGGCATGCCCTTCATCTCCCGGGACCAGTCGGCTGTAGTCGGGTTGTAGTCATACTGCCCGTAAAGTAAAAGTATCAATACAAGCAATGTAGAAACACTGTTACAAGTAAAAGTCCGTTAAGGTTATACAAATTCCTTGAGTATTGGCATCAACATATACTTTAGGTACCACATGTAAAAGTAGTCATTATGCAGAATGTCCCCTTTCACACAAGTTAGCATTAGGTATAAAAAAATATTTTGAAAATAGCAGCTCTACAAGCTCACAACACATGGGAGATTGGCCATTTTCAAATAGACAAGTGTGTGCACACACACACACACACACACACACACATTAGTGATTATGTGACATTGCTGCACAGGCGAATCGCAATGCATTGCTGAATCGATTATTTTTGACACCACATCCATTTAATATTATATTTTATATATGTAGGGCTGAAGTGGTTTACTTATGTTTTGTAATAATCCAAATCTACAAAGTAACTACAGCTTTCAAATAATGGACTAAAAGTACAAGTACACTATTTGTATCCGAGATGTAGTGGAGTATAAGCAAAAGTATTGAATACACCAGTAAAGTGAAACTACCTCAAGTACTTATACTGTACTTGTATGTAGTTACTTTGCACCACTGTCTGCGTCAACAATCGCACCATTCCGAGTTCTATTTTGCTCAACACTCAAGATTACAGAGCATAGTAAATACAATTTCAAAATGGGTGAACTAGTGCATGAAGTTGAATAACGGTACAAAGACAGGATGTTTTCCTTTCTCACCGAACGGGAACCCTGGAAAAGCCTCTCGGCTTGAAGAACTCTGCCCTTCATGGTCAGCAGCTCCTTATCGAAGCTGAGTCCCCAGGTGTTCAGCTCTGTCTGGACCTCAGGGTTCCTGAAAAAAGAAAAGCAGGTTTTGTATGAAAGATCAAAACTCAGCCAAGCAAGATGAGGTCAGAGTTCTGTCAAATCTTTGGTTCTAGAATCTAGATGAACTAAACATTATTTATATAGCACCTTTCAAAAGCAAGTTTACAAAGTGCTTCACAACACAAATTACAACAAAAAAAACACATGTTATAAAAAGAAACCCAGACCAAATAGAACAATTTCAATTTAAAACAAAAGCAATCAAATGAGCACAAGCATTAGCCAAAGGCTCTAACAAAAAGCCATCCTATAAAAATGAGTCTTTAGTGAGATAGCCTGTCTAACTTCCAATAGAAGTTGATTCCACAGGTGAGGGGCCCTTATAACAAAGCGCTAAGGACAGAATTGTTGATTAGGAATATACTTAATTTCCTATTCCTATCCTAATATAATATAATGGCACAGTCTTCCTTTGGGCTGCATGCACTCTTGATTGCACACCAACAAGTCTGCCTACTTCTGCCATACATCTTAAAAGTGACGTACTCGTTAATTTGGTTGACAAATTGGTTGAGGCGACACTCTCTCTGCTCAGGACTCAGTCTGGTCTTACTGGACAAGTCTTTCATGATACTGAAGTCAGCACGCATCTTGTCCGTCAGACCTGTGGGTAATAGCATACAAAAGGAAAAGTAAATATATATATATTTATAACTCTACTGGATACTCTACGAAAACTCAAGACAATACAAATAAACGTGCTTTCAAAACCGATTTCCTAACGTGCTATGGTCTGTCTTACAACAAAATATATTTATATTAAAAAAAAGGTACAGTGGTTCTCGAAGTGGGATTCCTGAGGGTGTTCCCTTCCTGGCAAAATTGGTCTGGGCTTAATATAGCATGAAAATCAGTTTACAACCGACATTTTCAAAATATCGTGTCAAAATGGAGAGAAAATAATGAACAATTTGGAATATTCTTGAAACAAGACAAAGTCTCGTCTTGTCTGGCATTAATTCATTTTTGGGGGGCGATCCGCAAGCCAAATTAATTAGTGGGTCCTTCTTGACATGCAAAGTTTTAACCCATTTTAGGCAGGAACCCCTTTTGGTGTTAGGATTACGTTATCGGCTAAAAATAGCAGATCTACAAGCTCATAGCACGCCACTCGGTGGCGCGCTACGAGCTTGTAGGTCTGCTATTTTTGAAAAATCGAAGAGCGACTGACGTAGAAGACATTTTTAGAATCTGATCTCAGGTCAGAATGGAAAACTGTCAGGATGTAGAAGACATTTTTAGAATCTACACTGTTTAACCCATTCTGACCTGAGATCAAAGGAGAGTGTACATGGGCTGGTACCTGTAAGGTAGCAGAGTTCTGGGATGAGCATGGCTGGCCCAGGGGGAGGTGCCCCTGCAGGACCCCTCTTCTTCACATTACTGACCAGCAGCGCCTGGTCAACACAGAGGATCTCCAGGCCATATTGCTTTACGGAAGATATAATGATTAGGAAAGTGCAAAGTGAGACCTGTAATCACTTTTTGTTTTGGGCATGTCATTATAGGTGAACCGTTTTCTTTCAAAAAGATTGGCGAAAGAAAATGCATCATCATTCCCGATTTAAGGTAGTGCAAGTGGTTCTCTTTGAATAAGTGTTAAAAACCTCTATATCGCGATAGTACTCATTGCTATAGAGCGTTTGTTCAGTAACGGTCTTACCTGAAAATGTATATTCTGTTCATAAAGAGCTGGAGAGACCCCCGTTACTGAACAAACTCTATAGCAATGACTATCGACTAATATCAGAATATGATAGTGATGTAACCTTTTAACGATCCGATCGAAGACGTTGACACACAACAAAACAGTAGAGCTTATTTCACCAACATACAGACAGTTTCTCTCTCCCCCCTTCACTCTGTGAACAGCTTTCTGTAGCATCTGTCAATTTATTTGTATTAATAAAGTATTGCCACTCCCCCTATACAGCAATACATTGTGTACACAATCCCTACAGCATTACAGTAATGTGTCCACATTCCCTAGAGACCAGTGGTTCCCAAAGTGGGGTCTGGGGATAAATTATAGTTTGGAACCAAATGGACCCTTATGGGTCTGTAACTCAGTTAAATTAACATTGAATTTACAATATAAATTGGGGGGTCCCAGAGATAGAAATGCCATTAAATGGGGGTCCGTAGATTAATGAAACATTCAAACGGGTTGAGAATCACTGCTAGAGCCGTAAAAATCTTCTCTTATGGGGCGGTCCCTGGCATATCTCTTCAAATGGGGGTCCACAGGCTAATGAGTTTGAGGGTCCTTGACATGAAGTTTGGAAACCACTGCCCTTTACAACTACAGCAATACACGTCGTTCCCAGAAGGAAAACCTACAGTCTTGTAGTAGTCCTTGAAGGAGACCTCCGTATCTGCCCTGGTGAAGGTGTTGGTTGGACAATGATCCCAGGCAATATCGTCAATCTTATACGTTTTGTTGTTATATCTGAGGAAGGCAAAAAAAATAAAAAATACACACCTTATTTATACTGTGCATTATTAATTAGAGGCGCTCGATCCGACCGATCGGCCACCACTCTGTGATCGGTCGATTGTTACTCCAAATGACTCGATTGGTGATCGACAATTTATCTGGAGAAACTGATTTTATACCATTTTAGTTTGCATCTTTGTGGCCTAAACATTCTTCCACAAACTGAAGTATGCTCAGAGAAGGCCGATCCAGTCAGATGACAAAGCAGCAGTTCTAACACGCTACTACTGTAGGGCTGGGCAATTAACCCGAAAATTATACATCTTTTGAATGGAATAATATTAATCGGAATCGAGGCAAGTTTGAAATAATATAAAATAAAAAGTCATTTGGATACGAATGTCCCCACATTATCGGGGAATGCCTGGTCTATTCATTTACTTTCCCCCCCGACCGGTGCTGGTGCATTGGCTGCATACGTGCAGTAACTGTAGTTACTCTTTAGTCTCGACAGCTTGTAGATCTGCTATTTTTTGCAAATCTTTGACTATTATATTCTTTCAGACCGAACATTTTTAACTCATATCTTTGCTTCTGGAGGGTCCCCGGAACAACATATTTTCAGATGGGGGGGTCCGCAGCCAATTACATATAATTCTGGGGGTCCTTGACATGAAATAGTTTGAGAACCACTGCACATAGAAACAAACTTTTAGGATTTAGAAGACTTTTTAAGAATCGGCCTTGCCGTTCTAAATGGGTTAAAGTCATATTGCCCAGCCCTACTCCCAATGGAACGTCAAATCTTTCTGCACCTCATAGTCATAGCACTCTTGTCTGTCTGCCAAGTAGCGCAGAACAGATGTCGAGCTACTTAACTACAGTATTACTTGGTTAGGACGATGAGGCCGAGCAACTCCTTGGTGCAGGCTTCTCTGAAGTACTGCACTGGACACTTCTGCCTCATGTTGGTCATCATGTCGAGCACCGTCTCACTCCTCAGCACCTTGTGGCTCACGTCGGCACACATCATGATGCCCGCCTCGTACTGCAGGATTGTGGACTGGTAGCCCGGCCAGATCGTCAGTCTTTGGACAAGAAAGAAAGGTCCATCAACTAGGGCTGGGAACAGCCTTGTACCGCAATGCAGGTCGATTTTGAATAATGACTTATGAATGGTAAATGGGGCATTTATATACAGTAGCGCTTTTATCCAAAGCATTTCATTACATTCACCCAGTCACACACACCGTTGGCGGAGGAAACCATGCAAGGCACCAACCATATGTCCTGTCCTACTTACTACCAGAGCTCTTCCTTATTATTCTGTATAAACGCAAAGCCATTAAGCCTTAATTAAAACACTTTCAGAGTCCATAAAGATTAAAGTAAAAAATACAAATAAATCAGACCTGTCTGAAGTGAGTGGTGCTGCACTTCACTAGCCCTCCTCCCTGGCCTGTCTGTGTCAGTGTATTAGGCTGTGCATCAGTGACAGAAGACGTTTACGCCGCGGACAAAGCCAACTCTTGTCGTGACAAATCATGACAATAAACACAATGTTTTGGGCCAAACAAAGAATTAGAAAATGGAGAAAAAAAACGGCAGGTTACAACACGTGTTGTTTTTCTTCTTTGTAATCATTTGTTTGGTCCAAAATATGGTGTTTGTTGTCATGATTTGTCACGACTCGATTTGGCTTCGTACGACGCTTAATTTTTTTAATCTTAAATAAATACTTTTTGAAATGTCTATGGGGAAAATGCATTGGGATTCATTTCCTGGGTCTGTCGTCGTCATGAAAGGGGGCGGGACTGCGACGCTCTATAGGAGTGGTTGCACCACTCAAAAATATATATATTAATCCCAGGGGGTTCTTATTATAGAGCGGGATTACTTGTAAAAACCATGTCCGGTGAGCGAGATGCATGCCGTACCGTACCTGTGCTGTGGGATGTCGAGTGGATCGTTGGGGTTGTAATAGTGCCGTCCAATCTGCTGCATGTTAAGCATTCTCAGGATCCTAAACAAATTGAAGAATTGGAAATTAAAATAGTTGCGTCAACATTGGGTTCACGGACATCGTGGGAAATCATCATAATAATAGCCTTTGTGAACTTTTTGAAGTGTAGGACAGACCTTTTAAAGATGATGTTGTAAAACTGCAGGCATGCCGGCGAGGTGGGGGGCAGCTCATTGGTCAGAGTAACCGTTATTTGGACCTTCTCTCCTTGCCGCGTTTCACTGTACAGCACCGTCTCCTAAACACCAGTGAAGACATCACAGGGATATGGATCTATGCGCAGTGGTTCTCAACCAGTGGTCCTTGAGGGGGTTCCAGGTGGTCCCCAGCAGGCTATGATGTTAATAACCAAATGGACCCTTATAGATCTTTAACACTTGGACTGGACAAAATCTTAGACAACTAATTATTCTAAGTTTTGGGTCCGAGAGGCAAAGATCTCATCAAATGGTGGTCTGTGGCTCAAATGCCAAAAAAAAGGGCCTTGGTATGAAAAGGGTTGAAAACCAAGATGGGGTTCCATAATAACAAAACTACAAGTTGTTGGTTTCCTTTAATAAAAGTACCTTGTTGTGAAGTCTACGGGGCAGGAAGAGGAGGGCCCCGTCGAAGGAGCGCGCCTTGCCCAGCACCTCGCCGTGTTGAAAGAGAAGAGCACTGCGCAGGCGCCTCGCCTCCATCTGCGGCCTGTAGTCCACGTGGTACTGATAGAGCGCCCACTGGGGACGGGACAGGAGCCGCAAGTAGTTGGCTTTCAGCGTAATGTTGGGGCCAGTGGAACCTGGGAAAGCAAGTGGTGAATAACAAAATGTATGGAAGCACTTTTTTGTCTTGTGTACTCCGTTGGTGTGGACTGGATTGACCATTATGCAGACCGCAGCCATCTTGCCATAAAGTTAATGGAAGGGTGGCAACTATAAGTGAAATATACCTGCCTACCACCCGTTTTGAATTTGCACATACAGTAATGCAGGACGGATGGAGCAGGATGCTGCTTTTCTGAAAACGAGCACTTTCAAACTCCAATGGCAAGATGGCCACGGTTTGCAAATGGTCAATTGTGAGTTTGACTAGACTTGACTAGTGCAGTGAAGCTTTCAAGGCCCAACGAACAAGGAAAAGTCTTGTCTGAGATTTTCAAATGTCCTCAAAATGGAATATAAAACAGTCAAGTCACCCTTTAACCACATAAGCCACCAGCTTGTTCATTAGAATATAAAAACGCGTTATTGTAAACATTATGCAATGTCATAATATTACAGACCAGACTTTGAATCTCTGACATGCAACATCGCCTGTCTGGTGTTTATTCCCATGTCGTAATAATCACGCCGGCGTCCTCTTTCTCCAATCTTCATGCTCTGGAAGCCGCCCGAGATCTGCAGTACTGTCTCGACAGGGACAAAAAGAAACAACATAATTTTTTTTTATTTTAAAGTTCCAAACGACATGCATGTAGATTTGACCTAGGACACGATATCATCATAATCTAAGATATGGGGGTCAGTAAAGCTGACAGAAGAACAATTCTGTTACGGTCCGGTAAGTGACATTTTGTTGGTTAAAATAAGTGTTAAATAAATGGCTATATATATATTCTGATAGCAATCATTGCCATAGAGTGTTTCTTCTTCAGTAACAGGAGTCTCCATTTCTCTCCAACTCATTATTAATGACAAAGAAATAGAACACCATCAAATTGAAGCCAGTAAACAATGGCAACACTACTGAAAATTTATTTTCTCTTCATTGAAGAGCTGAGAGACATGCTAGAGAGAAAAAATAAAACTTTTTAACCAAAGAAATCACAACCCTACCTTTAAAAGTATATTGTAAACTGTAGGATCCCGTGTCTCCACTCTCCAACATGTTGAGATTAAACTAACCAAGCATTGCTATTATGCAATTATGAATTGCTACTACAACTCAACTTGTCCATGCAAATTTGCCTGAATTTAAGAATCACAAAACCTGACTAGCAGCGGAAACACCACATGCAATATATTGCAACGCATGCATAGAGTAGGATATCATTGCACCTTGTATCTCGAATAAATTAAACCCCTACTTCAACAGTGTCACAAAAGTTTAAAAAAAAAAGACAAACAATAGCATTAACAAGCTAAAAACATGTTGCATTGCAACCATTTTGAGCTTGTAGATCTGCCATTTTTTTTAAATTTGAATCCTAAAAGTAACAGTTTTGCACCTTCTGCGGATACAGCTCCCGGGGGAGATATTGGCCTTTCTCTGCCAACCAGCTCAGCCCCAGCAGGTGGAAGATTAGCTGCTGCCGTTCCATTTAGTTGAGCCAGGGACTTAAAAATAAATAAAAACATTAGCAGTTCCTCAAGTTAGGTGCTTCATAACTTCATAAGTGTCAAGTAGTGGAAGGAAGTTCAAATCTACTAAACATCCTTAAAAAAAGGACCACTTCACCACTTTTCAACCTACGTTCATATCATTGATTCTCACCAATGTTCATGATAAAATTCCACATGTTTTTTTTCCTACTCCGTAGGCTGTCTGTGGGTAGTTCAGAAACCCGTGCACCAGTGAAATAATGGATGGGGAATCCAAGCCAATAGAAACTGAAGGCCTTCTATTCCTGAAAAGTTGCAATGTGATAATAGAAGCAAGCATTCTCAACTTCTCATGATAATTAAAATGTTTAAAAAAAGAATCTGCGATTTGATGATGTCACTGGTGGACGGGTTTCTGTACTGCCCACAGCCCTCCTATGAGACACAGACTGAGTAGGGGAAAAACAAATGTGGTATTTTTATTTTATCATGATAAGTTGAAAAGTGATAATTTAACCTGGAACCCAATTTGAGAACAAATGCCATAGTAGAGTCCTTTTAAGTGCCCCCCCCCAAAAAAATAAATAAAATAGTGAACACTGACAAATATCTTGTGACATCTCTGGTTGTAAAGTAGGCCTACATTGCTTCTACTACAAGTAATTTACTTTTAAACCAAGTTATAATATCTGAAATAACATTACCATTCCAGGTCCAGGAGACGCTGGCTCTGCCGCCCGTAGTGAGCGTCCCCTTGCCAACGATCTTGCACGTCCAACCATTTTTCACAATAGTTTTGTTTTTATTCTGCATTTGAAAAGGTGTGTGTGTGTGTGTGTGTGTGTGTGTGTGTGTGTGTGTGTGGTGGGGGGTTGTGGTGGGAGAAGACATGCGCACACAAAAATAATCATACATTTTGGATTGAAATTAATAACCAAACATCAATTATAATATACTGCCGAGCTAGCGTCCCTTACAATGTATCTAGGTCTGCAGTTTGCACCCATGGCTACACCCGAATTAAAAGATACAAGGAAATCATAAGATGCAAGCTATCAATATTACAGTTGGCTCAATGGTGTCACTAAATACAATCTGTTTCAAGTTGGCTTCTTAATGTTCTACATATGACACAAGTTCTCCATTATAGTTAAGAGGCATTTCACTTTAACACACATGTAGGGTCATGTTAATGTCAACTCAGGCTTTTGCGTGCACCACCCCGACTAGCCGCAATTTGCAACTCTAGATATTTTTACAATGGGCTGAATCCAGAGTTGCAATACCCTCCATCAACTTCCTATGCATGTTTTTTGGTTTGTGATCTCCTGGTCTTAAATGACGTTAAACTCACCAACTTTGCAGCTGCAGTCCAAGCTTGAATTATCCTCTTTCAATCTGGTGTCGCTTGTTTATCATAAAAGTCCCCCGTAGAGATGTTATGAGCTACTTTCTGTCCAAAATATTCCAAGAGTGACAATATCGAGCCGCCATTTTGATTTTTGCAACGTGCCGTAAAACAAGATGTGAGGGGGAGCGCTTGTTTAATAGCGTCCCTCCCTCCCTAGGGCGTCGGCCTCTTCTTTGGGTGTCTTACCTGCGCAGGTAAGATTCTATTAAACAAGCGCTCCCCCTCACGTCTTGTTTTACGGCACGTTGCAAAAATCAAAATGGCGGCTCGATATTGTCACTCTTGGAATATTTTGGACAGAAAGTAGCTCATAACATCTCTACGGGGGACTTTTATGATAAACAAGCGACACCAGATTGAAAGAGGATAATTCAAGCTTGGACTGCAGCTGCAAAGTTGGTGAGTTTAACGTCATTTAAGACCAGGAGATCACAAACCAAAAAACATGCATAGGAAGTTGATGGAGGGTATTGCAACTCTGGATTCAGCCCATTGTAAAAAAAATCTAGAGTTGCAAATTGCGGCTACACCCCGACATGGAATCATAATCATTTGATTCAATTAATTAAAACTAGGCCTAACTGAAAGTCAAAACTGTTGTAGAACTAGGTTGGTGTCGTGTGTCAAATTAGAAATAGCATCACAGAACATGCATCATCATGTTTAGGGGCCATCATACATTTATCAGGAAAATAAAATTATGCAAAGTCTGTCACATTTACCTTTAGTGGCCAAAAATACATAGCCCAGCTACATTGAATTAAGACTAACAAGGTAAATGGTATAGGGCATAGCTTGGAGGCCACTGAAACCAAATTATTGTCTTCATTAATGGAGAAGACCTGACTACCATGAAATAAATGTTTACATACTATACAAATATACACACATATCACACACAGTGACACAGGCACTATGATATTAGTGAGCCAATGAAACTGTGGGCCTGTGCTACCAATTCTGCCACCGATTTTAAAGTGCTCTAAAGTTTAGAGCACTTAAACAAACGTTTTAATGTTTGTTTAGCGTCTAAAGTCTATAGGCTTGGTTGTCATATATGGTGCAAAAGAAAGTACCTGTGGACAGCCAGTCATGGCATAATTTGACATTCAACGAAATTAATAATATTTAGGTCTGATAATAACCTTGGATGTTCACATCACGTTAGTTTACATTATTTCAGATTTATTTTCTAATAATTTTCAGATTGCCTAGACTTGACTCAAAGTGATGCAGCCATCCTACTTACACAGCTTCATTAATTAGCCTAGTTTACTTACCAAACTTTAACAGACTGCATTTGCAGGTTGCAGCAGAAGGTAGACTGGAAGAGACTTGCAAGGTACTTTATGAGCAAATCGCAGGCGCACGTTCGCCTGCACGCTCCATAAAGAAGAAAAGAAAAGAAGAAAAAAAACGTGAACTTTAGGACCAGGTGTGAACGAATTAGCCTGATTATTATCAGACTGTCACTGAGGCACAGGGGGCGGGTCTATGTGCATGGTCTGGATCCACACCCTGATTAGCCTCGGTCCCAGGCTTTACTTCACGTCTATGATCCACCACACACACCCAAACGATAGTTTAGTACTTTAGTTGTAGTTATCGTAGATACTTATAGAGTGCTTAATTGTTATGAATGTGAACCTTGAGTTGTTTTCGTTTTACACTTATTAAGAACTGTTGACAGTTGTCATGTTAGAGTTTGACCTCAAGATGGCAAGGTTGAGTCATTTTCAGTCAGATGATACCTTGAAATGCCTGCCAAGCTGCCATTATGACAATGTATTTAAAATGTTGAACTTTGTTTCTGTTTTATTACAGAAAAAGCAACATTAAATTATAGATGTTGATGACACGCACGCACGTCGCACGCGCGCACACACACACACACACACACACACACACACACACGCACACACGCACACGCACACACACACACACACACACGCACACACACGTATGTATTAGGCCTACTATACTTGTGAGAAGTTGAACATCAACATTTTAGGTTTTATTTAATTATTTTGCCCATTTTTAACCCTACCCCTGAATCGGAAATTAAGTGGCAAATCGACGAGCTCGATCACCACGCACATTGCAATGTGACACATGGTGAGCTTGTAGATCTGCTATTTTCATTGCACAACACCAGAGCATCAGGTAACGACCCCAACCCGTATCCCCTTGCCCTGCTGCTGCTATAGTCACCTAAATGGTTTCAAATTATTAATGTATGACATGTCATGTATGATGTATGTATGTATGTGTATCACTTTTTATGCACTTTAGAAGGTTTGGTATATTATATAAACTGTGAACTTTATTGGTACTAGACCTGTACGTGCCCATCGGCCATCGGCCTACTTGAGAACGATGCAACTTGGGAACCTAATAATAGCCGTTTGTTAACTTGTCATAGCACCTGTTTTAACTATCTGTCTGTTGTGTCCCACATGGAGATCTCATGTATCTGCCAGTCTGCCTGAACTGTGTGCAAACTGACTGTGAAAAGTGGAGTGGTTAAGTAACCAATTTGCAGGTGTGGGGTTGTTGTGACGTGGCTAATTCGTACACTATAACGGTTGAGGAATAACTATTGCAAAAGCTGTCTCAAGTGATTCAAAGTGACATTTATTATACACGTATGATACGCAGATGTTAATTGACAGATGTGCTCATGGCGGGATCTTCAAGGAACATAACATGAGAAAGCAGGACTCAAGTATTTTATTGTCCCAGTTCAACCCAGTTGAGCGAGAGAGAGAGAGAGAGAGAGAGAGAGAGAGAGAGAGAGAGAGAGAGAGAGAGCGTGAGAGAGAAAGAGAGACAGGCAAAGAGGTGAGGGGGAGAATGAGGAGAGGGGAAGAAGAATGCAGGGAGGACCCAGCGCTATCTGTGCGCGAAGACCTTGACAAGTTTCCCAGAGTCAGAGAGAGAAAACAACACAACCTTCATATTATGAAAGATCTTTAGGGATTATAATTGGTTGAGGACATGCACAGAACCAACACAAAGTAAGACAGCCAGTCGAATACCCATTCTGGGGTCAACATGACTTAATCTCAAGGGGCCCTGTGGGTGTTATATGAAACAAACACAGTAGGAAGATGGAAATTCTCGTCAGTTGCCATGGCAATCAATTGGCCGAGGGAGTCAGAGGCTGGAAATTGCACAGGTGATGGGTCTTTGGCTCATTAGGCCCACTGGCAGAGCCTGACCAGAGCCTTTTGTGGTGGTTCTGGACAACCGTGGGTCCGACCGACTCGATACCGGACACTGCACTCCCTGCGGGGGTGTGGAACGTGTGTGTCGAATTTGAAGTCGGTGGGGCAAACGGCTCTCGAGTTACGTGCATTACAACCGTACACACACATGGCGCAGTTATAGTAGGATGTTATGCAGTGGATGTACACTTTACCTGAAATGGGTTGTTTGCATGGTGCACCTATAGCCTACACCTACAGGGTACAAATTGGAAAAATGCATTGATTACGCTTTTGTTTTAGGAAGTGCTTGTCATGTTATGTACAGTAGTGTATTGATATCTGTTTCTTGTGATGTTCTATGCTGAAACGTACTTATTTAACTTAGGTAGTATTTTATGCATAGCACTATATATATGCATAGTTCATTATATACTATTACACTGTTAGGTTCTTGGCATACATATGATGACTATTTTTATGTTGAATAGAGGAAGGGAGCGCTGCCGTGGTCCTTTGTTTGTTGAACTGAATACAGGTGCTCGTTGGCGAGGTTAAATCATAACATTAAAGAAGAGGATCCAAGGCACTCTGTTCCAGTGAGGTGACAAAAAGGCTTTTTTATTTTGTATTTGATGTTTGTTGTTGTATTTTGTTCCCGTATTTGTTTGTTTGTTCCTGTATTTGATGTTTATTGTTGTATTTTGTTCCTGCTTACTGTAAATCGCTCTGGATTAAGAGCGTGCCTAAATTGTAATTGTAAATTGAAACATTTGTTTTCATCCTCGTGATAACTTGACTTTTACGTCGGAAAGTGCTGTGTGCTCTTTTCATGTCACCAAATAAAATCAATGAATCATTCAAGCAAACATCTAATGTCTAAATGTCTATAACCATGTGAAAAGACATTACTCTTGCAAGGATGGAAGTATAGTCTATTTTTCTAATTCTACTTTACTTGTGGGTTGTGGGAACATTTGGCCGTCACTTTCACACCACGTCCACGTCCACACACACACACGCACGCACGCACACACACACACACACGCACACACACACACACACACGCACGTACGCACGCTCACGCACACTCACGCACGCACGCACGCACAGTCGCACACCCCAAGGCTCAAATTCCCACATTAAAGGTGCAGCAGATGCCTGGCTTCTAACACGTGCTGTACTGTACTGTGCATACATGAGGCAGACCTTTATTCATCCCATGGGGGACATTCAGTTTCAGTTCCATTCAGCTGATGGCTGCTCAAACGGTCACGCGTGAGTGTGTTGGGGTGGGGTGGGAGAGGGGAGGGGAGGGGAGGGGAGCTATATAGGGACACTAATCTCACATTCTTAGTTTTAGTTAAAGCGGCACTGTGTAACTGTTTTTTTTTAATAAATAAAGTTTACTTTTGTCCAATCTGTATGGTGGAGTATGTTAATATAACTTATTCAAATACAATTGGGGTGGTTGGTATTTTGGTCTCCCTGCTCTTCTATTGAAACATTTAGGTCGTGTCAAAGGTCATGTCTCACCTATGACACAGGATCTGACATGAATTTCGACCTGATGGGGTCAAGAGGGGTCAATTCATCCCAGGCTGACCAAGCAGGCTCAATATGGTAAACATTGTAAAAAAAAAAAAAAAAAAAAATGTCAGCAGGAAACCATGCAGGTTCAAATCCGGGGTAGGGGAGTAGGAAATTACATAGTGCCACTAATAATGACCCCGGGGTGTATAGGCGTGTGCGTGCATTTCTCTCTTATGCCCCGAAGCTGTCATTTCTAGAGGCTGGCAAAAAAAGTAAGCACTTAACACTATAGCATGACTGAAGTAAAATGTGACAGAAGTATAGGCCTATAGCACGTGCTTAAATGATGGAATGATGATGGATGATGATGTTCATGGAAGGGGAACCTTCTGAAAGCTTCTTTGGGCAAAGATAATCAACTTCAAAATCTCAGGCCTGGGCCGTGGCTACAGGCCTGCGCCGTATACCTTTGCCCCTCTGTTGCCTCCCTTCCACCTGGCTGATTGTGAGACTGTGTCCACTTGCTGCTTCTAAGCTGAAGAGACTTTGGTTAATGAGCATGGAGGTATATTATATTAGGGACTCTGTGTTATTGGTTAGGTTGCTCGATTATAACACTGTGTTTCCCAAGAGTGGGGACTTTATGTCATATATGCCCTGGGAGGGTTTTCTGAGAATAAAAGTGCTTGAGTGCAAGTCGTTGTTGTCTGGATTATTCTGCGTATACGGGTCCAAATACTGAGGTGTTCCTGACAACCTCGGGCTGGTAATCCAGTCTGGCAGTGTACGTGCCTCGGGTTAGACTCCCGATCCCGACGGCCTTTACAGCATGTGTGTCCCCCCCCCCCCCCCCATCTCTCTCCCCATTTCCTGTCAGCCTACTGTCTGTCCCTCCATTAAAAAAATCTAAAAAATAAAGGCGAAAGCCACAAAAAAAAAAGAAGAAAACAAAATCTAAAAAATAGCAAAAACTATGCTCTACACTACAGTACAAGGTCGTCACATCTCGACCTGTAGTTCCAGGCTTGTAGATCGGGAAATGAGTACAGTATAATGATAATAACAATAACAATAAATAATAATTAATTCTAAGAATTCAACGTTTTTTTTTTTTTTCCCTCCCCATGTTCGTCTAATAACGACATGGCCAAAATAGATTTGCCAGGTTACTTGGAAGTATATAGATAATGAATGTATGGTCGCAGGCATGAGGCAAGAAATGCATGTGTCTATATAACACGTGTGTCACATGTCACACACGCCTATGCCATCTATAGTAATATGTGGCATGAATCATGGGACACATGCATGTCACATAAGGCACGTGGAGCGAGGCAAACGTCAGTGTTCAGCGGTGGGACAACGGAAGGAGAACGGAAAATGGATTTGAGGTTGAATAAATGCGAACACTATAAGCAGGTGGCAATTAACCGCCGTCCCATGGTGACGTCCTCCTGCCAACTTATTGTCAAGTCACCTGATACTCTGAGAAATGGCACAGCAGAGGCCTCGGTTCCCGTTCATCAACCATCAGCACGTGGTTCTCAACCTTTTCAGGCCATGATGAACCCCCCCCACACCCACCCTGACAAGCACTTGGAATTGTAGGAGTTGAGGCATTATACATTTAGTTTCCAAAAACGAATAGAATATACGCACTATCACTTGGTATAGAGGTGCTGGATTCAAAAGTTAAGTAGCATCAGAAAAAGAGAAAGAGAACCCGCAACATCTCATCTGCTCCAAAAGTGAATAAAAGTATAACTTTTGGAGCAGATGAGTGTGCGGCTTCTTTTCTCTTTTTCTGATTACATTTATTTAGTTCAGCCTGGGAAACGCAGACGCTTTATTTCATTTTCCAGGAAGAATTCCAGGAAGAACATTTAGTTTGACTCAGTCCCACAGATAAATATTGTGAAAATAGACGAGTTTTCATAGTGACGATGATTACCTTTGAAGCACTACTGTCCTTTTTTTATTTAATTAATTTTTTCTTCTTTTTTTTAAGGTATTAAAAAGGTCTCAAAATTGTCAATTGTCACTTTGTCAATTGAGGAAAAACTGCCTGGCCTATACGGCTACTGAGCAACCACCTTCAAGACATGAAGGTCCATGGCCAATGAAGTACGGAATTCTCTCTCATAATTGAGTGTGCAATGTAGGGTGCAGGTTCGAATCCTGCTGGGGACGCATGTGGGCGCTGGGTGCGTGTTCCCTCCTCCGCGCGTCATCAGTGCCCATACCTGCAGGTGGGGTTGGTGAAAGGGCCTTTCTGTGTGGAGTTTGCATGTTCTCCCCGTGTCCCCTAATAGCCTATATAGGGTATAGGTACCCTCACAAAACCATGCAGTAATCCTGGTCTCTAAACTACCTCCCCCCTGGCCAGCCCGGGGCACCTGATGGAGGGGAAAGGAACTGGTCGGAATAACGTGTTCCTTCCATGCGCTATACGTCCGGCCAGGGAAATTCCCCCCCTGTCAGGTGAAAAGAAGCAGCTTTGGACTCCTCATGCATAGAAGGAGGCATGAGGTCAGTCCACTGCCCCCCCCCCCCCCCCCCCCCCCAGGTTGGCAGAGGAAGTGTAGCGCCCAGGATTACATTAGATAATTGGCACTGGGTGGAAAAAGCTGGGTTGCAAAAATCGTGGGAAAGAAATTATTAAAAAAATAATCATACTATAATTCAGTCAATGTCTGTTTGTATGAATGTCTGTCTGTCAATAATAATAATTGAGTGTGCAAAATACACATGTGTTTTATTGTGTGGTATTATATATAAATAGCTTTGCATTCTAACTTCTGCTCAGTGACACAATGAGATAAATGCAGTCTGCTTGTGCTTTTACTTTATTCCTTTTTCTTTTTTATCTTGTTCTGTCGAGCCAACATTTCACGGACAAATATACTGTACAGCTCTCACGTGATTCTTGATTTTGGATAAATGCGATGAACCCACACAGTGTTTGATGTAGTTTACTTTTAGAGCCTCATGACTCACAGTATGTTCCTGCGGATGGTATTGTGACAGGATGTGTGTGCGACTGTGCGTGTGTCGTGTGTGTGTGTGTGTGTGTGTGTGTGTGTGTGTGTGCGTGCTTGCATGCGTGTGTTCTGAAATTATATCCCAGACAGTTTAAATAAACAAACTAACTACAGACGGCAGGGGAAGGAAAAGAGTGTCGCACACGTAAGGCATGCTTCCTTCCATCCATGCCTCCGCTCCAACCAGATTCCACCAGATTATATTTGTGAGAGCCTGACTCACTGCATGCTCCTGTCAGTGGTATTGTGACAGGATGTGTGTGAGTGCGTGTGCGCGTGCGTGTGCGTGTGTGTGTGTGTGTGTGTGTGCGTGTGTGCGTGTACGCGCGTGTGTGCACGTGTGTGAACGTGTGTGTGTTGTTGACAGCGTTGTTGACAGCGAAAGCATAAAAAATACACCAGCTGGCGTTTGAACAGGAAACATTATTTTGTGTGTATGTCTTTGTGAGTATATCTATAGCTATTTTTAGCCATTTCACACGCCCAACCCTACACACACACACACACACACACACACACACACACACACACACACACACACACACACACACACACACACACACGCACACACACACACACACACACACGCACACGCGCACACACGAACGGACACCCCATGCAACAATGGTGAGCTTCAGCTTGGGCAGGGCCCTTTGAGACAGAAAAGCCTCGTTCTAGTGAGCCCGGCCTCTCTAGTTACAACCACTACGTCTAAGACATAATCGGCTGTCATGGGACACTCACTATTGAGCAAGAATAGGATTTCACTTTTCCATTCCCAGAAAGGATATTAGTGGGGAAACCTAAAGGCTTGGAATATCCTGACCATGACAATGCCTTTCCGATGCTAATCAGAGTCTTTTGTGTATTCTTTTTTTACATCACTGGATATTCTATCGTGCGTGTTACAATTGTTTTGTGGCGTGGCGTGCATGGTGTGTATAGTGGAGGTAGAAGGAAGCTCAGAAAGGTGACCTTATGGGTGATTGGCTCCAATCTCTAAAAGGGGATTATTATTATTTTCTCAAAGGGATCAGCACTGTAGCGCGTACGGTATACAGCCTAGCTGTCGCTACTGATACGGGTTCCTCCCAACTACATCGCTTTGACAGACAACTTATGCAGCTTTAAAGGTCTTTGTTGGCATCCCACAGACACTCGGATGAACATAAATTATACCTGCCACTAGTGGCAGTGCTCAAATAAAGTCAGCCCAGCCTTTCCACGCGGATTTGGTTCAGATGTTCAGTTGCACTTCAGAATCAACTTTATGGTCACATCACAGGTTTACAGGAGTAAAACAGTGGGTGAAGATTCATTCACGAGCGAACCATGCATCGTTTTTGTTATTACTATAAAGAGAAAGGGAAGAAGATCGGGGGAGAGCTCTCTTTGCAGTGTCTCTGTGGGAAGCCTCAAACCCAGGTCAAGCTATAGCACTCGACTCAATGGAGACAATCCTGAGATTAGCCATACAAACACAGACACCTGCCACTCAATTAACCTTGGCACTGCTCCTGCACCTATGCCTGTCCTCCCATGGGACTGCCTTTTTCGCAGAGTGTTCAACTTCTAACTGACGGACGTCGGACGTGGTTATATCCTCACAAAATATGCCCAACCCTAACCGTAACCCCAGAGCCATCGAAGGAGAGTTACGACATCTCCGTTCACTTCATGGGGCCAGTCCAATGGCGGCTCTTTTATTGGCGAAGAGTGACAAAGGCCTGAACCGGAAGTTTACGGAATGCATTGGAGTCTATGTGGGCTCGCGTGAGTGCATGAACCACGTGTGACCTCGCTGTTTTCTGCCCCCCCCTCATTGGCATTTAACTCTCCTTTCAATGGCTCATGCTTAACCCTAACCTCAGAGAAAGCTCTGTGAAAGAGTGATACCCATGGCCCATCTCCACAATGCCCAAATCCCAATCCACAGGCACAAATTTGGGTATAGGCTTTATAATTTGGGTTAAACTATGCCTGATCATGAGTAATTAACAGCTCCACTTATCACTGATGTCATCACTCTATGGTTGTTCTTTTTTTTTCTTTTTTCTTCACGATTTTGTAACCCATTTTTCACCCCTGTGTCAATTATCTAATGTGATCCTGGGCTCTACACACCCTCCGCCAACCTAGTCCCCATGGGGACATGGGGAGAGCAACGGACTTGAACTCATGCTTCCTTCATGCCGGAGTGTCCAAGTTGCTCCTTTACACCTGACAGGGGGGAGTTTCCCTGGTTGGACGTAGCGCGTGGGAGGAACACGTTATTCCAACCGAGGACCTTCTAGCTGTGAGGCGACAGCACTATACCAACTGTGCCACCGTGCCCCTTTCTACGGTTGTTCTGACCCCTGTACAATGTTTAATGTGTTTTTGTATGGTTAGTTTATCTGCAGTCCCTGACAGGCTCATAAAAATGATGATAAAACTTTCCATACAAAAACACATTAAACATTAAACCCCTGTACAATGTTTAATGTGTTTTTGTATGGATAGTTTTATCATCATTTTTACGAGCCTGCTCAGGGACTACAGATAAACTAGCTTACGGCTAACTCTGGCCCATTTACATGATGTGAAAACGGACGTGTTGATTAATGAGCATTGTCCATGTCAAATAAATAAATAAATTGAGATCAATACAATACAGATCAATACGTTTGTCTACTTTCATGAATGAAAATGATACAGTAAATGCACAGACGAGCAACCGCAGTTTGTGAACATGGCATTAAAAATGTCAATACGCATCTCAGGTATCTCAGCTCATATAAGATAGAGCAGCCATTGTACGTTAAATCTATGGTAGTCAACAATGCCAAATGTATACAGTACGATTAAACAATACGATATTGTTTGTCCAAGGCCCTGCTCGTGTTTAGACAACCCCTCATGTGAAGCTTTGATGCATAGCCTATATACAACTGTTTGTTCACTGTCTAGAAAATGTGAATTAGTTGGCTTAGTTCACAGGATTCGAAATAATGTATAGCACCCAAATATTTCAGTGACTATTTTTCAACGGTTAGTGATACCCACAGGCGCTACACCAGAGGGAGCCCTACTGATTTTAAACCCTGCCCTTTTTCACAACAATATGGGGACATGTACGGCAGCAGTTCAGTGGAACTGGAATGGCTTGCCTTCCAGCCTCAAGGTGATCAGTTCCTTTGAAATGTTTAAATCCACATTAAAAAGATAGGTTGGCCGAAAACATGTCCTATAACTTTTATTTTAGTATACTGACTTTTATAGTGTAGAATAGATAAATGGCACAAATTTAAATAAAAATAAGGGGAAAAAAATAAAATAAAATCCAGTTTTATTGGTCAGTTTATATGAATTTTGTCCTGTTTTTTGTGTTTTTGTTTTATGTTTGTTTTTTGCCTCCTGTTTTTGTTTTTTTCCCCATGAGGACCACAATGGAAACAAGCCTGACGGCTTTCTTTTGAAAATATATTTTTCAATACATTTTATTTGGATCTGCACAAGTGGCGTATACAGAATAGACCCAAACACTGATCAGAATAAGGTTATACATTATATGGTCCAACCAAGCTGCTGCACATGCTTAACACACAGAGGGAAAAGAAGAGAAGAAAAAAATATAGCACATTGTTGACTATATACTTGATACTACTAGACAGGATGTTTGTTTTGGGTTTTTTAAGCCACCTAGGGATAAATTAAACAACGCCTTCTCCACACACACACACACACACACACACACACACACACACACACACACACACACACACACACACACACGACACACACCACGAGCCACTCGTCTCCTGTCATTCATTATTGTTATTGTTTTAGTAATTAGGACAATACTTTTATTTTGAAGGAAAATCGACCCACTTCTCCATTGTTTTTGGCTCGCCTCGCCGACACCGGAGCATTGAGGTCTACTCACGTGCTGGGAATCTCTTGAAGTGACGTCACCACTCTTTGTTCATAGCTGTGACCTAGATCTGACTGACAGACAGACAGAGCAGCGGAATATAAAATTAGTCTTTTACCCCAAAGACCCCAGTTTCCATCATCATACATAACATTATACTGTTCCAATTATGTAAGTATAGGCTGCTACATGAATCTAGTCATCTTTTCCCGATGGTGACTGATGACTGTTTCATTAGCAGACCATGTTATTACTGCTTATTGTCGATGCGCTTTGAACCGGTTCTGACTGGCCCCATACCATTGGTCTGGTCTGGCCCCCATCATTCTGTCTGATGCAAGCTTTTGGGGGGATTTCAAAGCTCTGACATGATGTATGCCTATAGCGTGTGTGTGAGACACTGTGTGTGTGTGTGTGTGTGTGTGTGTGTGTGTGTGATGTAGAGAGAGAGAGAGAGAGATAGAGAGAGAGAGACAGAGAGAGAGAGAGAGAGAGGGGAGAGAGAGAGTGAGAGAGATTATTCATCATCAATTGATACACATACTTAGGCTATAACAACACAATAATACATAATGAACTATACCACTAAATGTTATGTTTTTGTTATATACTGTGTGTATTAAAATCATATGGGGGCTACAGACAGTATATTATTAGGCCTGCCTTTTAGGAGGATGTGATTTGTCTAAAAATATATAGGCTCAGCATAATGTCCCATATAGGCCTATAGCTACTCTCTCTCTTTGTGAAAGAGTTAATATTTAACAACACACACATAACCTAAGACAGCTTAATGAATGGCAATTAAGGCCATTGCTTTAATTTGTTTAAGTTTCTCGTCGTCTGTGTAAATATAGTTAAAAGTTTTAAGCATATGGCTCTTCTTTGTCTGAGAAAAGAGGATGAGGGGCCCATGCACACGCGCGCGCGCACACACACACACGCACTGACGCAAACCCGGGCGGAAAGAATATATTTCAAACCGTTTGATGTTCGAAACAGCTGTAGCCGCACACGCTCCCTCCCTGTGACACGCACACGCGCACGCAACATGCACCCGGTCCCCCCCTCCCGGCCCACCCCAGTGACCCCGCACACATATACACACAGTGCACACACACACACCCACGTGTGACGTGCACACGGCCCGGGTAGGTGGAGGAAGTGCGGTCGGTGTAACGAAAAGCCAGACCAGCAGAAACAGCTTCAAACCGGTTCTGCGTGTGTGCGTGTGTGTGTGTGTGTGTGTGTGTGTGTGTGTGTGTGTGTGTGTGTGTGTGTGTGTGTGTGTGCGTGCGTGCGTGTGTGCGTCTCTCTCTCTCTCTCTCTCTCCTCCTCTCCTTAGCAACACAAAAGCTCAGCTCCGTCCCCTCATACCGGCTCTCTCTCCCTCTCTCTCTCGCTCTCCGAGTCTCCGTCTCTCTCTCTCTCGCTCTCTCAATAAGTCAAAACCACACACACACTCAAGCGGACGATGCCACATCCACAACTAGCCCGCAGCACCAGCGCTCCTTTCCC